>NC_086447.1:793281236-793594807 GCF_028390025.1 Pseudophryne corroboree | reverse complement strand
TTCATGCACTATCAGTATTTACAATATATATTTATAAAGGCCAGACCATGCACTCTCTAATGGTCAGCAAAGTCTATGTGGTGGCTGGCCACACCCCCTCTGGTGGAGGGCCTCAGCCCTTAAGCATGGGTCCCTACCGCTGTATTCCCCTGGTGTGTCCTTGGTACAGTATGTACACTGAAATGAAGAGGTGGGAAGTGGGACAGAAGGAGAGAAGAGGGAAGGAAAAAATCAATTTTGCGGATGTATCTTGTGTATTTCCACACTGTGCTTATATGGAAGCCAAACATACATAAGCAACTGTAACTCAGAGCCGGCCCTAACCAATATGATGCCCTAGGCAAGGTTTTGGCTGGTGCCCCTAGCACCGCCGCTAGTTCCTCATCTCACCCTGCACCCCATTCCCAGCACCATCACCCCTCACCCATAGCAGTCCTAATTTCGGTGTTCCTACCCCCTGTATTTTAAATAGGAACATTGCACATTTGGCGCACAGTCCAAAGGGTTGTGTTCTTGCTGTGAAGGGGCATGGCCACACAATAGTACCCCCCAATTCAAATTATGCCACACAGTAGTGCAACTTTATTTATATACATAATGCTAAAACTGTGACCTCTGCCTCTGCTTGGATACAGATGAGTCCCCATACATCTTGCCTCAGTACGCCATACAGCAGGAGATGCCTGGCGTGAGTCAGCTGGCAGCTCTGCTAACGTTGTGTGCCTTTTTTTTATGAAAATGCATCTTATTTGCATTACTATGTGGCTAGAATGCACAAGCAGCTTCTGTTGATTAAAATGATATGCGGCATGCCTATATTCTGTGTGCAACTGTGACTGTAGCTGTATACAAAATGCTAAGGTACAGTGATTTCCAGGAATACACTGTAATGTAGCATTTCATATGCAGATACAGCCGCAGTCACACATAGAATATAGGCATGCTGCATTTCATTTTAACCAGCAGAAGCTGCTTGTGCCCCATGGCATACCAAATGTCCTAGGCATTTGCCTAGTTTGCCTATGCCTAAGGCCGGCTCTGCTGTAACTGATTCTCATTTACATCTCCATACGCATCTGATGGGGTGTAACTGGGTGATAACGGGGAATTCTCATTTACACTAAGTTCAGGGAGGGCGTGCTGACAGAAGCGTGAGCTCTGCAGAGTTGTGCATACATGTAAATATGCCTGTTTTCAGGTGTACTTTTTGCAACAGGAATAGGGATGGGTGCAAGTGGTCACTGGTAATGACAACAAAGCTACAGATAGGGGTGGTCCGGAGAGGGGCGTTTCTACAGAGGAGGGGGCCCGTGTGCACCTCCAGGTGGGCCCCCTCCACTGAACGGCGCTGTAGACTCCGGCAATGTGCTGGAGTCTACAGCGCATGCGCAGGTCTCCGGAAACATGGCGCCCGCCATGATCCGGAGACCAATTTGGCTACACCGCATGCACAGTGGCCATTTTGGCGGCGATTCTGCCACGGACGCTGTGCCCGCCGATGGACTCCGGTTAGGTAAGTATTTAAATGGGTGCAATGTGTGCGATGTGGGCTCCCCCTGGACCCAGGGGCCCGTGTGCACAGCACACATTGCACCCATTATAACTCCAATGGGTCCGGAAGCAGAGATGTGAGAATATCCACATTTAGTTCCACATGTAATGGTGTAAAAGTAATTGTGTGGATGAGAGGCAGTAATCACCATTATAGTGAAGAATATGCAATCATAGTATAGAGATTGCTCAAGATGCAGTAGTGGCCATCAATTAATCTTCACAGGAAGTGTGTGTGTGTGTGTGTGTGTGTGTGTGTGTGTGTGTGTGTGTGTGTGTGTGTGTTGAGGGGTCGGATTTGTTTTGGTGTTTTGCAGGGTGCGGTAATGGAGCAGTGTTAAATTGGAGATTGGTGTATAGATCAGATAGGGTTATTAAGTGGGGATGTCAGTCAAAGTAAGTGAATGATTAAACCGCTGTATATTACAAGATAGATTAATGTTGGGGTCACTGGGTGTTATGTGTGCACATACGTATTGCTGAAACAGCACTAAGACGTCATGGGTATAAATATGGGAGCATGTGTGAAGATAAGGTAACAAGGTTGAATTAGTGGACAGGATATACAGTATCTTATTACCTTGTCACCAAACATGTCTTAATTAAATGACATTGATAAACTTCATTATCCTACTCCTTCATGAACCAGCAACAGACTGTGGAGTTCTGTGCCACACCACAAATCCTTGGCCCTCATTCCGAGTTGTTCGCTCGCTAGCCGCTTTTCGCAGCAGTGCACACGCTAAGCCGCCGCCCTCTGGGAGTGAATCTTAGCTTAGCTGAATTGCGAACGAAGTATTCGCAATATTGCGAAAAGACTTTTCTTTGCAGTTTCTGAGTAGCTCGAGACTTACTCTTCCAGTGCGATCAGTTCAGTGCTTGTCGTTCCTGGTTTGACGTCACAAACACACCCAGCGTTCGACTAGACACTACCCCGTTTCTCCAGCCACTCCCGCGTTTTTCCCAGAAACGGCAGCGTTTTTTCACACACACCAATAAAACGGTCAGTTTGCACCCAGAAACACCCACTTCCTGTCAATCACACTCCGATCACCAGAACGAAGAAAAAACCTTGTAATGCCGTGAGTAAAATACCAAACTTCTTAGCAAATTTACTTGACGCAGCCGCAGTGCGAACATTGCGCATGCGCAGTTAGCGGAACATCGCACCGATGCGAAGGAAAAGAACGAGCGAACAACTCGGAATGAGGGCCCTTATCCGATACATACAGAAATAACATCCTGATGATTGATTCTATAGTATTTATTTTGACACATAATTTAATTTTGAGTCAACATTTAATTTACAGACACTAGGTATGGCGATGGCCAGGGGCGGATTGGGAACAAAAAGCGGCCCTGGAAAAATTTGTACTAGTTGCCCCACATGGACAGCACCAGAGGTGTAAAGTCTAGCCACGGACCATGGCAGCAGCACCCTGCCCTCAAGACTTTCCAGATAGTGGGCATGTCCAGCATCAAGGGGGAAGTTAAAATAAGAATTTACTTACCGATAATTCTATTTCTCGTAGTCCGTAGTGGATGCTGGGGACTCCGTCAGGACCATGGGGTCTAGCGGCTCCGTAGGAGACAGGGCACAAAAGTAAAAGCTTTAGGATCAGGTGGTGTGCACTGGCTCCTCCCCCCATGACCCTCCTCCAAGCCTCAGTTAGGATACTGTGCCCGGACGAGCGTACACAATAAGGAAGGATTTTGAATCCCGGGTAAGACTCATACCAGCCACACCAATCACACTGTACAACCTGTGATCTGAACCCAGTTAACAGCATGATAACAGCGGAGCATCTGAAAAGATGGCTCACAACAATAATAACCCGATTTTTGTAACAATAACTATGTACAAGTATTACAGACAATCCGCACTTGGGATGGGCGCCCAGCATCCACTACGGACTACGAGAAATAGAATTATCGGTAAGTAAATTCTTATTTTCTCTGACGTCCTAAGTGGATGCTGGGGACTCCGTCAGGACCATGGGGATTATACCAAAGCTCCCAAATGGGCGGGAGAGTGCGGATGACTCTGCAGCACCGAATGAGAGAACTCCAGGTCCTTCTCAGTCAGGGTGTGCCCCTGACCAAGTATCAGCTCGGCAAAGTTGTAAAGCCGAGACCCCTCGGGCAGCCGCCCAAGATGAGCCCACCTTCCTTGTGGAATGGGCATTTACATATTTTGGCTGTGGCAGGCCTGCCACAGAATGTGCAAGCTGAATTGTACTACACATCCAACTAGCAATCGTCTGCTTAGAAGCAAGAGCACCCAGTTTGTTGGGTGCATACAGGATAACAGCAAGTCAGTTTTCCTGACTCCAGCCGTCCTGGAAACTATATTTTCAGGGCCCTGACAACATCTAGCAACTTGGAGTCCTCCAAGTCCCTAGTAGCCGCAGGTACCACAATAAGCTGGTTCGGGTGAAACACTGACACCACCTTAGGGAGAAACTGGGGATGAGTCCGCAGCTCTGCCCTGTCCGAATGGACAATCAGATATGGGCTTTTTTGAGACAAACGCCGCCAATTCTGACACTCGCCTGGCCGAGGCCAGGGCCAACAGCATGGTCACTTTCCCTGTGAGATATTTCAAATCCACAGATTTGAGCGGTTTAAACCAATGTGATTTTAGGAATCCCAGAACTACGTTGAGATCCCACAGTGCCACTGGAGGCACAAAAGGGGGTTGTATATGCAGTACTCCCTTGACAAACTTCTGGACTTCAGGAACTGAAGCCAATTCTTTCTGGAAGAAAATCGACAGGGCCGAAATGTGAACCTTAATGGACCCCAATTTGAGGCCCATAGACACTCCTGTTTGCAGGAAATGCAGGAAACGACCGAGTTGAAATTTCTTCATGGGGCCTTCCTGGCCTCACACCACGCAACATATTTTCGCCACATGTGGTGATAATGTTGTGCGGTCACCTCCTTCCTGGCTTTGACCAGGGTAGGAATGACCTCTTCCGGAATGCCTTTTTCCCTTAGGATCCGGCGTTCAACCGCCATGCCGTCAAACGCAGCCGCGGTAAGTCTTGGAACAGACATGGTACTTGCTGAAGCAAGTCCCTTCTTAGCGGCAGAGGCCATGAGTCCTCTGTGAGCATCTCTTGAAGTTCCGGGTACCAAGTCCTTCTTGGCCAATCCGGAGCCACGAGTATAGTTCTTACTCCTCTACGTCTTATAATTCTCAATACCTTGGGTATGAGAAGCAGAGGAGGGAAGACATACACCGACTGGTACACCCACGGTGTTACCAGAACGTCCACAGCTATTGCCTGAGGGTCTTTTGACCTGGCGCAATACTTGTCCAGTTTTTTGTTCAGGCGGGACGCCATCATGTCCACCTTTGGTCTTTTCCAACGGTTCACAATCATGTGGAAGACTTCCCGATGAAGTCCCCACTCTCCCGGGTGGAGGTTCCCAGTTGTCCACTCCCGGAATGAACACTGCTGACAGTGCTATCACATGATTTTCCGCCCAGCGAAAAATCCTTGCAGCTTCTGCCATTGCCCTCCTGCTTCTTGTGCCGCCCTGTCTGTTTACGTGGGCGACTGCCGTGATGTTGTCCCACTGGATCAATACCGGCTGACCTTGAAGCAGAGGTCTTGCTAAGCTTAGAGCATTGTAAATTGCCCTTAGCTCCAGTATATTTATGTGGAGAAAAATCTCCAGACTTGATCACACTCCCTGGAAATTTTTTCCCTGTGTGACTGCTCCCCAGCCTCTCAGGCTGGCCTCCGTGGTCACCAGCATCCAATCCTGAATGCGGAATCTGCGGCCCTCTAGAAGATGAGCACTCTGTAACCACCACAGGAGAGACACCCTTGTCCTTGGAGATAGGGTTATCCGCTGATGCATCTGAAAATGCGATCCGGACCATTTGTCCAGCAGATCCCACTGAAAAGTTCTTGCGTGGAATCTGCCGAATGGAATCGCTTCGTAATAAGCCACCATTTTTCCCAGGACTCTTGTGCAATGATGCACTGACACTTTTCCTGGTTTTAGGAGGTTCCTGACTAGCTCGGATAACTCCCTGGCTTTCTCCTCCGGGAGAAACACCTTTTTCTGGACTGTGTCCAGAACCATCCCTAGGAACAGCAGACGTGTCGTCGGAAACGGCTGCGATTTTGGATATTTAGAATCCACCCGTGCTGTCGTAGAACTACTTGAGATAGTGCTAATCCGACTTCCAACTGTTCTCTGGACCTTGCCCTTATAAGGAGATCGTCCAAGTAAGGGATAATTAAGACGCCTTTTCTTTGAAGAAGAATCATCATTTCGGCCATTACTTTGGTAAAGACCCGGGGTGCCGTGGACAATCCAAACGGCAGCGTCTGAAACTGATAGTGACAGTTCCGTACCACGAACCTGAGGTACCCTTGGTGAGAAGGGCAATTTGGGACATGGAGGTAAGCATCCTTGATGTCCAGGGACACCATATAGTCCCCTTCTTCCTGGTTCGCTATCACTGCTCTGAGTGACTCCATCTTGATTTGAACCTTTGTATGTAAGTGTTCAAAGATTTCCCATTTAGAATAGGTCTCACCGAGCCGTCTGGCTTCAGTACCACAATATAGTGTGGAATAATACCCCTTTCCTTGTTGTAGGAGGGGTACTTTGATTATCACCTGCTGGGAATACAGCTTGTGAATTGTTTCCAATACTGCCTCCCTGTCGGAGGAAGACGTTGGTAAAGCAGACATCAGGAGCCTGCGAGGGGGAGACGTCTCGAATCTCCAGTCTGTACCCCGGGATACTACTTGTAGGATCCAGGGGTCCACTTGCGAGTGAGCCCACTACGCGCTGAAACTCTTGAGACGACCCCCCACCGCACTTGAGTCCGCTTGTACGGCCCCAGCGTCATGCTGAGGACTTGGCAGAAGCTGTGGAGGGCTTCTGTTCCTGGGAATGGGCTGCCTGCTGCAGTCTTCTTCCCTTTCCTCTATCCCTGGGCAGATATGACTGGCCTTTTGCCCGCTTGCCCTTATGGGGACGAAAGGACTGAGGCTGAAAAGACGGTGTCTTTTTCTGCTGAGATGTGATTTGGGGTAAAAAAGGTGGATTTTCCAGCTGTTGCCGAGGCCACCAGGTCCGATGGACCGACCCCAAATAACTCCTCCCCTTTATACGGCAATACTTCCATGTGCCGTTTGGAATCTGCATCACCTGACCACTGTCGTGTCGATAAACATCTTCTGGCAGATATGGACATCGCACTTACTCTTGATGCCAGAGTGCAAATATCCCTCTGTGCATCTCGCATATATAGAAATGCATCCTTTAAATGCTCTATAGTCAATAAAATACTGTCCCTGTCAAGGGTATCAATATTTTCAGTCAGGGAATCCGACCAAGCCACCCCAGCGCTGCACATCCAGGCTGAGGCGATCGCTGGTCGCAGTATAACACCAGTATGTGTGTATATACCTTTTTAGGATATTTTTCAGCCTCTCAGCTGGCTCCTTGAGGGCGGCCCTATCTGGGGACGGTACCGCCACTTGTTTTGATAAGCGTGTGAGCGCCTTATCCACCCTAAAGGGTGTTTCCCAACGCGCCCTAACTTCTGGCGGGAAAGGGTATACCGCCAATAATTTTCTATCGGGGGAAACCCACGCATCATCACACACTTCATTTAATTTATCTGATTCAGGAAAAACTACAGGTAGTTTTTTCACACCCCACATAATACCCTTCTTGTGGTACTTGTAGTATCAGAAATATGTAACACCTCCTTCATTGCCCTTAACATGTAACGTGTGGCCCTAAAGGAAAATACGTTTGTTTCTTCACCGTCGACACTGGAGTCAGTGTCCGTGTCTGTGTCGACCGACTGAGGTAAATGAGCGTTTTACAGCCCCTGACGGTGTTTGAGACGCCTGGACAGGTACTAATTTGTTTGCCGGCCGTCTCATGTCGTCAACCGACCTTGCAGCGTGTTGACATTATCACGTAATTCCTTAAATAAGCCATCCATTCCGGTGTCGACTCCCTAGAGAGTGACATCACCATTTCAGGCAATTGCTCCGCCTCCTCACCAACATCGTCCTCATACATGTCGACACACACGTACTGACACACAGCACACACACAGGGAATGCTCTGATAGAGGACAGGACCCCACTAGCCCTTTGGGGAGACAGAGGGAGAGTTTGCCAGCACACACCAAAAACGCTATAATTATACAGGGACAACCTTTATATAAGTGTTTTTCCCTTATAGCATTTTAATATATATATACATATCGCCAAATAAGTGCCCCCCCTCTCTGTTTTAACCCTGTTTCTGTAGTGCAGTGCAGGGGAGAGCCTGGGAGCCTTCCCACCAGCATTTCTGTGAGGGAAAATGGCGCTGTGTGCTGAGGAGAATAGGCCCCGCCCCCTTTTCGGCGGGCTTCTTCTCCCGTTTTTCTGAGACCTGGCAGGGGTTAAATACATCCATATAGCCCCCAGGGGCTATATGTGATGTATTTTTAGCCAGAATAAGGTACTATCATTGCTGCCCAGGGCGCCCCCCCCAGCGCCCTGCACCCTCAGTGACCGCTGCTATGAAGTGTGCTGACAACAATGGCGCACAGCTGCAGTGCTGTGCGCTACCTTATGAAGACTGAAGAGTCTTCTGCCGCCGTTTCTGGACCTTCACTTTTCGGCATCTGCAAGGGGGGTCGGCGGCGCGGCTCCGGGACGAACCCCAGGGTGAGACCTGTGTTCCGACTCCCTCTGGAGCTAATGGTGTCCAGTAGCCTAAGAAGCCAATCCATCCTGCACGCAGGTGAGTTCACTTCTCTCCCCTAAGTCCCTCGTAGCAGTGAGCCTGTTGCCAGCAGGACTCACTGAAAATAAAAAACCTAACAAACTTTTACTCTAAGCAGCTCTTTAGGAGAGCCACCTAGATTGCACCCTTCTCGGCCGGGCACAAAAATCTAACTGAGGCTTGGAGGAGGGTCATGGGGGGAGGAGCCAGTGCACACCACCTGATCCTAAAGCTTTTACTTTTGTGCCCTGTCTCCTGCGGAGCCGCTAGACCCCATGGTCCTGACGGAGTCCCCAGCATCCACTTAGGACGTCAGAGAAAAAGAAATAAAATTAAATATTATGAACACATTATACGATACACTTTCAGAATTTAGGAAACTATATCATTCTTTAGAAAGATATATTTTCTTGCTTATTACACCAACTGTATCCCAATGGGTGGTCTTCAGTATGCCGGCTGTCGGGATCCCGGCGCACAGTATACCGGCGCCGGAATCCCGACAGCCGGCATACCGACACTTATTCTCCCTCGTGGGGGTCCACGACCCCCCTAGTGGGAGAATAAAATAGCGTGGCCGCAGCGTGGCGAGCCCGCAAGGAGCTCATTTGCGCTCGCCACACTTTCGGTAAGCCGGCTGTCGGGCTCCCGGCGCCGGTATGCTGGTCGCCGGGAGCCCGACCGCCGGCATACCATACCACACCCATCCCAATAACTATTCACTCAATCTTATATGTCAGCCAAGCAGGCAGACAGAGCATACACTAGATCATCTGCATTCACAGGCTAAGTGGCAGTAATTTTCATATATGCAAATTATTTTGCATCTTATTCATTATGTCTATAAAAATTACCACATGTCCTCAAACAAAATAGGCCCCACGGGTGCGTCAGCCCACCGGGAATCTTCCCTGTAAGCCCTATGACCAATCCGCCTCTGGCGATGGCCACCTAGTTTTCCTCCAGATTTGCTAATTTGTATACGGCCAAATTCGAAGAAGAGTATATTTGGAACGGGCCATTGAGGTGAACATGGTGCTTGTTTGCCATTTTATTGATTTATTTATAATTTGGGATGGGACCCATTTGGTATTGTCACATATCTTAATAATAATACAGGTAGAGTATCCCATATCCAAATATTCCGAAATACGGAATATTCCGAAATACGGAATTTTATGAGTGAGAGTGAGATAGTGAAAACTTTGTTTTCTGATGGCTCAATGTACACAAACTTTGTTTAATACACAAAATGATTCCATATATTGTATTAAATGACCTTCAGGCTGTGTGTATAAGGTGTATATGAAACATAAATGAATTGTGTGAATGTACACTCACTTTGTTTAATGCACAAAGTTATTAAAAATATTGGCTAAAATGAACTTCAGGCTGTGTGTATTATGTGTATATGAAACATAAATACATTCTGTGCTTAGACTTGGGTCCCATCGCCATGATATCTCATTATGGTATGCAATTATTCCAAAATACGGAAAAATCTGATATCCAAAATACTTCTGGTCCCAGGCATTTTGGATATGGGATACTCAACCTGTATTATGAATTTTAATTCCCTGATGCTCAGTCCCCACTGCTGCAGCTAATCTCTGCACAGTCATGTCAGAAATGCCCATGTGTGGCTGGTGGAAGCCAACCTTCCAGAAGCTGCTGCACTTTCATCTTCAAATATATCAAGGGTTTTAACAAAGTACAGGATGGAGATTTTCTTCAAAGGAAGAGAAGTACTAGAACTCAGGCATACACTGAAACTGGAGGGAAGTAGGTTCAGGGGAAATGTAAGGTAAAATAGGATTTTAATTACCTACCGGTAAATCCTTTTCTCGTAGTCCGTAGAGGATACTGGGGTTCATTTAGTACCATGAGGTATAGACGGGTCCACTAGGAGCCATGGGCACTTTAAGAAATCAACAGTGTGCATTGGCTCCTCCCTCTATGCCCCTCCTTCCATTCTAAGTCTAGAAACTGTGCCCGAGGAGACGGACATACCTTGAGAGAAGGATTTAAAGGACAGTGGTGAGATTTGAACCAGCCCACACAAACAAGAGGAAAGCCATGCTAACCAAACTTGACGAGGAACAGCAACAGCTGAACCAACAACAATACTTAACAAAGTAACAGTGCAGGAACACACAAAGCACTGGGCGGGCGCCCAGTATCCTCTACAGACTACGAGAAAAGGATTTACCGGTAGGTAATTAAAATCCTATTTTCTCTTACGCCCTAGAGGATACTGGGGTCCATTTAGTACCATGGATGTACCAAGGCACCCAAACCAGGTGGGAAAGTGCTGAGTTGCCTGCTGAACTGATTGACCAAACTGAAGGTTCTCAGAGGCCAAAGTATCGAACTTGTAGAACTTAAGAAACGTGTTCGAACCTGACCAAGTACCCGCTCGGCAAAGCTGTAAAGCTGAGACACCCCGGGCAGCCACCCAGGAAGAACCCACCGACCTAGTAGAGTGGGCCTGTACAGATTTAGGAACCGGCAAACCTGACATAGGCCCTCATTCCGAGTTGTTAGCTCGCAAGCTGCTTTTAGCAGCTTTGCACACGCTAAGCCGCCGCCTACTGGGAGTGAATCTTAGCTTATCAAAATTGCGAACAAAAGATTAGCAAAATTGTGAATAGACACTTCTTAGCAGTTTCTGAGTAGCTCCACACTTACTCGGCAACTGCGATCAGTTCAGTCAGTTTCGTTCCTGGTTTGACGTCACAAACACACCCAGCGTTCGGCCAGACACTCCTCCGTTTCTCCAGCCACTCCCGCATTTTTCCCAGAAACGGTAGCGTTTTTTCGCACACACCCATAAAACGTCCAGTTTCCGCCCAGAAACACCCACTTCCTGTCAATCACATTACGATCACCAGAACGAAGAAAAAACCTCGTAATGCCGTGAGTAAAATACCTAACTGCATAGCAAATTTACTTGGTGCAGTCGCACTGCGGACATTGCACATGCGCATTAGCGACTAATCGCTCCGTTGCGACAAAAAAATAACGAGCGAACAACTCGGAATGACCACCATAGAGTAAGCATGCTCTATAGTAAGCCTGATCCAGTGAGCAATAGACTGCTATGAAGCAGGACACCCAATTTTATCGGGATCATAGAGCACAAACAGCGAGTCCGATTTTCTGTGACACGCTGTCCGCTTCACTTGGATTTTCAAAGCCCTCACAACATCCAGGGACTTTGAAGTAGTAGAGGTGTCGGTAACCACCGGGACCACAATAGGTTGCTTGAACGCAGACACCACCTTTGGAAGAAATTGCTGACAAGTTCTAAGTTCAGCACTATCTTCATGAAAAATCAAATAGGGGCTCTTTTGAGACAACGCCCCCAATTCCGACACACGTCTTGCAGAAATCAAGGCCAACAGTGTGACGGTCTTCCATGTAAGAAACTTAACGTCAACTTCCTGTAAAGGCTCAAACCATTCCGATTGTAGGAACTGCAACACCACGTTGAGATCCCAAGGTGGCGTAGGAGGCACAAAGGGCGGTTGGATGTGCAGAACACCCCTCAAAAATGTCTGAACGTCAGGGAGAGAAGCCAATTGTTTCTGGAAGAAAATGGATGAGGCCGAAATCTGGACTTTTATGGAGCCCAGGGGTAGACCCTCATCCACACCTGACTGCAGAAAAAGCAGAAAACGTCTCAGTTGAAACTCCACTGCAGGAAATTTCCTTTTTTCACACCAAGAGACATATTTTCTCCAAATACGGTGGTAATGTTTAGACGTTACCCCTTTTTTGGCTTGTATCAAGGTAGGAATTACCCTGTCCGGAATGCCTTTCTGGGCTAGAATTTGACGATCAATCTCCATGCCGTCCAACATAGACGTGGTAAGTCTTGATAGACGAATGGCCCCTGTTGCAGAAGATCCTCTCGAAGAGGTAGAGGCCACGGATCATCCAGGAGCATTTCCAGTTGATCCGCGTACTAAGCCCTTCTTGGCCAATCCGGAGCAATGAGAATTGCTTGAACCTTTTCCCTTTTTATTCGTTTGAGAATTCTTGGGATCAATGGAAGTGGTGGAAACACATACACCATCTGATAGACCCATGGAGTCACCAGAGCGTCCACCGCCACTGCCTGTGGGTTTCTCGACCTGGAACAATACCGCCTGAGCTTCTTGTTGAGACGAGAGGCCATCATGTTGATATGTGGAATTCCCCACCGACGTGTCAAGCACCCGAACACCTCCGGGTGAAGGCCCCACTTTCCTGGGTGAAAGTCGTGTCTGCTGAGAAAGTCTGCTTCCCAGTTGTCTACTCCCGGAATTAAGATTGCGGACAACGCCACAGCGTGTCTTTCTGCCCAGAGGAGAATCCTTGTTACCTCTGACATTGCAGCTCTGCTCTTCATTCCGCCCTGTCGGTTTATGTACGTTACTGCCGTCACATTGTCCGACTGAACCTGGATGGCCTAATCTTGAAGAAGATGTGATGCCTGTAGAAGGGGGTTGTATATGGCCCTTAGTTCCAGAATGTTGACTGGAAGAATGGTTTCCTGACTTGACCATTTTCCTTGGAAGTGTTCTCCCTGGGCGACTGCTCCCCAACCTCTGAGGCTTGCATCTGTGGTTAGCAGAATCCAATTTTGAATCCCGATCCTTCGGCCCTCTGTCAGGTGAGAAGTCTGAAGCCACCACAGAAGAGAAATCCTGGCTCTTGGCGACAGACGTATCCTCTGGTGCGTGTGGAGATGCGATCCGGACCATTTGTCCAACAGATCCAGCTGGAAGGGCCTTGCGTGAAACCTTCCGTACTGCAGCGCCTCGTAAGTGGCTACCATCTTTCCAGAAGGCGAATGCATAGATGCACCGATATCAGGGTTGGTTTTAGAACATCCCACACCAGCGACTGCATTACCAATGCCTTTTCCAATGGAAGGAATAGCTTCTGTGCCTCCGTATCCAGTATCATCCCCAGGAACGGAAGCCTCTGTGTTGGTTCTAGGTGAGATTTTGGTAGGCTCAGAATCCAATCGTGATCCCGGTGTAGTCGAGTTGAGAGGGCAATGTTGTCCAACAACCTCTCCCTGGATGGTGCTTTTATCAGCAGATCGTCCAGGTAAGGAATTATGTTCACTCCCTGTTTGCGGAGGAGAAACATCATCTCTGCCATTACCTTGGTGAACACCCTCGGTGCCGTGGAGAGGCCAAGTGGCAGGGCCTGGAACTAGTAGTGACAGTCCTGTAATGCAAACCTTAAATAAGCCTGATGAGGTGGCCAAATTGGGATATGAAGGTACGCATCCTTGATATCCAGAGACACCAAGAATTCTCCTTCCTCCAGACCGGAGATCACCGCTCTCAGAGACTCCATCTTGAATTTGAACACCCGTTCAGTTCAGTGACTTGAGGTTCAACTGTCCGGTTTCGGTACCACAGGTTGGAATAATAACCTTTGTTCTGTAGCTTGGGTGGAACTGGAACAATGGCCTGAGTCTGTACCAGTTTTTGAATTGCATCCTGTAAAATTATACTTGCCTCCTGAGAAGTTGGTAAGCCTGATTTGAAGAATCTGTGAGGTGGGAGTTCCTGAAACTCCAGTCTGTACCCCTGGGCGATGAAACTCAGGGATCCTGGCATGATGTCGCCCATATGCGACTGAAATCTCTTAATCAGGCTCCCATCTGCCTGTCTTCCAGGCAGTGCGGTCCACCGTCATGCTGAAGGCTTTGAGGAAACAGTTCTGTTCCTGTGAACCTTCAGGTGCTTGTTTTCTGGTATTACCTCTATTGCCTTTGAAGGCTGCAGAAGAACCTTTGGTTTTATTTTTAAAATTTGCTGTCCGAAAGGACTTCAGAGTTGGAACAGAGTAGGTCTTCCTAGCTGGCGGGTCTGCGGAAAGGAAGGTAAGTAGACTTACCCGCTTTGGATATCCACGTATCAAGTTCATCTCCAGACAGGGCCTCACCTGTGAATGGTAGGCTTTCCACACCTTTTCTGGAATCCACATCCGCAGTCCACTGACGTAGCCATAGGCCCCTGCGTGCTGACACTGCCATGGCCGTGGTGCGTGCATGGAGCAAACCTATCTCTTTTATGGCCTCCACCATAAAATTTGTCCTGTATATCCTGTAGAAGTAAAACTATCTCCGCTCCTGGTAAGGAATCTAACCCCTCAATTTGGTTATCTGACCATTTTGCAATGGCCCTAGTGATCCATGCACAAGCTATAGTGGGTCTTTGGGCCACCCCCGCAGCTGTGTACAGAGATTTGAGAGTAGTCTCAATCTTGCGGTCAGCCGTGTCCTTTAAGGAGGCTGCCCCCGGGACAGGCAAGATTATCTTAAGTGACAACCTAGATACCGATACATCAACAATCGGTGGGTTTTCCCATTTTTTTCTATCATCCTGTGGAAAAGAGAAGAATTAGCAGTGACCTTTTAGGGATCTGAAACTTCTTGTCAGGATTAATCCAAGAATCTTCAAATAAGGAATTTAATTCCTTAGATGCAGGGAAAGTAGCAGAGGATTTATTTTTTTACATTAAAATAAGACTCCTCATCTTCCTCTGTCACTTTGTCAGGAATGTGCAGGACGTCTCTAATAGCTTCTATAAGGGCCTGTATTCCTTGCGGCAGAGCTGCATACCCCCCTCCCGAGTCCACCACACCCTCCTGTGAACAAATGGTAGGGGTCTGAGACGCTGGTATGGACACAATCTCTATTCATCAGGTCATCCACAGACTGTATTGTGTCTCTTTCTTATTTTGGGACAATTTATGTGAAATATTTGAGATCATCCCTTTTAATGAATCCAAACATACTGGTTCGTACACACTAGCCTGAGAATGTGTTCTACCCTGAGTACACTGTAGTGATCGCCCTGGGGAACAAAAACACTGCCGTGCATGAGACACACTCCTTTGACATTGTAAAATGTAAAATTGTAAAATGTGAAAGAACACACCCACACAGGAGAAAGGTTACAAGCACAATTGACCCACACAGAGCCCTCTAGGGAGACACAGAGTATGCTGGAGCAAGCCACACCGCGCCCTTATAGTTAATGACAAGCTCAGCTGGGTCGCAAACTAAGTACCCTTAATAGGGGCTTAGTATTCTAATATTGCTCCTCCCCCCTTGCTATGACCCCCTGGTACCACTGAGGTAACCTGCAGACCTTGTGGAGGAGCTGCGCTTCCCTGCCAGTCTGTGTAAGCTGCAGAAGGAAAAATAGGATTTTGGTTACCTACCAGTAAATCCTTTTCTCGTAGTCCGTAGAGGATGCTGGGGTCCACATTAGTACCATGGGGTATAGACAGGTCCACCAGGAGCCATTGGCACTTTAGCTTGAAAATCAGCAACCGCTGAAAACATTACTTACCAAGTAACAATGCAGTACTTAACTAAAAACAAAGTTGTACTGAACCAGATAACAATTGCAGGAAAACTAAGCGCTGGGCAGGCACCCAGCATCCTCTACGGACCACGAGAAAAGGATTTACCGGTAGGTAACCAAAATCCTATTTTCTCTTACGTCCTAAAGGATGCTGGGGTCCACATTAGTATCATGGGGATGTACCAAAGCTCCCAGAACGGGAGGGAGAGCAAGGAGGCTCCTGCAGAACTGATTGACTGAACTTCAGGTCCTCAGAGGCCAAAGTATCAAACCTGTAGAACTTTCCAAACGTGTTCGACCCAGACCAAGTTGCTGCTCGGCAAAGTTGTAACGCCGAGATACCCCGGGCAGCAGCCCAGGAAGACCCCACCTTACGGGTAGAGTGGGCCTTAACAAACATGGGACACGGCAAACCTGCAGTAGAATACGCATCCTGGATAGTGAACCTGATCCAGCGAGAGATCGACTGCTTTGAAGCAGGACACCCAATTTTCTTGGGATCATACAGGACAAACAGAGAAAGCGCTAGGGGTGTTAAATTAAAAAATTGCACATAATGATTAATAAAAATGTTGATGTGAGAGTAAATGTGAAGCGGTACCTGTAAAAAAGAAAAAATTGTTATTGATAAAATGTTTACACTCTTTTGAGTGAATGTGGAAGAGGAGATTGCCGGCAACACTTTATTACTGCTGAATGTCCATGAATTCCTACCTTTCCCTGTGCTAGACTTCGGTGCCGTGGAGAGCACTGATTGCAGGGACCGCTGGGTGCCAATTCAGAAGCCGCTGGACGCCGCTGTGAGCACTGCGGCTCTGTTGTTCGTCAGCGGCTGTTGGTATTTGATGGTGCTAGCGGTACTTCCGAGTGCCGCTGAGTCCAGGGCTGGCAATGTTAGCGTGTCCTGCTGTGTGTTCCGAGATGCGCTCCGGCGTGATGTTAGGGGCAGCTTAAGTTGCAGCGGGTTCTGTTTGTGTTGCGGCTGTTGATGGATTTTCCTCTTTGGAGTGTAAATGATGATCTCCAACGCGTTTCATGCACTTTAATGCACTTTTTCGAGGAGTGAACTGAAAAGGAATAATTTTATTAGATTTATTTATACTAAAAATAACCGGAACTTCCGGGTGGAAATGACCTCATTTTTTGGTGGCAATGAGGTCATTTCCACCCGGAAGTTCCGGTTATTTTTAGTATTTATTTTGTTTTTTTGTTTTTTTTTCAACATTTTAACAGCAAAAAACCAAACACATGGTTGCCACCAAAAAATGAGGTCATTTCCACCCGGAAGTTCCGGTTATTTTTAGTATAAATAAATCTAATAAAATTTATTCCTTTTCAGTTCACTCCTCGAAAAAGTGCATTAAAGTGCATGAAACGCGTTGGAGATCATCATTTACACTCCAAAGAGGAAAATCCATCAACAGCCGCAACACAAACAGAACCCGCTGCAACTTAAGCTGCCCCTAACATCACGCCGGAGCGCATCTCGGAACACACAGCAGGACACGCTAACATTGCCAGCCCTGGACTCAGCGGCTTCTGAATTGGCACCCAGCGGTCCCTGCAATCAGTGCTCTCCACGGCACCGAAGTCTAGCACAGGGAAAGGTAGGAATTCATGGACATTCAGCAGTAATAAAGTGTTGCCGGCAATCTCCTCTTCCACATTCACTCAAAAGAGTGTAAACATTTTATCAATAACAATTTTTTCTTTTTTACAGGTACCGCTTCACATTTACTCTCACATCAACATTTTTATTAATCATTATGTGCAATTTTTTAATTTAACACCCCTAGCGCTTTCTTTTAAACACCACAAAAATCTATTCTAAGAAAGCAGCTTAATCCCTTAGCGCAGGCAATTAAATACATCTGCAGGACAAACAGAGAGTCCGATTTCCTGTGATGAGCAGTCCTCTTCACATAGATTTTCAAAGCCCTTACAACATCCAAGGACTTTGATGAAATTGAGGACTCAGTAGCAACTGGCACCACAATATGTTGGTTGATATGAAATGCCGACACAACCTTCGGAAGGAACTGCTGATGCGTTCGGAGCTCAGCTCTATCTTCATGGAAGATCAAGTATGGGCTTTTACATGACAAAGCCCCCATCTCCGACACACGTCTAGCAGAAGCTAAGGCCAACAAAGTGACAGCCTTCCACGTGAGAAACTTGACCTCAACCTCCTGTAGAGGTTCAAACCAGTCCGACCGGAGGAACTGCAACACCACGTTAAGATCCCAAGGCGCCGTAGGCGGTACAAAGGGAGACTGGATGTGCAGAACTCCCTTCAAAAAAAGAGGGCAGCCAACTGTTTTGGAAGAAAATGGATAGGGCCGAAATCTGGACCTTTATGGATCCCAACCTCAGGCCCATATCCACACCTGCTTGCAGGAAGAGGAGAAAACGTCCCAGTTGAAACTCCACCGTAGGAAACTTCTTGGACTCACACCAAGATACATATTTTTTCCAAATACGATGGTAATGTTTAGACATTACTCCTTTCCTAGACTGTATCAGGGTAAGAATAAGCTACAAAGCTATATCCTTTTTTGACCACGGGCACTTCAAACCACCATCTGGAATTATCTGGCAAAATTTGGACTTTAAACCCTCCAGGATCCATATCATCATTTTCCATCTGAAGTCTCTACTATTCCCCTGCTGCTATTGGACCTCGATTTGCTATTGAGAACCAAGGGGACCTTCATCTGAGACCATGGTAATATCCATATCTGAAATTATATGAGGATACCTTGGAGGACTGAGTTCTAGCCAGAATACCAGTATTTACTGCCTAATGAAAATACAAGTGGTCATAGGATAAACTGAGTGACTCTCAATTGAATAATTTTAATTACCCTCTTGATATTACATCAGCTATTTTTATTTATTCCCCATCATTCATATTATTTAATAAATGTTTTATTTTATTTTTTAATTGATACCATTGTTTCCGTTCTTTTATTTTGGAGATTCAGCCGGCGCCAGTATATTTTTTTCTGTTCAGGGTAAGAATAACCTTGTTCGGAATGCCCTTCCGGGGTAGTATCTGGCGTTCAACCTCCATGCCATCAAACGCAGCCGCGGTAAGTCTTGATAGGCGAGAGGCCTCGGCTGTTCTAGCAGTAGATCCAGAAGATCCGCGTACCAAGACCTTCTTGGCCAGTCTGGAGCAATGATTATTGCTTGAACCCTTGTTCCCCTTATGAGCTTTAGCATTCTTGGAATGAGTGGGAGTGGTGGAAACACGTACACCGACTGGAAAACCCACAGAGTCACTAGGGCGTCCACCGCCACTGCTTGTGGGTCCCTCGACCTGGAAAAATATTGCCGAAGCTTCTTGTTGAGACTAAAGGCCATCATGTCTATTTGAGGTACACCCCAAAGATCTGTTACCTCCTTGAACAACTCCGGATGGAGACCCCACTCTCCCGGATGGAGATCGTGTCTGCTGAGGAAGTCTGCTTCCCAGTTGTCTACTCCTGGAATGAAGATTGCTGATAGCGCCAACGTGTGTTTTTCTGCCCAGAGGATGATTCTTGTTACCTCTGACATTGCAGCTCTATTCTTCGTTCCGCCCTGTCGGTTGATGTAAGCCACTGCCGTTACATTGTCCGACTGCACATGAATGGCCCGATTTCTCAGAAGATGGGCCGCTTGGAGACCGTTGTAGACGGCCCTTAGTTCTAGAATGTTTATCGGCAGGCCGGCTTCCAGACTTGACCACCTTCCTTGGAAGGTCTCCCCGTGAGTGACTGCGCCCCAGCCCCGGAACTTGCATCCGTGATTAGAAGGATCCAGTCGTGAATCCTGAACCTGCGGTCCTCCTGAAGGTGAGGTAGTTGCAACCACCAGAGGAGTGAAATCCTGGCCTTTGGTGACAGACGTATTCTCTGGTGCATATGTAGATGGGATCCCGACCACTTGTCCAGGAGATCCAGTTGGAAGGACCGAGCATGAAACCTCCCGTACTGTAGAGCCTCGTAAGAGGCCACCATCTTTCCCAGAAGGCGAATGCACTGATGAACCGACACCCGGGCTGGCTTCAGGACATCCCGGACCATTGTTTGTATCACCAACGCTTTTTCCTCTGGAAGAAACACCCTCTGCACTTCCGTGTCGAGGATCATTCCCAGAAAGGACAACCAAAGGAAAAAGGAAAGGGCTGTGTTGTCGGTGCACAAAAGGAAGACTATATCTGGTTATCACATCTACCTATATTTATTTAAAATTTAACTTTTATTGGTATCTATTTAAAACTGGTGTATATTACTTACACATAACCATGAGTATGAGCGAAACATAGAGGTTAAAATTGTGACGTAGACAAAACATATAAAAAGTGAAAATGAAATAATAGGTGATTTAAAGATTAAAATGTGTGTCCACGTGTCTTATTCCAATGTCCAAATGTATATAATCTATTATTCCTTAATGGGATCAGTATTCATTCATATGTTTAGTCATTATTATGCTCTTGAAAGAGGCATTTAGGGAATGTAGATATTAATTATGGTGGTATCTCAGGTATGTATTCAATATGAGCTATTTGATATCAACTTGTGTGCAACAAAACAATCGTTGCAATATCTAATTGGATCAAATATATAATCAAATGTAAAATACAAAGGTGATGCTATAAATTCAATGTAGATATATGATACACTCTGGGGGGATAAATATCTTCCTCAATTGTTTATGATCAGTGACATATGTGACGTCCTCTTATAATGGTTAGGTAATCACACCATTGTTATCCATTGAAGGAAAGCACCTCCATTCATAGGGGTTGGTGATACCAACTCAATTACTTTGATTCAATACCCTCCAAATGCTTGATGTTATTCGTGATTGAGTATATAACAATTGGTTATAGTGGTTAGGTGTTCACAACATTATTATCCCTAGAGGAAAAGGCGTCCTCATTATGACGGATTAGTGGCACCTTTCTGTTATAACCAGAGTATTAGATTATGCACCATCATCAAGCATCCAGACGATTCATTAGGATCGTTTATTGTATTACTGTTGTTTATAATATCCAATGTATTGTATGGGGATATATCTTTCCCTCAGTTTTTCATACTAGGCCACATATGTTACGATCTATTAAATATTTACATTAATATGTCCTTGGAAGAAGAGCATCTTCATTTATTAAGGACTGTATTGCTGTTAATAGGGCTTAAATATCAGTGTACAACTTCCCAGATTATGCGTCACCATTGAGCATCTAATATAATTATTAGGAAGGAAAAACCTTCATTAAGTGTATATAAATAGCGACGTATTGAATAAAGATTTTATTATCCTGATATGTACCACCTAATAAGGATAGATTTTCCAAGTAGCACTAGATATTAGTGTAATTTTATTCACAGCTGCCACATTATGTCATGTCACAGTTATCTCTGTGTAATCACTAACTGACTTGGAGAGTTCTTTTGGAAACATTTGTTGCAGTTGCGTATGCTCTGTTGTATCAAATTTAACATATAAAGAAGGAATGTATCTATTTGAGCTTGAAGCAATACCTTCTGCTCCCTATATATGTTAAAAGATTTTAACAGCCGCTGCTGCGTTATCCATTAATTCATTATATCGTTATATGATCAGAAGATATGTTAGTATCTATATTTCAATGATCATCTATCCACTGTCTCCTAGTAATAGTTGTGATATTCACTGCACATGATAACTGGGTAGCGCTGGTTAGTCATTACTTTAGAAACATTTGTTGCAATTGTATCACAGGCGCTTGATAACACTGACACATCTAGCATGCAAGTCTGGTAGATTTATCTTAACTTGCAGCAGTGCTAACAGCTTCCTATATGTTCTCAAATGAATCTAACAGCTAATGTTGCATTACTAATATAACGAAAATCTTCCTATCCATTGAACAGGAGTGTAACTCTCAGAGATTCGATATTCATACATTCACTGCCTCATACTAATAGTCTAAACATGATAGTTGAATAGAGCTGACTAAACATTGTAATAACATGGACATGGAGACACGTGGAGACACGCTACCCACACGCGTGTTCCGTCGTTACTCTGACAGCTTCGTCAGGGCTGAACACGCGTGTTTAGACTATTAGTATGAGGCAGTGAATGTATGAATATCGAATCTCTGAGAGTTACACTCCTGTTCAATAGATAGGAAGATTTTCGTTATATTAGTAATGCAACATTAGCTGTTAGATTCATTTGAGAACATATAGGAAGCTGTTAGCACTGCTGCAAGTTAAGATAAATCTACCAGACTTGCATGCTAGATGTGTCAGTGTTATCAAGCGCCTGTGATACAATTGCAACAAATGTTTCTAAAGTAATGACTAACCAGCACTACCCAGTTATCATGTGCAGTGAATATCACAACTATTACTAGGAGACAGTGGATAGATGATCATTGAAATATAGATACTAACATATCTTCTGATCATATAACGATATAATGAATTAATGGATAACGCAGCAGCGGCTGTTAAAATCTTTTAACATATATAGGGAGCAGAAGGTATTGCTTCAAGCTCAAATAGATACATTCCTTCTTTATATGTTAAATTTGATACAACAGAGCATACGCAACTGCAACAAATGTTTCCAAAAGAACTCTCCAAGTCAGTTAGTGATTACACAGAGATAACTGTGACATGACATAATGTGGCAGCTGTGAATAAAATTACACTATATCTAGTGCTACTTGGAAAATCTATCCTTATTAGGTGGTACATATCAGGATAATAAAATGTTTATTCAATACGTTGCTATTTATATACACTTAATGAAGGTTTTTCCTTCTTAATAATTATATTAGATGCTCAATGGTGACGCATAATCTGGGAAGTTGTACACTGATATTTAAGCCCTATTATCAGCAATACAGTCCTTAATAAAATAAGATTTTACTCACCGGTAAATCTATTTCTCGTAGTCCGTAGTGGATGCTGGGAACTCCGTAAGGACCATGGGGAATAGACGGGCTCCGCAGGAGACTGGGCACTCTAAAAGAAAGATTAGGTACTATCTGGTGTGCACTGGCTCCTCCCTCTATGCCCCTCCTCCAGACCTCAGTTAGGATACTGTGCCCGGAAGAGCTGACACAATAAGGAAGGATTTTGAATCCCGGGTAAGACTCATACCAGCCACACCAATCACACCGTATAACTCGTGATACTATACCCAGTTAACAGTATGAAATATAACTGAGCCTCTCAACAGATGGCTCAACAATAACCCTTTAGTTAGGCAATAACTATATACAAGTATTGCAGACAATCCGCACTTGGGATGGGCGCCCAGCATCCACTACGGACTACGAGAAATAGATTTACCGGTGAGTAAAATCTTATTTTCTCTGACGTCCTAGTGGATGCTGGGAACTCCGTAAGGACCATGGGGATTATACCAAAGCTCCCAAACGGGCGGGAGAGTGCGGATGACTCTGCAGCACCGAATGAGAGAACTCAAGGTCCTCCTCAGCCAGGGTATCAAATTTGTAGAATTTAGCAAACGTGTTTGCCCCTGACCAAGTTGCAGCTCGGCAAAGTTGAAAAGCCGAGACCCCTCGGGCAGCCGCCCAAGATGAGCCCACTTTCCTCGTGGAATGGGCTTTTACTGATTTAGGATGCGGCAATCCAGCCGCAGAATGCTCCAGCTGAATTGTGCTACAAATTCAGCGAGCAATAGTCTGCTTAGAAGCAGGAGCACCTATTTTGTTGGGTGCCTACAGGATAAAAAACGAGTCAGTTTTCCTGACTCCAGCCGTCCTGGAAATATAAATTTTTAAGGCCCTGACTACGTCCAGTAACTTGGAATCTTCCAAGTCCCTAGTAGCCGCAGGCACTACAATAGGTTGGTTTAAGTGAAAAGCTGATACCACCTTAGGGAGAAACTGGGGACGAGTCCTCAATTCTGCCCTATCCATATGGAAAATCAGATAAGGGCTTTTACATGACAAAGCCCCAATTCTGACGCACGCCTGGCCGAAGCCAAGGCCCATAACATGACCACTTTCCACGTGAGATATTTCAAATCCAGTTTTAAGTGGCTCAAACCAATGTGATTTTAAGAAACTCAACACCACGTTGAGATCCCAAGGTGCCACAGAAGGCACAAAAAAGGGGCTGAATAGGTAGCACTCCCCTTACAAATGTCTGAACTCCAGGCAGTGAAGCCAGTTCTTTCTGGAAGAAAATCGACAGAGCCGAAATCTGGACCTTAATAGAACCCAAAGTTAGGCCCATAGTCACTCCTGACTGTAGGAAGTGCAGAAAACGACCCAGCTGAAATTCCTCTGTTGGGGCCTTCCTGGCCTCACACCACGCAATATATTTTCGCCAAATACGGTGATAATGGTTTGCGGTTACTTCTTTCCTGGCTTTTATCAGCGTAGGAATGACTTCCTCCGGAATGCCCTTTTGCTTTAGGATCCGGAATTCAACCGCCATGCCGTCCAACGCAGCCGCGGTAAGTCTTGGAACAGACAGGGCCCCTGCTGTAGCAGATCCTGTCTGAGCGGTAGAGGCCATGGGTCCTCTGATATTATTTCTTGAAGTTCTGGGTACCAAGCTCTTCTTGGCCCATCCGGAACCACGAGTATCGTTCTTACTCCTCGTTTTCTTATTATTCTCAGTACCTTTGGTATGAGAGGCAGAGGAGGGAATACATAAACCGACTGGTACACCCACGGTGTCACTAGAGCGTCCACAGCTATTGCCTGAGGGTCCCTTGACCTGGCGCAATATCTAGTTTTTTGTTTAGGCGGGACGCCATCATGTCCACCTGTGGCCTTTCCCAACGGTTTACCCACAGTTGGAAGACTTCTGGATGAAGTCCCCACTCTCCCGGGTGTCGGTCGTGTCTGCTGAGGAAGTCTGCTTCCCAGTTGTCCACTCCCGGAATGAACACTGCTGACAGTGCTAAAACGTGATTTTCCGCCCATCGGAGAATCCTTGTGGCTTCTGCCATCGCCATCCTGCTTCTTGTGCCGCCCTGTCGGTTTACATGGGCGACTGCCGTGATGTTGTCTGATTGGATCAGTACCGGCTGGTGTGTAGGGACGACTCCTGACTTGACCAAAGTCCTTGGAAATTTCTTCCCTGTGTGACTGCCCCCCAGCCTCGAAGGCTGGCATCCGTGGTTACCAGGACCCAGTCCTGTATGCCGAATCTGCGGCCCTCTTGAAGATGAGCACTCTGCAGCCACCACAGTAGAGATACCCTGGTCCTTGGAGACAGGGTTATCAGCCGATGCATCTGAAGATGCGATTCCGACCACTTGTCCAAGAGGTCCCACTGAAAGGTTCTTGCATGGAACCTGCCGAATGGAATTTTGCTTCGTAAGAAGCTACCATTTTTCCCAGGACTTGTGTGCAGTGATGCACCGATACCTGTTTTGGTTTCAGGAGGTCTCTGACTAGAGATGACAGCTCCTTGGCTTTCTCCTGCGGGAGAAACACTTTTTTCTGTTCTGTGTCCAGAACCATCCCCAGAAACAGCAGGCGTGTGGTAGGAACCAGCTGTGACTTTGGAATGTATAGCATCCATCCGTGCTGTTGTAGCACTTCCCGAGATAGTGCTACTCCGACCAACAACTGCTCCATGGACCTCGCCTTTATAAGGAGATCGTCCAAGTACGGGATAATTAAAAACTCCCTTTTTTCGAAGGAGTATCATCATTTCTGCCATTACCTTGGTAAAGACCCTCGGTGCCGTGGACAGTCCAAACGGCAGTGTTTGGAATTGGTAATGGCAATCCTGTACCACAAATCTGAGGTACTCCTGGTGAGGATGATAAATGGGGACATGTAGGTAAGCATCCTTGATGTCCAGGGATACCATGTAATCCCCCTCCTCCAGGCTTGCAATAACCGCCCTGAGCGATTCCATTTTGAACTTGAATTTTTTTATGTATGTGTTCAAGGACTTCAAATTTAAAATGGGTCTCACCGAACCGTCCGGTTTCGGTACCACAAACAGTGTGGAATAGTAACCCCGTCCCTGTTGAAGTAGGGGCACCTTGACTATCACCTGCTGGGAATACAGCTTGTGAATTGCCTCTAGCACAGCCTCCCTGCCTGAGGGAGTTGTCGGCAAGGCAGATTTGAGGAAACGGCGGGGGGGAGACGCCTCGAATTCCAGCCTGTACCCCTGAGATACTACTTGAAGGATCCAGGGATCCACCTGTGAGCGAGCCCACTGATCGCTGAAATTTTTGAGGTGGCCCCCCACCGTACCTGGCTACGCCTGTGGAGCCCCCGCGTCATGCGGTGGACTCAGAGGAAGCGGGGGAAGAATTTTGATTCTGGGAACTGGCTGACTGGTGTAGCTTTTTCCCTCTTCCCTCGTCTCTGTGCAGAAAGGAAGCTCCTTTGACCCGCTTGCTTTTCTGAAGCCGAAAGGACTGTACCTGATAATACAGTGCTTTCTTAGGCTGTGAGGAAACCTGAGGTAAAAAATTTTCTTCCCAGCTGTTGCTGTGGATACGAGGTCCCAGAGACCATCCCCAAACAATTCCTCACCCTTATAAGGCTCTATGTGCCTTTTAAAGTCAGCATCACCTGTCCAGTGTCGGGTCTCTAATACCCACCCTCCTGACAGAATGGACATTGCATTAAATAAGATTTTACTCACCGGTAAATCTATTTCTCGTAGTCCGTAGTGGATGCTGGGCACTCCGTAAGGACCATGGGGAATAGACGGGCTCCGCAGGAGACTGGGCACTCTAAAAGAAAGATTAGGTACTATCTGGTGTGCACTGGCTCCTCCCACTATGACCCTCCTCCAGACCTCAGTTAGGATACTGTGCCCGGAAGAGCTGACACAATAAGGAAGGATTTTGAATCCCGGGTAAGACTCATACCAGCCACACCAATCACACCGTATAACTTGTGATACTATACCCAGTTAACAGTATGAAATATAACTGAGCCTCTCAACAGATGGCTCAACAATAACCCTTAGTTAGGCAATAACTACATACAAGTATTGCAGACAATCCGCACTTGGGATGGGCGCCCAGCATCCACTACGGACTACGAGAAATAGATTTACCGGTGAGTAAAATCTTATTTTCTCTGATGTCCTAGTGGATGCTGGGAACTCCGTAAGGACCATGGGGATTATACCAAAGCTCCCAAACGGGCGGGAGAGTGCGGATGACTCTGCAGCACCGAATGAGAGAACTCAAGGTCCTCCTCAGCCAGGGTATCAAATTTGTAGAATTTAGCAAACGTGTTTGCCCCTGACCAAGTTGCAGCTCGGCAAAATTGTAAAGCCGAGACCCCTCGGGCAGCCGCCCAAGATGAGCCCACTTTCCTCGTGGAATGGGCTTTTACTGATGTAGGATGCGGCAATCCAGCCGCAGAATGCTCCAGCTGAATTGTGCTACAAATTCAGCGAGCAATAGTCTGCTTAGAAGCAGGAGCACCTATTTTGTTGGGTGCCTACAGGATAAAAAGCGAGTCAGTTTTCCTGACTCCAGCCGTCCTGGAAATATAAATTTTTAAGGCCCTGACTACGTCCAGTAACTTGGAATCTTCCAAGTCCCTAGTAGCCGCAGGCACTACAATAGGTTGGTTCAAGTGAAAAGCTGATACCACCTTAGGGAGAAACTGGGGACGAGTCCTCAATTCTGCCCTATCCATATGGAAAATCAGATAAGGGCTTTTACATGACAAAGCCGCCAATTCTGACACACGCCTGGCCGAAGCCAAGGCCAATAACATGACCACTTTCCACGTGAGATATTTAAAATCCACAGTTTTAAGTGGCTCAAACCAATGTGATTTTAAGAAACTCAACACCACGTTGAGATCCCAAGGTGCCACAGGAGGCACAAAAGGGGGCTGAATATGTAGCACTCCCTTTACAAATGTCTGAACTCCAGGCAGTGAAGCCAGTTCTTTCTGGAAGAAAATCGACAGAGCCGAAATCTGGACCTTAATGGAACCCAATTTTAGGCCCATAGTCACCCCTGACTGTAGGAAGTGCAGAAAACGACCCAGCTGAAATTCCTCTGTTGGGGCCTTCCTGGCCTCACACCACGCAACATATTTTCGCCAAATACGGTGATAATGGTTTGCGGTTACTTCTTTCCTGGCTTTTATCAGCGTAGGAATGACTTCTTCCGGAATGCCCTTTTCCTTTAGGATCCGGAATTCAACCGCCATGCCGTCAAACGCAGCCACGGTAAGTCTTGGAACAGACAGGGCCCCTGCTGTAGCAGATCCTGTCTGAGCGGTAGAGGCCATGGGTCCTCTGATATCATTTCTTGAAGTTCTGGGTACCAAGCTCTTCTTGGCCCATCCGGAACCACGAGTATCGTTCTTACTCCTCGTTTTCTTATTATTCTCAGTACCTTTGGTATGAGAGGCAGAGGAGGGAATACATAAACCGACTGGTACACCCACGGTGTCACTAGAGCGTCCACAGCTATCGCCTGAGGGTCCCTTGACCTGGCGCAATATCTAGTTTTTTGTTTAGGCGGGACGCCATCATGTCCACCTGTGGCCTTTCCCAACGGTTTACCAACAGTTGGAAGACTTCTGGATGAAGTCCCCACTCTCCCGGGTGTAGGTCGTGTCTGCTGAGGAAGTCTGCTTCCCAGTTGTCCACTCCCGGAATGAACACTGCTGACAGTGCTAAGACGTGATTTTCCGCCCATCGGAGAATCCTTGTGGCTTCTGCCATCGCCATCTTGCTTCTTGTGCCGCCCTGTTGGTTTACATGGGCGACTGCCGTGATGTTGTCTGATTGGATCAGTACCGGCTGGTTTTGAAGCAGAGGCCTTGCCAGACTTAGGGCATTGTAAATGGCCCTCAGTTCCAAAATATTTATGTGTAGGGACGACTCCTGACTTGACCATAGTCCTTGGAAATTTCTTCCCTGTGTGACTGCCCCCCAGCCTCGAAGGCTGGCATCCGTGGTTACCAGGACCCAGTCCTGTATGCCGAATCTGCGGCCCTCTTGAAGATGAGCACTCTGCAGCCACCACAGTAGAGATACCCTGGTCCTTGGAGACAGGATTATCAGCCGATGCATCTGAAGATGCGATCCCGACCACTTGTCCAAGAGGTCCCACTGAAAGGTTCTTGCATGGAACCTGCCGAATGGAATTTTGCTTCGTAAGAAGCTACCATTTTTCCCAGGACTCGTGTGCAGTGATGCACCGATACCTGTTTTGGTTTCAGGAGGTCTCTGACTAGAGATGACAGCTCCTTGGCTTTCTCCTGCGGGAGAAACACTTTTTTCTGTTCTGTGTCCAGAACCATCCCCAGGAACAGTAGGCGTGTGGTAGGAACCAGCTGTGACTTTGGAATGTATAGAATCCATCCGTGCTGTTGTAGCACTTCCCGAGATAGTGCTACTCCGACCAACAACTGCTCCTTGGACCTCGCCTTTATAAGGAGATCGTCCAAGTACGGGATAATTAAAACTCCCTTTTTTCGAAGGAGTATCATCATTTCTGCCATTACCTTGGTAAAGACCCTCGGTGCCGTGGACAGTCCAAACGGCAGTGTTTGGAATTGGTAATGGCAATCCTGTACCACAAATCTGAGGTACTCCTGGTGAGGATGGTAAATGGGGACATGTAGGTAAGCATCCTTGATGTCCAGGGATACCATGTAATCCCCCTCCTCCAGGCTTGCAATAACCGCCCTGAGCGATTCCATCTTGAACTTGAATTTTTTTATGTATGTGTTCAAGGATTTCAAATTTAAAATGGGTCTCACCGAACCGTCCGGTTTCGGTACCACAAACAGTGTGGAATAGTAACCCCGTCCTTGTTGAAGTAGGGGCACCTTGACTATCACCTGCTGGGAATACAGCTTGTGAATTGCCTCTAGCACAGCCTCCCTGCCTGAGGGAGTTGTCGGCAAGGCAGATTTGAGGAAACGGCGGGGGGGAGACGCCTCGAATTCCAGCTTGTACCCCTGAGATACTACTTGAAGGATCCAGGGATCCACCTGTGAGCGAGCCCACTGATCGCTGAAATTTTTGAGGCGGCCCCCCCACCGTACCTGGCTACGCCTGTGGAGCCCCCGCGTCATGCGGTGGACTCAGAGGAAGCGGGGGAAGAATTTTGATTCTGGGAACTGGCTGACTGGTGCAGCTTTTTCCCTCTTCCCTCGTCTCTGTGCAGAAAGGAAGCGCCTTTGACCCGCTTGCTTTTCTGAAGCCGAAAGGACTGTACCTGATAATACAGTGCTTTCTTAGGCTGTGAGGAAACCTGAGGTAAAAAATTTTCTTCCCAGCTGTTGCTGTGGATACGAGGTCCCAGAGACCATCCCCAAACAATTCCTCACCCTTATAAGGCTCTATGTGCCTTTTAAAGTCAGCATCACCTGTCCAGTGTCGGGTCTCTAATTACCTCCTGACAGAATGGACATTGCATTAATTCTGGATGCCAGCCGGCAAAATATCCCTCTGTGCATCCCTCATATATAAGACGACGTCTTATGTTCGCAAAATAGTATCCCTGTTTGACAGGGTTACAGACCACGCTGCAGCAGCACTATCTGCAGGTCTCAGTCTAGTACCTGAGTGTGTAAATACAGACTTCAGGATAGCCTCCTGCTTTTTATCAGCAGGTACCTTCAAAGTGGCCGTATCCTAAGACGGCAGTGCCACCTTTTTTGACAAACGTGTGAGCGCCTTATCCACCCTAGGGGATATCTCCCAGCGTAACTTATCCTCTGGCGGGAAAGGGTACGCCATCAGTAACTTTTTAGAAATTACCAGTTTCTTATCGGGGGAACCCACGCTTTTTCACACTTCATTCACTCATTTGATGGGGGAACAAAACACTGCCTGCTTTTTCTCCCCAAACATAAAACCCTTTTTTAGTGGTACTTGGGTTAATGTCAGAAATGTGTAACACATTTTTTATTGCCGGGATCATGTAACGGATGTTCCTAGTGGATTGTGTATATGTCTCAACCTCGTCGACACTGGAGTCAGACTCCGTGTCGACATCTGTGTCTGCCATCTGAGGGAGCGGGCGTTTTTGAGCCCCTGATGGCCTTTGAGACGCCTGGGCAGGCGCGGGCTGAGAAGCCGGCTGTCCCACAGCTGTTACGTCATCCAGCCTTTTATGTAAGGAGTTGACACTGTCGGTTTATACCTTCCACCTATCCATCCACTCTGGTGTCGGCCCCACAGGGGGCGACATCACATTTATCGGCATCTGCTCTGCCATCACATAAGCCTCCTCATCAAACGTGCCGTACCGACACACCACACACACACACACACACACACACACACACACGGAATGCTCTGACTGAGGACAGGACCCCACACAGCCCTTTGGAGAGACAGAGAGAGAGTATGCCAGCACACACCAGAGCGCTATATAATTTTGGGATTAACACTATATTGAGTGAATTTTTCCCAATAGCTGCTTGTATATACAATATTGCGCCTAAATTTTGTGCCCCCCCCCCCCCTCTCTTTTTAACCCTTTGAGCCTGAAAACTACAGGGGAGAGCCTGGGGAGCTGTCTTCCAGCTGCACTGTGAAGAGAAAATGGCGCCAGTGTGCTGAGGGAGAAGCCACGCCCCTTTTTCAACTGACTTTCTCCCGCTTTTTCTGGAATACTGGCAGGGGTAATTTTACATCTATATAGCCTCTAGGACTATATATGATGTAGATTTGCCAGCCAAGGTGTCATATATTGCCCTCAGGGGGCCCCCCCCAGCGCCCTGCACCCTCAGTGAACGGAGTGTGAAGTGTGCATGAGGAGCAATGGCGCACAGCTGCAGTGCTGTGCGCTACCTTGGTGAAGACCGAAGTATTCTGCCGCCGATTTTCCGGACCTCTTCTTGCTTCTGGCTCTGTAAGGGGGACGGCGGCGCGGCTCCGGGAACGAACACCAAGGCCAGTTCCATGCGGTCGATCCCTCTGGAGCTAATGGTGTCCAGTAGCCTAAGAAGCCCAAGCTAGCTGCAAGCAGGTAGGTTCGCTTCTTCTCCCCTTAGTCCCTCGATGCAGTGAGCCTGTTGCCAGCAGGTCTCACTGTAAAATAAAAAACCTAAAATAAACTTTCTTTCTAGGAGCTCAGGAGAGCCCCTAGTGTGCATCCAGCTCGGCCGGGCACAGAAATCTAACTGAGGTCTGAAGGAGGGTCATAGTGGGAGGAGCCAGTGCACACCAGATAGTACCTAATCTTTCTTTTAGAGTGCCCAGTCTCCTGCGGAGTCCGTCTATTCCCCATGGTCCTTACGGAGTGCCCAGCATCCACTAGGACGTCAGAGAAATTCTGGATGCCAGCCGGCAAAATATCCCTCTGTGCATCCCTCATATATAAGACGACGTCTTATGTTCGCAAACTAGTATCCCTGTTTGACAGGGTTACAGACGACGCTGCAGCAGCACTATCTGCAGGTCTCAGTCTAGTACCTGAGTGTGTAAATACAGACTTCAGGATAGCCTCCTGCTTTTTATCAGCAGGTACCTTCAAAGTGGCCGTATCCTAAGACGGCAGTGCCACCTTTTTTGACAAACGTGTGAGCGCCTTATCCACCCTAGGGGATATCTCCCAGCGTAACTTATCCTCTGGCGGGAAAAGGTACGCCATCAGTAACTTTTTAGAAATTACCAGTTTCTTATCGGGGGAACCCACGCTTTTTCACACTTCATTCACTCATTTGATGGGGGAACAAAACACTGCCTGCTTTTTCTCCCCAAATATAAAACCCTTTTTTTTAGTGGTACTTGGGTTAATGTCAGAAATGTGTAACACATTTTTTATTGCCGGGATCATGTAACGGATGTTCCTAGTGGATTGTGTATATGTCTCAACCTCGTCGACACTGGAGTCAGACTCCGTGTCGACATCTGTGTCTGCCATCTGAGGGAGCGGGCGTTTTTGAGCCCCTGATGGCCTTTGAGACGCCTGGGCAGGCGCGGGCTGAGAAGCCGGCTGTCCCATAGCTGTTACGTCATCCAGCCTTTTATGTAAGGAGTTGACACTGTCGGTTAATACCTTCCTCCATCCACTCTGGTGTCGGCCCACAGGGGGCGGCATCCCATTTATCGGCATCTGCTCCGCCTCCACATAAGCCTCCTCATCAAACATGTCGACACAGCCGTACCGACACACCGCACACACACAGGGAATGCTCTGACTGAGGACAGGACCCCACACAGCCCTTTGGGGAGACAGAGAGAGAGTATGCCAGCACACACCAGAGCGCTATATAATGTAGGGATAAACACTATCACTGAGTGAATTTTCCCCAATAGCTGCTTGTATAAACAATATTGCGCCTAAATTTAGTGACCCCCCCCTCTCTTTTTAACCCTTTGAGCCTGAAAACTACAGGGGAGAGCCTGGGGAGCTGTCTTCCAGCTACACTGTGAAGAGAAAATGGCGCCAGTGTGCCGAGGGAGATAGCTCCGCCCCTTTTTCGCTGACTTTTCTCCCGCTTTTTTATGGATTCTGGCAGGGGTAATTATCACATATATAGCCTCTGGGGCTATATATTGTGATTATTTTGCCAGCCAAGGTGTTTTTATTGCTGCTCAGGGCGCCCCCCCCCCCAGCGCCCTGCACCCTCAGTGACCGGAGTGTGAAGTGTGTATGAGGAGCAATGGCGCACAGCTGCAGTGCTGTGCGCTACCTTGGTGAAGACTTAAGTCTTCTGCCGCCGATTTTCCGGACCATCTTCATGCTTCTGGCTCTGTAAGGGGGACGGCGGCGCGGCTCCGGGAACGAACACCAAGGACGGGTCCTGCGGTCGATCCCTCTGGAGCTAATGGTGTCCAGAAGCCTAAGAAGCCCAAGCTAGCTGCAAGCAGGTAGGTTCGCTTCTTCTCCCCTTAGTCCCTCGTTGCAGTGAGCCTGTTGCCAGCAGGTCTCACTGTAAAATAAAAAACCTAACATATACTTTCTTTCTAGGAGCTCAGGAGAGCCCCTAGTGTGCATCCAGCTCGGCCGGGCACAGAAATCTAACTGAGGTCTGGAGGAGGGGCATAGAGGGAGGAGCCAGTGCACACCAGATAGTACCTAATCTTTCTTTTAGAGTGCCCAGTCTCCTGCGGAGCCCGTCTATTCCCCATGGTCCTTACGGAGTTCCCAGCATCCACTAGGACGTCAGAGAAATGAAGATGCTCTTCTTCCAAGGACATATTAATGTAAATATTTAATAGATCGTAACATATGTGGCCTAGTATGAAAAAATAAGAATTTACTCACCGGTAATTCTATTTCTCGTAGTCCGTAGTGGATGCTGGGGACTCCGTCAGGACCATGGGGAATAGCGGCTCCGCAGGAGACAGGGCACAAAATTTTAAAAGTTTGACCACTAGGTGGTGTGTACTGGCTCCTCCCCCTATGACCCTCCTCCAAGCCTCAGTTAGGATACTGTGCCCGGACGAGCGTACACAATAAGGAAGGATTTTGAATCCCGGGTAAGACTCATACCAGCCACACCAATCACACGGTACAACTTGTGATCTGAACCCAGTTAACAGTATGATAACGTAGGAGCCTCTGAAAAGATGGCTCACAACAATAAACAACCCGATTTTTTTGTAACAATAACTATGTACAAGTATTGCAGACAATCCGCACTTGGGATGGGCGCCCAGCATCCACTACGGACTACGAGAAATAGAATTACCGGTGAGTAAATTCTTATTTTCTCTGACGTCCTAGTGGATGCTGGGGACTCCGTCAGGACCATGGGGATTATACCAAAGCTCCCAAACGGGCGGGAGAGTGCGGATGACTCTGCAGCACCGAATGAGAGAACTCCAGGTCCTCCTTAGCCAGGGTATCAAATTTGTAGAATTTTACAAACGTGTTCTCCCCTGACCACGTAGCTGCTCGGCAGAGTTGTAATGCCGAGACCCCTCGGGCAGCCGCCCAAGATGAGCCCACCTTCCTTGTAGAGTGGGCATTGACAGATTTAGGCTGTGGCAGGCCTGCCACAGAATGTGCCAGTTGAATTGTGCTACAAATCCAACGAGCAATCGTCTGCTTAGAAGCAGGAGCACCTAGCTTGTTGGGTGCATACAGTATAAACAGCGAGTCAGATTTTCTGACTCCAGCCGTCCTTGAAATATATATTTTCAATGCTCTGACAACGTCCAGCAACTTGGAATCCTCCAAATCGCTAGTAGCCGCAGGCACCACAATAGGCTGGTTCAGGTGAAACGCTGATACCACCTTAGGCAGAAAATGAGGACGCGTCCTCAATTCTGCCCTGTCCGAATGGAAAATCAGATATGGGCTTTTATACGATAAAGCCGCCAATTCCGACACTCTCCTGGCTGAAGCCAGGGCCAGTAGCATGGTTACTTTCCATGTAAGATATTTCAAATCTACCGATTTGAGTGGCTCAAACCAATGGGATTTGAGAAAATCCAAAACTACATTGAGATCCCACGGTGCCACTGGGGGCACAACCGGGGGCTGTATATGTAGTACTCTTTTTACAAAAGTCTGGACTTCAGGAACTGAAGCCAATTCTTTCTGGAAGAAAATCGACAGGGCCGAAATTTGAACCTTAATGGACCCTAATTTGAGGCCCATAGATAATCCTGTTTGCAGGAAATGTAGGAATCGACCCAGTTGAAATTCCTCTGTCGGGGCCTTCCTGGCCTCACACCATGCAACATATTTTCTCCAAATGCGGTGATAATGTTGTGCAGTCACCTCCTTCCTGGCTTTGACCAGGGTAGGGATGACCTCTTCCGGAATGCCTTTTTCCCTTAGGATCCGGCGTTCAACCGCCATGCCGTCAAACGCAGCCGCAGTAAGTCTTGGAATAGACACGGTCCCTGCTGAAGCAGATCCCTTCTTAGAGGTAGAGGCCACGGATCTTCCGTGAGCATCTCCTGAAGTTCCGGGTACCAAGTCCTTCTTGGCCAGTCCGGAGCCACTAGTATCGTTCTTACTCCCCTTTGCCGTATAATTCTCAGTACCTTGGGTATGAGAGGCAGAGGAGGGAACACATACACTGACTGGTACACCCATGGTGTTACCAGAGCGTCCACAGCTATTGCCTGAGGGTCTCTTGACCTGGCGCAATACCTGTCCAGTTTTTTGTTGAGGCGGGACGCCATCATGTCCACCATTGGTCTTTCCCAATGGACTACAATCATGTGGAAGACTTCTGGATGAAGTCCCCACTCTCCCGGGTGAAGATCGTGTCTGCTGAGGAAGTCTGCTTCCCAGTTGTCCACTCCCGGGATGAACACTGCTGACAGTGCTATCACATGATTTTCCGCCCAGCGAAGAATCCTTGCAGCTTCTGCCATTGCCCTCCTGCTTCTTGTGCCGCCCTGTCTGTTTACGTGGGCGACTGCCGTGATGTTGTCCGACTGGATCAACACCGGCTGACCCTGAAGCAGAGGTTTTGCCAGGCTTAGAGCATTGTAGATTGCTCTTAGTTCCAGTATATTTATTTGAAGAGACGTTTCCAGGCTTGACCACACGCCCTGGAAGTTTCTTCCTTGTGTGACCGCTCCCCAGCCTCTCAGGCTGGCATCCGTGGTCACTAGGACCCAGTTCTGTATGCCGAATCTGCGGCCCTCTAACAGATGAGCACTCTGCAACCACCATAGCAGAGAGACCCTTGTCCTTGTCGACAATTTTATCCGCTGATGCATCTGCAGATGCGATCCGGACCATTTGTCTAGCAGATCCCACTGAAAAATTCGTGCATGGAATCTGCCGAATGGAATCGCTTCGTAAGAAGCCACCATTTTTCCCAGGACTCTTGTGCATTGATGCACAGACACTGTCCCTGGTTTTAGGAGGTTCCTGACGAGTTCGGATAACTTCCTGGCTTTCTCCTCCGGAAGAAATACCTTTTTCTGAACAGTGTCCAGAATCATCCCTAGGAACAGCAGACGTGTCGTCGGGATCAGTTGGGATTTTGGAAAATTCAGAATCCACCCGTGCTGTTGGAGCACTACTTGAGTTAGTGCTACTCCGACCTCCAGCTGTTCTCTGGATCTTGCCCTTATCAGGAGATCGTCCAAGTAAGGGATAATTAATACGCCTTCTCTTCGAAGAAGGATCATCATTTCGGCCATTACCTTGGTAAAGACCCTGGGTGCCGTGGACAATCCAAACGGCAGCGTCTGAAACTGATAATGACAGTTTTGTACCACAAACCTGAGGTACCCTTGGTGTGAAGGGCAAATTGGGACATGAAGGTAAGCATCCTTGATGTCCAAGGACACCATAAAATCCCCTTCTTCCAGATTCGCTATCACTGCTCTGAGTGATTCCATCTTGAACTTGAATTTTTGTATGTACAGGTTCAGAGATTTCAGATTTAGAATAGGTCTTACCGAGCCGTCCGGCTTCGGTACCACAAATAGCGTGGAGTAATACCCCTTTCCCTGTTGTAGAAGGGGTACCTTGATTATCACCTGCTGAGAATACAGCTTGTGAATGGCTTCCAATACCGTCGCCCTGTCTGAGGGAGACGTTGGCAAAGCAGATTTTAGGAACCGGCGAGGGGGAGACTTCTCGAATTCCAACCTGTAACCCTGAGATACTACCTGCAGGATCCAGGGGTCCACCTGCGAGTGAGCCCACTGTGCGCTGAAATTCTTGAGGCGACCCCCCACCGCCCCTGAGTCCGCTTGTAAGGTCCCAGCGTCATGCTGAGGCCTTTGCAGAAGCCGGGGAGGACTTCTGCTCCTGGGAAGGGGCTGCTTGCTGCAGTCTCTTACCCTTTCCTTTGCCTCGGGGCAAATATGAATGTCCTTTTGCTCGCTTGTTCTTATAGGAACGAAAGGACTGCGGCTGAAAAGACTGCGTCTTTTTCTGCTGGGAGGGGACTTGAGGTAAAAAGGTGGACTTCCCGGCTGTTGCCGTGGCTACTAAATCCGATAGACCGACCCCAAATAATTCCTCCCCTTTATACGGCAATACTTCCATATGCCGTTTGGAATCCGCATCGCCTGACCACTGTCGTGTCCATAGACTTCTTCTGGCAGATATGGACATCGCACTTACTCTTGATGCCAGAGTGCAGATATCCCTCTGTGCATCTCGCATATAAAGGAATGCATCCTTTAATTGCTCTATAGTCAATAAAATACTGTCCCTATCCAGGGTATCAATATTTTCAGTCAGGGAATCCGACCAAGCCACCCCAGCACTGCACATCCAGGCTGAGGCGATTGCTGGTCGCAGTATAACACCAGTATGTGTGTATATACTTTTTAGAGTATTTTCCAGCCTCCTATCAGCTGGATCCTTGAGGGCGGCCGTATCAGGAGACGGTAACGCCACTTGTTTGGATAAACGTGTGAGCGCCTTGTCCACCCTAGGGGGTGTTTCCCAGCGCGCCCTAACCTCTGGCGGGAAAGGGTATAACGCCAATAACTTCTTTGAAATTAGCAGTTTTTTATCAGGGGTAACCCACGCTTCATCACACACGTCATTCAATTCCTCTGATTCAGGAAAAACTACAGGTAGTTTTTTCAGACCCCACATAATACCCCTTTTTGTGGTACTTGCAGTATCAGAGATATGCAAAGCCTCCTTCATTGCCGTGATCATATAACGTGTGGCCCTACTGGAAAATACGTTCGTTTCTTCACCGTCGACACTAGATTCGGTGTCCGTGTCTGGGTCTGTGTCGACCGACTGAGGCAAAGGGCGTTTTACAGCCCCTGACGGTGTTTGAGACGCCTGTACAGGTACTAACTGGTTTGCCGGTCGTCTCATGTCGTCAACCGACTTTTGCAGCGTGCTGACATTATCACGTAATTCCATAAACAAAGCCATCCATTCCGGTGTCGACTCCCTAGGGGGTGACATCACCATTACCGGCAATTGCTCCGCCTCCACACCAACATCGTCCTCATACATGTCGACACACACGTACCGACACACAGCAGACACACAGGGAATGCTCTGATAGAAGACAGGACCCCACTAGCCCTTTGGGGAGACAGAGGGAAAGTTTGCCAGCACACACCAAAGCGCTATAATTATATAGGAACAACCTTATATAAGTGTTGTTTCCTTATAGCTGCTTAAATATATATAATATCGCCAAAAAATGCCCCCCCTCTCTGTTTTTTACCCTGTTTCTGTAGTGCAGTGCAGGGGAGAGCCTGGGAGCCTTCCTAGCAGCGGAGCTGTGTAGGAAAATGGCGCTGTGTGCTGAGGAGATAGGCCCCGCCCCCTATTCCGGCGGGCTCTTCTCCCGGTTTTTCTGAGACCTGGCAGGGGTGAAATACATCCATATAGCCTCATGGACTATATGTGATGTATTCTTTTTAGCCAGAAAGGTATTAACATTGCTGCCCAGGTCGCCCCCCCCAGCGCCCTGCACCCTCAGTGACCGCCGGTGTGAAGTGTGCCTGAGCGCAATGGCGCACAGCTGCAGTGCTGTGCGCTACCTCATGAAGACTGAAAAGCCTTCAGCCGCCGGTTTCTGGACCTCTTCTTACTTCGGCATCTGCAAGGGGGTCGGCGGCGCGGCTCCGGTGACCCATCCAGGCTGTACCTGTGATCGTCCCTCTGGAGCTAGTGTCCAGTAGCCTAAGAAGCAAATCCATCCTGCACGCAGGTGAGTTCACTTCTTCTCCCCTAGGTCCCTCGTTGCAGTGAGCCTGTTGCCAGCAGGACTCACTGAAAATAATAAAACTATCAAAACTTTTACTCTAAGCAGCTCTTTATGAGAGCCACCTAGATTGCACCCTGCTCGGACGGGCACAAAAACCTAACTGAGGCTTGGAGGAGGGTCATAGGGGGAGGAGCCAGTACACACCACCTAGTGGTCAAACTTTTAAAATTTTGTGCCCTGTCTCCTGCGGAGCCGCTATTCCCCATGGTCCTGACGGAGTCCCCAGCATCCACTAGGACGTCGGAGAAACTGAGGGAAAGATATATCCCCATACAATACATTGGATATTATAAACAACAGTAATACAATAAACGATCCTAATGAATCGTCTGGATGCTTGATGATGGTGCATAATCTAATACTCTGGTTATAACAGAAAGGTGCCACTAATCCTTCATAATGAGGACGCCTTTTCCTCTAGGGATAATAATGTTGTGAACACCTAACCACTATAACCAATTGTTATATACTCAATCACGAATAACATCAAGCATTTGGAGGGTATTGAATCAAAGTAATTGAGTTGGTATCACCAACCCCTATGAATGGAGGTGCTTTCCTTCAATGGATAACAATGGTGTGATTACCTAACCATTATAAGAGGACGTCACATATGTCACTGATCATAAACAATTGAGGAAGATATTTATCCCCCCAGAGTGTATCATATATCTACATTGAATTTATAGCATCACCTTTGTATTTTACATTTGATTATATATTTGATCCAATTAGATATTGCAACGATTGTTTTGTTGCACACAAGTTGATATCAAATAGCTCATATTGAATACATACCTGAGATACCACCATAATTAATATCTACATTCCCTAAATGCCTCTTTCAAGAGCATAATAATGACTAAACATATGAATGATTTCTGATCCCATTAAGGAATAATAGATTATATACATTTGGACATTGGAATAAGACACGTGGACACACATTTTAATCTTTAAATCACCTTTATTTCATTTGCACTTTGTATGTTTTGTCTACGTCACAATTTTAACCTCTATGTTTCGCTCATACTCATGGTTATGTGTAAGTAATACACCAGTTTTAAATAGATACCAATAAAAGTTAAATTTTAAATAAATATAGGTAGATGTGATAACCAGATCTAGTCTTCCTTTTGTGCACCGACAACACAGCCCTTTCCTTCTTCCTTTTGTGCATCTATGATAGCTGTAGTTGGTAGCACCCCCATAGTAGATGGTAATTACCATAAATTTAAATAGGGGTCCGTGATGGAACTTATGTTTCAAATGCAGATTTAAGACAAATACAGTGTGTGTGTGCAGATACAATTTCTGTTCAGAAAGGACAACCTCCTGGTTGGTTCCAAAAGTGATTTTGGAAGATTCAGGAACCAACCAAGTTCTCTGAGCAGGTGGGTCGTGAGAAGAATGGACTGTAACAGCTTCTCCTTGGACGACGCCTTTATCAGCAGATCGTCCAGATATGGAATTATATTCACCCCCTGTCTGCGGAGGAGAACCATAATTTCCGCCATCACCTTTGTGAATACCCTCGGTGCTGTCGAGAGGCCAAATGGCAGTGCCTGGAACTGATAGTGACATTCCAACAGTGCGAATCGGAGATAAGCTTGATGCGGCGGCCAAATCGGAGTGTGGAGGTACGCATCCTTGATATCCAGGGATACCAGGAATTCCCCCTCTTCCAGACCTGATATCACCGCCCTTAGAGACTCCATTTTGAACTTGGACTCCCTTAGAAAGGGATTTAGCGATTTTAGCTTCAGAATGGGCCTGACCGAACCATCCGGTTTCGGTACCACGAAAAGGTTCGAATAGTAACCTTTGTTTTGCATATGAGGAGGGACCGGTACAATAACCTGTGCCTCCACCAACTTCTGGACGGCTGCCTGCAGGACCGTCCTGTCTACCAGCAAAGCTGGCAAGCCTGATTTGAAGGAGGGAGATCTTGAAATCCCAGCCTATACCCCTGGGACACAATAACTTGCACCCAGGGATCCAGGCCGGACGACACTCAGACGTGACTGAAATGCCTGAGTCTCGCTCCCACAGGCCCCATCTCCAGGGCGTGCAGTCCACCTTCATGCGGAGGATTTTGTTGTACCTGAAGCAGGTTTCCTGGGAACCTGTAGCAGCAGGTTTCTTGGACTTGGGCCGACCTCCCCGAAAGAAGGTGTTGGACGGCTTGGCCTTTCTGGGCTTGGCAGTCCGAAAGGGCTGTGATGCAGTTGAAGAAAAGGGTTTCTTCGGAGCAGGTGTAGCTGAGGGAAGAAAAGGTGACTTACCCGCCGTAGCCGTGGAGGTCCACGCATCTAACGCTTCCCCAAAGAGAGCATGACCTGTGTAGGGTAGTGTCTCCACACTTCTCCTGGACTCCGCGTCGGCAGACCACTGTCTGCCGTAATGTGTAAAAAGGGGGCTGCCATAATGTGTAAAAAGGGGGACGCTGTCTGCCGTAATGTGTAAAAAGGGGGCTGCCATAATGTGTAAAAAGGGGGACGCTGTCTGCCGTAATGTGTAAAAAGGTGGATGCTGCCTGCGGCGCGCACTACCCGTGTTTTCCACACGGGGATGGGGGGGCGCCAATGCCGTTTCTTGCACACAGCGCTAAAATGCCTAGTTACGGTACTGGGTAAAACTACCTTTTTTGAGAGTCTGGATACGGACGCGTCTACAATAGGCGGGTTTTCCCATTTTTTTCTTTCCTCTAACGGGAAAGGAAACGCCACCAGAACCTTTTAGGGATCTGGAATTTTTTATCCGGGTTTTCCCAAGCTTTTTCAAAAATAACATTTAATTCCTTTGACGCAGGGAAGGTTAGCGAGGCTTTCTTATTCTCAGTGAAGTAAGCCTCCTCAACCTGCTCCGGTGTTGTATCAGCAATATTCAACACATCTCTAATAGCCTCTATCATCAACTGCAGCCCTTTAGCAAGAGATGCCGCCCCCCGCAACACATCCCCATCACCGTCTGCAGTGTCAGAATCGGTATCCGTGTCATCCTGCATGATCTGTGCAAGAGCAAGTTTTTGGGAATATACAGCGTGGAGCCCTGAGGTACCAAAACTGGGCCAGACTGCCATAGAGTTCTGTAAAGCCTGAGTTGCAGATTCATTTTGTGCAACCCTATTTGAAATCTGAGAAATCATAGATTTGATAGAGGATAACCACTCAGGCTTCCTTGCTGGTATCTGTGCTAAACCAGTGCAATCCTGATTACATGGAATGGGATAATCCTGAGAGGACATATCCTCTGCAGCATATGACACAGAGTCCATGGACATAGCTGTATGGAGAAAACAGACACTCTACACACACACACACACGGGAGGGCAAATAGAGTTTCACCCCCAAGGATGGCAAGAGATACACAGAGATTGGAGCGAACCCACACACAGCGCATTATAGGTAAAAGGTGATCCCCCACCAGCGCTGACTGTGGACAATAATAGGTTACACAGTCTGTATTTAGCCTCCCCCCCCCCCCTCCTTCTGCAACCCCCTGGTACCGTGAGAGATAGCTGGGGTGGCTGTGGAGGGGCTTGCTCTTCATGGACGCTGCTGGGTCCGCTCTGAGGAGAAGCTCCACCCCCAAAATGCCGCTGTCTTCCCGCTCTTCACAATGATTAAACTGGCCTGAGGAGTATGCTGGCTGGGATCCACGGACCCCGACAGGCTTTGTGACCAATGCAGGCTTTAGGCACCGGCTCAAGGCGTCTCCTCACAGCGCCGCACAGTGTGCCTCTGAGCTCAGGAGAGCGATTAATACCGCGCTCCCTACCTTGTTGCCAGAGCCGGCCCTAACCAATTTGATGCCCTAGGCAAGATTTTGGCTGGTGCCCCCTAGCACCACCGCTGGTTCTGCCTCTGACCTTGCACCTCTTTCCCAGCACCATCACCCCTCACCCATAGCAGTTTTTGTACCCCATATATTTTAAATAGGAACAGTTTGCACATTTGACGCACAGCCCAGAAAGGGGCATCTTCTTGCTGGGAAGGGGCATGGCCACACAATAGTAACCCAATTCCAATTATGTCACACAGTACTGCAACTTTATTCACATTTTATCTTGCGATAGTGTCCATAATTCATATTACATCCCACAGTAGTATCACTTTACCTTATAAACGTTACTCCTCACAGTAGAGACCCTTATTCACATTACATCACACTGAATTGCTCCTTATTCACATTACACCACACCTTATTGCTCTTTATTCACATTAGACGACACAGTAGTGCCCTTTCTATTTGCAACGCCACATAGTAGAGCACCTTATACACATAATGCCACACATTAGTAATGCATTTATACACAATTCCACACAGTAATGCCCCCTACACATGAGACACATTAATGTCCTTCTAAACATAATGCACCTAACACATTATGACAACCTATATTAATGCCCTTTTACACATACTGTCCCTTACACATATGCTGCACATTATTAATGCCCTTATACACATAATGACACACATAGTGCCCCCTACACATTTGCTGCACATTATTAGTGCCCCTATACACATAATGACACACATACAGTAGTACCCTGTTACACATATGCCGCACATTATTAATGCCCTTATACACATAATGACACACATAGTGCCCCTTTACACATATGTTGCACATTATTAATGCATTTTTACATGACACACATAATACTCCTTACACATATTCTGAACACTACTGCACAACCAACCCACTCACATGCACACAGCACTCACACTTCCACTAACACTGTGACCTCTGCCTGGATACAGATGTGTCCTCACAAATCTTGCATCAATGCTAACGTCGGGCACCTTTTTTATATGAAAATGCATCTTATTTGCATTGCTATGTGGCTAGGATGCACAAGCAGCTTCTGCTGATTAAACTGATATGCAGCATGCCTATATACTGTGTGAGACTGTGGCTGTATCTGCATATGAAATGAAACATACAGAATATAGGCATGCCGCATATCATTTTAATCAGCAGAAGCTGATGATGCCCCTAGGCAATTGCCTATGCCTATGGCCGACTCTGCTTGTTGCCGCCATCTTCACACTGGCCCCCCGCTTGTAAGGGGGGTCGGTGACTCACTCGCCACCGATCTTCTGGCTCTGTAAGAGGGTGGCGGCATGCTGCTGGGGTAAGCGATCCCCTGTGACGGGGAACGATCTAACCCTCAGGAGCTCAGTGTCCTGTCAGCGGAGGTAGTGGCTCAGACCCCGCAGGGCGGCCACTACCCCCCCCCCCCCCCTTAGTCCCACGAAGCAGGGAGGCTGTTGCCACAGCCTCACTGTAAAATAATAAACTCTAAAAAAAACTTTTTTCTAAAGAAGCTCTGTAGAGCTCCCCTAGCTGTGACCGGCTCCTCCGGGCACATTTTCTAAACTGAGTATGGTAGGAGGGGCATAGAGGGAGGAGCCAGCTCACACTCTCAAACTCTAAAAGTGCCAATGGCTCCTGGTGGACTCGTCTATACCCCATGGTACTAATGTGGACCCCAGCATCCTCTAGGACGTAAGAGAAATGGCGCTGGTGAGCTGCTGGATCTGCTCATAGTGAAGCCCCGCCCCCTCAATGGCACGCGGTCTTCCCGTTTTTTTTTTATACTGGCTGAAGTGATTTTGGTGCTTAACAGTGGGTCAGAGCCCCTGTAAGCGCTGTGCCAGTGTGGGTAGGTGTTTAAAACCGGCTCAGCTCGCCCCTCATAGTGGTGCAGCAATGCTGATCTGAGCATGGAGACGCAAGCCTGCACTCAGAGCTGCGCTCCTACCCTTGTGCCGCCATAATAGTAGGCGACCCACTAACCGGGACGCCGGCATAATACTCACCACTCTTCTAACTTCTGGCTCTTTAGGGGTGGCGGCAAGCTGCGGGAATGTACGCTCGCTGTGGTGGGGCTTGCGAAAGGTTCCCTCAGGAGCTCAGTGTCCTGTCAGCGGGGAACGGGACCAGTAACCCTATAGGAGGTTGGGCCATTGCCCCCGCTAAGTCCCACGAAGGCTGGTGCCATCCAGTCCTGCCTGAAAATAACAAACAGAAAATAAATGCAGAAAACCCTTCAGGAGCTTCCCTAAGCGTGACCGGCTCCTCCGAGCACATTTTCTAAACGGAGTTTGGTAGAAGGGTGTCAAAGTCAGAAAAATGTCTCTATGCACGTTGCCATATTTGCACCGCACACTGGTCCGCGCTGCGCATGCGTACGCTCTCCCGTGAAGACGCATACCCGCAATAGCGTGCACCCGCGGGCGCACGGTATGCGTATTTACGGTAGAGTTTATGTAGTCGTAGCGTGCGACTCATTCGTTACATATTTTCACAATTAATGTAGTTTGTAGATCATGGTCCCTTTGATAGATTCTGAAAGTTTGGTTAATATAGAATGTCCCTGAGCAGAGGAATCCCTCTTTGTATTGTACGAAGGGTCTAACAGGAATCATACAGCAGTGTTTGGTACCCATCGGAAGAGTATTTAATTAGCGATATTCCGGTGTTGGTTTGGAGCGTATTAATCGCTCGTGCGAATAGTTATGGACATAAGAAGTTATGTCCATTTTATTTGTTCTTACTTAGTCATGCATCTGAACAGTTGGAGACAGGCATCAGTGGGTCTCAAATGGCTCTTTGACCTCAGAGATCCCCCAAACAATAGTTTGCATGTTAAGAGGGCCTCATATCTACACATGCATAAGGTAAACACAGGAATAGTAATTGAAGATCAATTGTACTCCAAATCAGTATCTTTCCCGCAGACGGAGTGCAATAGCCTTTAATTACACTGAGCTTTGAGACTCAATGAAGAAGGCCAACACCTGTGTTTACAAATGGGGCTGGATTTGTATACAGGAAAATAAGGGCTGAGACGTCATTGTCTCAACTGAAAGTGGACATCATGAATATAGAACAGAACCCAGACAGGATTCTGTTTTGTATTCGCCAAACAATAGCTCTCCAGAAGACAGGAATGTGTTAGTTATCACCCATTGTTTTGCATAACCAAGACCACTGATACAGTTTACCTGTATGAATCAACCTATGACCTTTGTTATAATGCGAAGCCGAGTTCCTGCGTCCAATGGACAGTGAGACTGTAGGGACCATTAGATTGCATTGTGTGAGTAGCATAAAAGACGGGTCTGTGACATCCAGCTTTCACTTCTCTTCAAATGGTTCTCATTGCTGATAATCAGGAAGCTGGATGTCCAGAGGCGCTTGCGATCGTTTCCCCTTGTGCGTAAGTTTCTCTCCGTAATCATTGTCTTACTGTGAGCCAATTTCTCTCTCTCTCTCTCTCCTTTCTCTTTTCTCTCACATCTCCCCTAGACTAGTATTGTATTGTATTAGATAGTATTGTATTTTGGTTAGGAAGTCTCTGTTATATTGTAGTGTATCATTTGTACTGTTATTCTCTTTTTACAAGTATATTAGACATAATACAGTTAATAGGCTTTGGACCCTAAACCAGCATCTGTGTATTTCCTATAGTGTGTATTTCCTATAGTGTGTACCCTAAACCAGCATCTGTGTATTTCCTAACGCTCAAGCAGCTTTGTAGTTAGTCAGGTTATACAAGGTTGCACTTACACCCTGTATTCACATTAAGGTATTCTGTGTATTTCATTGGTATAAGGTTTAGACATAAAGGTATAGCGTTGTGAGCGTCTGCGCCGCTGGTGATCTCCTCGTGGTCTCGAGCGAACCGCTACGCCATAGCGAATCATTCTGTCCTGTGATCTCTGGGCCGTGAGCGAACGTGACGCTTGAGCGTCTCGCCTACGGCTGAGCGATCGTTACGCAACCAGCGTACCCTTACGGTACTTCTTAAGTAAACAGCGTACAGTGTTCTTAGACTTCATAAAGGGTTGTAAATACATAAAGGAATTCTGCTTTGTTAAGGGGCATAGAGCGAGGAGCCAGTGCACACTGTTGATTTCTTAAAGTGCCCAAGGCTCCTAGTGGACCCGTCTATACCCCATGGTACTAAATGGACCCCAGTCTCCTCTAGGACGTAAGTAAAATTACTTTACAGAAAGGGTAGTGGACAAGTGGAATAGCCTCCCATCAGAGGTGGTACAGGCTAAGACAGTAGAGCAATTTAAACATGCCCTTTAGGATAGGCATATGAATATTCTTACAAAAAACTAACAATAAATAAGGGAGGAGATTACCTTAAGTATAAAAAAAAGGGGGCAGACATGATGGACCAAGTGGCTCTTATCTGCCATCAAATTCTATGTTTCAAAACTATTCTCTAGAAATCCTGTGTTTGGCCCTAGGGTCAGCTAAATATGAATATAATCAGGAAGGCATGCTGCATTCTCTCTTCCATTACAAACAACTAAACAGAACAGCTGTGAGTCACATACCAGGGAAATGGAACTAAGAATTCTCTCTGAAGCTATATAGACGGATGGGGGCCAAAAAGTAAAACAACATATGTAGTAAGAGATTAAAATATGCAGTAGACGAAGAACCTGATTCAGAAATATAAAAAATGCCATCACAGCAACGATTTAGTATGCAGCAGTTGTGCGAAAATACGCCAATGTCACAACCGCCGGGACTTGTATTGAGACACTCAATGCAGGTGTCTCAGATCTACCGACTGTGTACAAAGACGCACAACAGTTGCTAATTGATTAATGCTATGGTAGCGCAGCATGACCATCGGAAGTAAGACATCAGTGCCTTTGTAACTGTGAATGGGATCGCAGTTGCAGGCAGTTACATGCCCCCTAAAAGGTCACAGCACGTTTGCATTTCAGTAGCCACACCCTGTTGCTTTCTATAGATGGTGTCTGACTGTCAATCACTTTGTGAATAAATCCTCACTGTCGTCGTCGCAAGACCATCACAGTACATGCGCACTGCGATTCCAATGCATTCGCAGTGGCAAACAAAATGCTCCACTGCATGAAACACTGACTCTGAATCCATCTCTGAATCAGTGCAAGACAATAAATTATATGAAGGTAAAAATTTATGTCCCAAAGAAATGACCCTCCTGACATCCATTCTTTAACACATCTTGTGTCTATGTACACTACACAACATGCTGGACAGTGAAATATATTCATTACCCTATAATGAAAGAAAACTTAATTTCTTACCTGGAAAATATCATACTTGCTTCCAATAATTAGTAAAGGCAACGGAAATGGATCAATTAATTCTCTGTCCTATTTGGGATTGAAAATTAAAGTTATCAACAGAATGCAAAGAACATACATTCAAATTAATTAATAATCCGGGTAGTGACATTAATGACAATGACACTAACACAAACAGAACATGTTGAGAGTGTCTTGATATCTGCAGAATGAAACACACGTGCTATTACAAATTATTTCTACCAGCGTCACCCAAATAGGCCACCCATTACTCAAAGTGCAGTTTGGTAATTTGGCAACTGCACTGTGACTAATGGGTAATCTATTTGAGTGATGCTGGTAGAAATAATTTGCAATAGCATGAGTGCTTCCTTCTCCAGATATCAAGACTCTCTCAACGCGTTCTGTTTGTGTGCCATTCTCATTAATGTCACTGCCTGCAAAATTAATAAAGATACGTTAAAACAAAGAACACCATTGTTTTTCTTATGAAATTCTGCATCTGTTTGATAGGTCATATGACTAACTTCCCAATTAAAGAATGAGAGTTGCATCCAAGATGGTCGCCATACTGGTAACATACCCTAAAAAGTCTTCCCCCACTCCCATATCATATATTACTCCTTTCCTTTTTATAAGGGTGTTTCCACCCTTATGGACCACTTTGTATTTGTGATGCAGTAATTTTTTGGTCTATAGGCTTGTCCTAATACAGTTTTGTTATTTCATGGTGCTGGCAAGTAGTCTTTCAGCGTATGCTTGAGAATTTTTCAAACATGGACTGACTTTTTATCATTACGCTGTAACCCACCTTCCCAGGCTTATTAAACCTGCGCTATTTCCTTCTACAGCAGGGGTGGCCAACCAGTCAGTGACAAAGAGCCAAAAAAACCTTGTTAGGTACGTCAAAGACCCGATATCGAGCTGATTGGTGCGCATGCAAAAATGGAATGTGGCCTTGTGCCTGCTAGGCAAACCCCTGGTATAAAATACATTGAAAAAGCCAGAACGACATAAAATAATTTTTTTAAAGCCAAATCCATTGACAAAGCCACTTTCACATAATAAACTTCAGCTCCCCCGTGTGTCACTCCAGCCAGCTCCCCCATGTGTCACTCCTGCTAGCACCCTCCTATGTCACTCCAGCCAGCTCCCCCGTGTCACTCCAGCCAGGTCTCCCATGTGTCACTACTGCCAAGACCCTGCTGTGTCACTCCAGCCAACACCCTCCTGTCACTCCAGCCAGCTCTTCCATGTGTCACTCCTGCTAGTACCCTCCTGTGTCACTCCAGCCAGCTCTCCCATGTGTCACTACTGCCAAGACCCTGCTGTGTCACTCCATCCAGGTCTCCCATGTGTCACTCCAGCCAACACCCTCCTGTCACTCCAGCCAGCTCTCCCATGTGTCACTACTGCCAACACCCTCCTGTCACTCCAGCCAGCTCTTCCATGTGTAACTCCTGCTAGCACCCTCCTATGTCACTCCAGCCAGCTCTCCCATGTGTCACTACTGCCAAGACCCTGCTGTGTCACTCCATCCAGGTCTCCCATGTGTCACTCCAGCCAACACCCTCCTGTCACTCCAGCCAGCTCTCCCATGTGTCACTACTGCCAACACCCTCCTGTCACTCCAGCCAGCTCTTCCATGTGTAACTCCTGCTAGCACCCTCCTATGTCACTCCAGCCAGCTCCCCCGTGTCACTCCAGCCAGCTCTCCCATGTGTCACTACTGCCAAGACCCTGCTGTGTCACTCCAGCCAGCTCTCTCATGTGTCACTACTGCCAACACCCTCCTGTCACTCCAGCCAGCTCTTCCATGTGTCCCTCCTGCTAGCACCCTATGTCACTCCAGCCAGCTCTCCCATGTGTCACTACTGCCAAGACCCTGCTGTGTCACTCCAGCCAGGTCTCCCATGTGTCACTACTGCCAAGACCCTGCTGTGTCACTCCAGCCAGCTACCCCATGTGTCACTCCAGCCAGCTCTCTAATGTGTCACTACTGCCAACACCCTCCTGTCACTCCAGCCAGCTCTCCCATGTGTCACTCCTGCTACCACCCTCCTATGTCACTCCAGCCAGCTCTCCCATGTGTCACTCCTGCCAACACCCTCCTGTCACTCAAGCCAGCTCTTCCATTTGTCACTCCTGCTACCACCCTCCTATGTCACTCCAGCCAGCTCTCCCATGTGTCACTCCTGCTACCACCCTCCTATGTCACTTTTTTGGGGAGGGGGCAGTGAGGTGCATTAGAGGCTACCCTATTTGAGCTTTGTAAATATGCATCTTGAGCCAAATTTGTTGAAGTGCACATGTGCATGATTAGCAGTGTATTAGACTCCGTCTAACAATGCAGTCCTTTGTGCTTGGCGAGGTGGATCTGGGGGATTTCCGTGAAAGCACAGTACATTAAGGGTATGCAGTTAAGCCCCTTTGTGATCTGCGTTATTTTGCACTTTCACGTATGTGAAATACTGTACAGTACACAACAAATGTAAATACTACACCTTTGAGTTGTTGGTGATTATTGCTGCACATTAGCCTCAGACACATTTATACTCCAAACTTAAGGTTGTACGTATCTTTAATATAGGTATAACTCTAAATAAAGACCCGGACAAGTAACTGTGCAACACATATACAAATTGTTAACATCTGAGGGCAACTTTAACACCCCCCCTTCCCCCCCCCCCCCCCCTTTTCTGATCATGCAAAATACATACTGGATGGTCCTTTGGTATACTCCTGCCTATTACTTGACTGGTTGCCTTGGAGTTTAACTTTCCAATATCGGTTATGATTTTATCCACATGCTTCCTGGTGGCTTGCAGCAGGTTCTCCATTGTGTACCACAGTTCACTCGGCTTTGAAAGATCTAGAACAAGTACTACAGAAAATGTCCTGTAAACGAATTGAAAACATTTAGATTAACAGCCAACAATCGTTATGGAAAATTTCAGAATATACACATGAGAAATAGTCTAAGACAGCAAATAAAATGAATTTTGGACCGATCACATCTTATGAAAAGGGCTAAACTGAACTGCTGGATAACTTCTCTTCTAACAATTATCAATCACAAAAGCGTGTCTTGGTAGCCAACAATATTACAACATCCCAATGACGTGCGGTGGGATCAGTGGCCGGGTAGGCGCTGGCTGCTAAACAGCCCCCCCCCCCCCCCCCCCCTGAAAGAAGCAAAAAATAAGAATTTACTTACCGATAATTCTATTTCTCATAGTCCGTAGTGGATGCTGGGAACTCCGTAAGGACCATGGGGAATAGCGACTCCGCAGGAGACTGGGCACAAAAGTAAAAGCTTTATGACTAGCTGGTGTGCACTGGCTCCTCCCCCTATGACCCTCCTCCAAGCCTCAGTTAGGATACTGTGCCCGGACGAGCGTACATAATAAGGAAGGATCTTGAATCCCGGGTAAGACTCATACCAGCCACACCAATCACACCGTACAACTTGTGATCTGAACCCAGTTAACAGTATGATAAACGTAGGAGCCTCTGAAAAGATGGCTCACAACAATAAACAACCCGATTTTTGTAACAATAACTATATACAAGTATTGCAAACAATCCGCACTTGGGATGGGCGCCCAGCATCCACTACGGACTATGAGAAATAGAATTATCGGTAAGTAAATTCTTATTTTCTCTGACGTCCTAGTGGATGCTGGGAACTCCGTAAGGACCATGGGGATTATACCAAAGCTCCCAAACGGGCGGGAGAGTGCGGATGACTCTGCAGCACCGAATGAGAGAACTCCAGGTCCTCCTCAGCCAGGGTATCGAATTTGTAAAATTTAGCAAACGTGTTTGCCCCTGACCAAGTAGCTGCTCGGCAAAGTTGTAAAGCCGAGACCCCTCGGGCAGCCGCCCAAGATGAGCCCACCTTCCTTGTGGAATGGGCTTTTACAGATTTTGGCTGTGGCAGGCCTGCCACAGAATGTGCAAGCTGAATCGTACTACAAATCCAACGAGCAATCGTCTGCTTAGAAGCAGGAGCACCCAGCTTGTTGGGTGCATACAGGATAAACAGCGAGTCAGATTTTCTGACTCCAGCCGTCCTGGAAACATATATTTTCAGGGCCCTGACTACGTCCAGCAACTTGGAGTCCTCCAAGTCCCTAGTAGCCGCAGGCACCACAATAGGCTGGTTCATGTGAAACGCTGAAACCACCTTAGGGAGAAATTGAGGGCGAGTCCTCAGTTCTGCCCTGTCTGAATGAAAAATTAGGTAAGGGCTTTTATATGATAAAGCCGCCAATTCTGAGACACGCCTGGCTGAAGCCAGGGCTAACAGCATGACCACTTTCCATGTGAGATATTTTAATTCCACAGTGGTGAGTGGTTCAAACCAATGTGACTTTAGGAGACTCAACACTACATTGAGATCCCAAGGTGCCACTGGAGGCACAAAAGGAGGCTGTATATGCAGTACCCCTTTGACAAACGTCTGAACTTCAGGCACTGAAGCCAGTTCTTTTTGGAAGAATATTGACAGGGCTGAAATTTGAACCTTAATGGACCCTAATTTTAGGCCCATAGATAGTCCTGTTTGCAGGAAATGCAGGAAACGACCCAGTTGAAATTCCTCTGTAGGGGCCTTCTTGGCCTCACACCACGCAACATATTTTCGCCAAATGCGGTGATAATGTTTCGCGGTTACATCCTTCCTGGCCTTGATCAGGGTAGGGATGACTTCATCTGGAATGCCTTTTTCCTTCAGGATCCGGCGTTCAACCTCCATGCCGTCAAACGCAGCCGCGGTAAGTCTTGGAACAGACAAGGTCCCTGCTGGAGCAGGTCCTTTCTTAGAGGTAGAGGCCACGGGTCCTCCGTGAGCATCTCTTGAAGTTCCGGGTACCAAGTCCTCCTTGGCCAATCCGGAGCCACGAGTATAGTTCTTACTCCTCTCCTTCTTATGATTCTCAATACTTTGGGTATGAGAGGCAGAGGAGGGAACACATACACTGACTGGTACACCCACGGTGTTACCAGAGCGTCCACCACTATCGCCTGAGGGTCCCTTGACCTGGCGCAATATCTGTCTAGTTTCTTGTTAAGACGAGACGCCATCATGTCCACCTTTGGTTTTTCCCAACGGTTTACAATCACGTGGAAGACTTCTGGGTGAAGTCCCCACTCCCCCGGATGGAGGTCGTGTCTGCTGAGGAAGTCTGCTTCCCAGTTGTCCACTCCCGGAATGAACACCGCTGACAGTGCTGTCACATAATTTTCCGCCCAGCGAAGAATTCTTGCAGCTTCTGCCATTGCCCTCCTGCTTCTTGTGCCGCCCTGTCTGTTTACGTGGGCGACTGCCGTGATGTTGTCCGATTGGATCAATACCGACTGACCCTGAAGCAGAGGCCTTGCTTGACTTAGGGCATTGTAAATTGCCCTTAGTTCCAGGATATTTATGTGAAGAGACGTTTCCATGCTTGACCACAAGCCCTGGAAATTTCTTCCCTGTGTGACTGCTCCCCAGCCTCTCAGGCTGGCATCCGTGGTCACCAGAATCCAGTCCTGAATGCCGAATCTGCGGCCCTCTAGAAGATGAGCACTCTGCAACCACCACAGGAGAGACACCCTTGTCCTTGGAGATAGGGTTATCCGCTGATGCATCTGAAGATGCGATCCGGACCATTTGTCCAGCAGATCCCACTGAAAAGTTCTTGCATGGAATCTTCCGAATGGAATCGCTTCGTAAGAAGCCACCATCTTTCCCAGGACCCTTGTGCATTGATGCACTGACACTTGTCCTGGTTTCAGGAGGTTCCTGACTAGCTCGGATAACTCCCTGGCCTTCTCCTCCGGGAGAAACACCTTTTTCTGGACTGTGTCCAGAATCATCCCTAGGAACAGTAGACGTGTTGTTGGAATCAGCTGCGATTTTGGAATATTTAGAATCCACCCGTGCTGACGTAGCACTACCTGAGATAGTGCTACTCCGACCTCTAACTGTTCCCTGGACCTTGCCCTTACCAGGAGATCGTCCAAGTAAGGGATAATTAAGACGCCTTTTCTTCGAAGAAGAATCATCATTTCGGCCATTACCTTGGTAAAGACCCGTGGTGCCGTGGACAATCCAAACGGCAGCGTCTGAAACTGATAATGACAGTTTTGTACCACAAACCTGAGGTACCCTTGGTGAGAAGGGTAGATTGGGACATGGAGATAAGCATCTTTGATGTCCAGAGACACCATATAGTCCCCTTCTTCCAGGTTCACTATCACTGCTCTGAGTGACTCCATCTTGAATTTGAACCTTTTTATGTAAGTGTTCAATGATTTCAGATTTAAAATCGGTCTCACCGAGCCGTCCGGCTTCGGTACCACAAACAGCGTGGAGTAATACCCCTTTCCCTGTTGTAGGAGGGGTACCTTGATTATCACCTGCTGGGAATACAGCTTGTGAATAGCTTCCAATACTGCCTCCCTGTCGGAGGGAGACGTTGGTAGAGCAGACTTCAGGAACCGGCGAGGGGGAGACGTCTCGAATTCCAATTTGTACCCCTGTGATACTACCTGCAGGATCCAGGGGTCCACTTGCGAGTGAGCCCACTGCGCGTTGAAATTTTTGAGACGGGCCCCCACCGTGCCTGAGTCCGCTTGTAAAGCCCCAGCGTCATGCTGAAGACTTGGCAGAAGCGGGGGAGGGCTTCTGATCCTGGGAAGAGGCTGCCTGCTGCAGTCTTTTTCCCCTTCCTCTGCCCCGGGGCAGAAATGAGTGGCCTTTTGCCCGCTTGCCCTTATGGGGACGAAAGGACTGAGTTTGAAAAGACGGTGTCTTTTTCTGCTGAGAGGTGACCTGGGGTAAAAAGGTGGATTTCCCAACCGTCGCCGTGGCCACCAGGTCCGATAGACCGACCCCAAATAACTCCTCCCCTTTATACGGCAAAACTTCCATATGCCGTTTGGAATCCGCATCTCCTGACCACTGTCGTGTCCATAAACTTCTTCTGGCAGAAATGGACAGCGCACTTACTCTTGATGCCAGGGTGCAAATATCCCTCTGTGCATCTCGCATATATAGTAATGCATCCTTTAAATGCTCTATAGTTAATAATATACTGTCCCTATCCAGGGTATCAATATTTTCAGTCAGGGAATCCGACCAAGCCACTCCAGCGCTGCACATCCAGGCTGAGGCGATTGCTGGTCGTAGTATAACACCAGTATGTGTGTATATACCCTTTAGGATATTTTCCAGCTTTCTATCAGCTGGTTCCTTGAGGGCGGCCGTATCAGGAGACGGCAACGCCACTTGTTTTGATAAGCGTGTGAGCGCCTGATCTACCCTAGGGGGTGTTTCCCAACACGCCCTAACCTCTGGCGGGAAAGGGTATAATAATAATTTATTAGAAATCAGCAGTTTTTTATCGGGGGAAACCCACGCTTTGTCACACACCTCATTTAATTCATCTGATTCAGGAAAAACTATGGGTAGTTTTTTCACACCCCACATAATACCCCTTTTTGTGGTACTTGTAGTATCAGAAATGTTCAAAGCCTCCTTCATTGCCGTGATCATGTAACGTGTGGCCCTACTGGACATTACGTTTGTCTCGTCACCGTCGACGCTGGAGTCAGTATCCGTGTCTGGGTCTGTGTCGACCATCTGAGGTAACGGGCGCTTTAGAGCCCCTGACGGTGTTTGAGACGCCTGGACAGGCACTAACTGATTTGCCGGCTGTCTCATGTCGTCAACAGTTTTTTGCAAAGTGCTGACACTGTCACGTAATTCCTTCCATACGACCATCCAGTCAGGTGTCGACTCCCTAGGGGGTGACATCACTATTACAGGCAATTGCTCCGCCTCCACATCATTTTCCTCCTCATACATGTCGACACAATCGTACCGACACACAGCACACACACAGGGAATGCTCTGATAGAGGACAGGACCCCACGAGCCCTTTGGGGAGACAGAGGGAGAGTTTGCCAGCACACACCAGAGCGCTATATATATACAGGGATAACCTTATATAAGTGTTTCTCCCTTCTATAGCTGCTGTATTTGTATTATCTGCCAATTAGTGCCCCCCCTCTCTTGTTTTACCCTGATTCTGTAGCAGGACTGCAGGGGAGAGTCAGGGAGCCGTCCTTCCAGCGGAGCTGTGAGGGAAAATGGCGCTTGTGTGCTGAGGAGATAGGCTCCGCCCCCTTTTCGGCGGCCTTTTCTCCCGCTTTTTTTAGGAAAACTGGCAGGGGTTAAATGCATCCATATAGCCCAGGAGCTATATGTGATGCATTTCTTTAGCCATATAAGGTTTAAAACGTGTTTTATTGCGTCTCAGGGCGCTCCCCCCCAGCGCCCTGCACCCTCAGTGACCGGAGTGTGAAGTGTGCTGAGAGCAATGGCGCACAGCTGCAGTGCTGTGCGCTACCTTATTGAAGACAGGAACGTCTTCTGCCGCCGATTTTTCCGGACCTCTTCGCTCTTCTGGCTCTGTAAGGGGGCCGGCGGCGCGGCTCCGGGACCCATCCAAGCTGAGCCTGTGATCGTCCCTCTGGAGCTAATGTCCAGTAGCCAAGAAGCCCAATCCACTCTGCATGCAGGTGAGTTCGCTTCTTCTCCCCTTAGTCCCACGATGCAGTGAGCCTGTTGCCAGCAGGTCTCACTGAAAATAAAAAACCTATTTAAACTTTTACTCTAAGCAGCTCAGGAGAGCTACCTAGCATGCACCCTTCTCGGCCGGGCACAAAAATCTAACTGAGGCTTGGAGGAGGGTCATAGGGGGAGGAGCCAGTGCACACCAGCTAGTCATAAAGCTTTTACTTTTGTGCCCAGTCTCCTGCGGAGCCGCTATTCCCCATGGTCCTTACGGAGTTCCCAGCATCCACTAGGACGTCAGAGAAAAAGAAAGGCGTAGATTCCACCTTACATCACTAAAACCAGCACCATGCCGAACCAGCCAGGGAGGATAATGCCACAGCAGGGGCAGGGGGACACTCAGTGTGAAGTCCCCCTGACATTACATTAGACAACCCCCAAAACCAGTCAGCCCAGGGCTGTAATTCCTCAGGAGATGGGGACCCCAAAAAATAAAAATGTGATCCCCCTCCCAAACAACAACCAGCACTCGGCTGAAAGCCCATTGCTATGCCCCGCACCCCTGGTGGCAGTGGGTGCGGGGTTCATAGTACAATATTGTTCTTTACAGGCAGTCCACAGGTTCCAGGAGAACCACAAGTGCCAGCATGCCCGTACATTAAGGGCCCGCTGGCACCTGTAGTCCTCCTGTAAAGAAAATATTACAATAAATACAAACCACGTTTTAAAAAAAAGTTTTATTGTACAGGGTCTTCACCTGGGGGGTCGGCAGCCTTTAAGTTCGTTTTCATGGCCACCGCTCCTCAGGGCTAACAGCGTCTTCACCTGGATGGTGGGTTGGGTTGGGTGGGGGCACGGCGGCAGACTTTAAACTCTTTTTATGGCTGCCGCCTACTCAGGGCTTCCGGCGTCTTCACCTGGTGGGCGGCAGCCTTTAAGCTCTTTATCATGGCTGCCGCCCATCCAGGACTTCCATTGGGTCTTTTTTCTTCAGGAGCTCTTCATTGCTTCTCCTCCAGCGTCGGACTGACAACCGCTCCCTCGTGCTGACTTATATAAGTCAGCCAGAGGAGGCGGGGCGATGACGCGGTGAGCTGTGATTGGCTCATAGTGGCCATATTGAATTAAAAAAATTACGCTGAGGCGCCATTTTTTAAATTGGTACCGCACGTACCACAGATCCCTGCCTGCCGCCAACGCCAGCAGCTCCGCCGCATCACACCTTTGCTGTGTCCCCGCTGCTGACGCCCACTACCCACCCAGTGATGACAGCGGATCCAGTCACGGATCCGTTGCCAAGTCAAATCTTCCTAACTGACAGGGGAGTGCTTTCATGGGTTGAATGCACGTCCATGTGTCAACGAGGCACTTCGAGAAGTGCGGCTTTCTAATGTATTTTTAATAAGAATTTACTTACCGATAATTCTATTTCTCGGAGTCCGTAGTGGATGCTGGGGTTCCTGAAAGGACCATGGGGAATAGCGGCTCCGCAGGAGACAGGGCACAAAAGTAAAGCTTTTACAGGTCAGGTGGTGTGTACTGGCTCCTCCCCCTATGACCCTCCTCCAGACTCCAGTTAGGTACTGTGCCCGGACGAGCGTACACAATAAGGGAGGATTTTGAATCCCGGGTAAGACTCATACCAGCCACACCAATCACACCGTACAACTTGTGATCTAAACCCAGTTAACAGTATGATAACAGAGGAGCCTCTGAAAGATGGCTTCCTAAACAATAACCCGAATTAGTTAACAATAACTATGTACAAGTATTGCAGATAATCCGCACTTGGGATGGGCGCCCAGCATCCACTACGGACTCCGAGAAATAGAATTATCGGTAAGTAAATTCTTATTTTCTCTATCGTCCTAAGTGGATGCTGGGGTTCCTGAAAGGACCATGGGGATTATACCAAAGCTCCCAAACGGGCGGGAGAGTGCGGATGACTCTACAGCACCGAATGAGAGAACTCCAGGTCCTCCTTTGCCAGGGTATCAAATTTGTAAAAATTTACAAACGTGTTCTCCCCTGACCACGTAGCTGCTCGGCAGAGTTGTAATGCCGAGACCCCTCGGGCAGCCGTCCAAGATGAGCCCACCTTCCTTGCGGAATGGGCCTTAACAGATTTAGGCTGTGGCAGGCCTGCCACAGAATGTACAAGTTGAATTTTGTTACAAATCGAACGAGCAATCGACTGCTTAGAAGCAGGTGCACCCAACTTGTTGGGTGCATACAGTATAAACAGCGAGTCAGATTTTCTGACTCCAGCCGTCCTTTAAATGTATATTTTTAAGGCTCTGACAACGTCCAACAACTTGGAGTCCTTCAAGTCGTCTGTAGCCGCAGGCACTGCAATAGGCTGGTTCAGGTGAAACGCTGATACCACCTTAGGGAGAAAATGCGGACGCGTCCGCAGCTCTGCCCTATGTCGAATGGAAAATTAAATAAGGGCTTTTATAAAACAAAGCCGCCAGTTCAGATACTCTCACGGCCGTAGCCAGGGCCAGTAACATAGTCACTTTCCATGTGAGATATTTCAAATCCACATTCTTTAGTGGTTCAAACCAATTGGATTTGAGGAAATCTAAAACTACATTTAGATCCCACGGTGCCACCTTAGGCACCACAGGAGGCTGTATATGCAGTACTCCTTTGATAAAAATCTGGACCTCAGGGACTGAGGCCAATTCTTTTTGGAAGAATATTGATAGGGCCGAAATTTGAACCTTAATAGATCCCAATTTGAGACCCATAGACAATCCTGATTGCAGGAAATGTAGGAAAACGACCCAGTTGAAATTCCTCCAACGGAGCACTCCGCTGCTCGCACCACGCAACATATTTTCGCCAAATACGGCGATAATGCTTCGCGGTGACTTCCTTCCTTGCCTTTATCAAGGTAGGAATGACTTCTTCTGGAATGCCTTTTCCTTTTAGGATCTGGCATTCAAACGCCATGCCGTCAAACGCAGCCGCGGTAAGTCTTGAAAAAGACAGGGACCCTGCTGAAGCAGGTCCCTTCTCAGAAGTAGAGGCCACGGATCGTCCGTGACCATCTCTTGAAGTTCCGGGTACCAAGTCCTTCTTGGCCAATCCGGAGCCACTAGTCTTACTCCTCTTTGCCGTATAGTCCTCAATACCTTTGGTATGAGAGGCAGAGGAGGAAACACATATACCGACTGGTACACCCAAGGTGTTACCAGCGCGTCCACAGCTATTGCCTGCGGATCTCTTGACCTGGCGCAATACCTGTCCAGTGTTTTGTTGAGGCGAGACGCCATCATGTCCACCATTGGTTTTACCCAACGGTTTAATATCATGTGGAAAACTTCTGGATGAAGTCCCCACTCTCCCGGGTGAAGGTCGTGTCTGCTGAGGAAGTCTGCTTCCCAGTTGTCCACGCCCGGGATGAATACTGCGGACAGTGCTATCACGTGATTCTCCGCCCAGCGAAGGATCCTGGCAGCTTCTGCCATTGCCCTCCTGCTTCTTGTGTCGCCCTGTCTGTTTACATGGGCGACTGCCGTGATGTTGTCCGACTGGATCAACACCGGTCTTCCTTGAAGCAGAGGTTCCGCCTGGCTTAGAGCATTGTAGATTGCTCTTAGTTCCAGAATGCTTATGTGAAGAGACTTTTTCAGGCTCGACCACACTCCCTGGAAATTTCTTCCCTGTGTGACTGCTCCCCAGCCTCTCAGGCTGGCATCCGTGGTCACCAGGATCCAATCCTGCATGCCGAATCTGCGGCCCTCCAATAGATGAGCCTCCTGCAACCACCACAGAAGGGATACCCTTGTCCTCGGCGACAGGGTTATCCGCAGGTGCATCTGAAGATGCGACCCTGACCATTTGTCCAACAGATCCCTTTGCATGGAATCTGCCGAAAGGGATTGCTTCGTAAGAAGCTACCATTTTTTCCCAGGACTCTTGTGCATTGATGTACAGACACCTTTCCTGGTTTTAGGAGGTTCCTGACCAGGTCAGATAACTCCTTGGCTTTTTCTTCGGGAAGAAAAACCTTTTTCTGAACTATGTCCAGAATCATCCCCAGGAACAGCAGACGAGTTGTCGGCATTAATTTGGATTTTGGAATATTCAGAATCCATCCGTGCTGCTTTAGCACCTCTTGAGATAGTGCTAAACCCATCTCTAGCTGTTCTCTGGACCTTGCCCTTATTAGGAGATCGTCCAAGTATGGGATAATTAATACGCCTTTTCTTCGAAGAAGAAATATTATCTCGGCCATTACCTTTGTAAAGACCCGAGGTGCCGTGGACAAACCAAACGGCAGCGTCTGAAACTGATAGTGACAGTTTTGTACAACGAACCTGAGGTACCCCTGGTGTGAGGGGTAATTGGAACGTGGAGATACGCATCCGTGATGTCCAAGGATACCATAAAGTCCCCTTCTTCCAGGTTCGCTATCACTGCTCTGAGTGACTCCATCTTGAACTTGAACTTCTTTATGTACAGGTTCAAGGACTTCAGATTTAGAATAGGCCTTACCGAGCCATCCGGCTTCGGTACCACAAAAAGAGTGGAATAATACCCCTTCCCTTGTTGTAGAAGAGGTACCTTGACTATCACCTGCTGAGAATACAGCTTGTGAATGGCTTCCAAAACCGTCTCCCTTTCTGAGGGGGACGTTGGTAAAGCAGACTTCAGGAAACGGCGAGGTGGCTCTGTCTCTAATTTCAACCTGTACCCCTGAGATATTATCTGCAGGATCCAGGGATTTACCTGCGAGTGAGCCCACTGCGCGCTGTAATTCTTGAGACGACCGCCTACCGCCCCCGAGTCCGCTTGCGAAGCCCCAGCGTCATGCTGAGGCTTTTGTAGAAGCCGGGGAGGGCTTCTGTTCCTGGGAAGGAGCTGCCTGTTGCTGTCTCTTCCCTCGTCCTCTGCCTCGTGGCAGATATGAATAGCCCTTTGCTCTCTTATTTTTAAAGGAACGAAAGGGCTGCGGTTGAAAGGTCGGTGCCTTTTTCTGTTGGGGAGTGACTTGAGGTAGAAAGGTGGATTTCCCGGCCGTAGCCGTGGCCACCAAATCCGATAGACCGACCCCAAATAACTCCTCTACGCATCGCCTGTCCACTGTCGTGTCCATAAAGCTCTTCTGGCCGAAATGGACATAGCACTTACCCGTGATGCCAGTGTGCAGATATCTCTCTGTGCATCACGCATATAAAGAAATGCATCCTTTATTTGTTCTAACGACAGTAAAATATTGTCCCTGTCCAGGGTATCAATATTTTCGATCAGGGACTCTGACCAAACTACCCCAGCACTGCACATCCAGGCAGTCGCAATAGCTGGTCGTAGTATAACACCTGCATGTGTGTATATACCTTTTTGGATATTTTCCATCCTCCTATCTGATGGATCTTTAAGTGCGGCCGTCTCAGGAGAGGGTAACGCCACTTGTTTTGATAAGCGTGTTAGCGCTTTGTCCACCCTAGGAGGTGTTTCCCAGCGCTCCCTAACCTCTGGCGGGAAAGGGTATAAAGCCAATAACTTCTTTGAAATTAGCAGTTTTTTATCGGGGCACCCCACGCTTCATCACACACGTCATTTAATTCTTCTGATTCGGTAAAAACTACTGGTAGTTTTTTCACACCCCACATAATACCCTGTTTAGTGGTACCTGTAGTATCAGCTAAATGTAACATCTCCTTTATTGCCAAAATCATATAACGTGTGGCCCTACTGGAAAATACGGTTGATTCGTCACCTTCACCACCGGAATCAGTGCCTGTGTCTGGGTCTGTGTCGACCGACTGAGGCAAGGGACGTTTTACAGCCCCTGACGGTGTTTGAGGCGCCTGGACAGGCACTAATTGAGTGTCCGGCCGCCTCATGTCGGCAACGACTGCTTAAGCGAGTTGACGCTATCCCGTAATTCCACAAATAAAGGCATCCATTCTGGTGTCGACCCCCTAGGAGGTGACATCCTCATATTTGGCAATTGCTCCGCCTCCACACCAATAACGTCCTCATACATGTCGACACACACGTACCGACACACAGCAGACACACAGGGAATGCTCTATACGAAGACAGGACCCACTAGCCCTTTGGGGAGACAGAGGGAGAGTCTGCCAGCACACACCAAAAAGCGCTATATATGACAGGGATAGCCTTATGATTAAGTGCTCCCTTATAGCTGCTTTTATATTAATATATTGCCATTTATTTTGCCCCCCCTCTCTGTTATACCCTGTTTCTGTAGTGCAGTGCAGGGGAGAGACCTGGGAGCCTTCCTGACCAGCGGAGCTGTGACAGAAAATGGCGCCGTGTGCTGAGGAGATAGGCCCCGCCCCTTTTCCGGCGGGCTCGTCTCCCGCTATTTAGTACATTTAGGCAGGGGTAAATATCTCCATATAGCCTCTGGGGCTATATGTGAGGTATTTTTAGCCTTTTTAAAGGTTTTCATTTGCCTCCCAGGGCGCCCCCCCCCCAGCGCCCTGCACCCTCAGTGACTGCCGTGTGAAGTGTGCTGAGAGGAAAATGGCGCACAGCTGCAGTGCTGTGCGCTACCTTAAGAAGACTGCAGGAGTCTTCAGCCGCCGATTCTGGACCTCTTCTTGCTTCAGCATCTGTGAGGGGGCCGGCGGCGTGGCTCCGGTGACCATCCAGGCTGTACCTGTGATCGTCCCTCTGGAGCTTCATGTCCAGTAGCCAAGAAGCCAATCCATCCTGCACGCAGGTGAGTTCACTTCTTCTCCCCTCTGTCCCTCGTTGCAGTGATCCTGTTGCCAGCAGGAATCACTGTAAAATAAAAAAACCTAAGCTAAACTCTCTAAGCAGCTCTTTATGAGAGCCACCTAGAATTGCACCCTTCTCGGCCGGGCACAAAAATCTAACTGGAGTCTGGAGGAGGGTCATAGGGGGAGGAGCCAGTACACACCACCTGACCTGTAAAAGCTTTACTTTTGTGCCCTGTCTCCTGCGGAGCCGCTATTCCCCATGGTCCTTTCAGGAACCCCAGCATCCACTTAGGACGATAGAGAAAATGGGATTTTACAGCCCGCGGCATGGCCCCGCCCCCAGCTCCGGCCACTTTCCCTTTGACAATGGGAGGAACCACTATCGATGCCTCACAAACCCAAATTACCTGCAAAAATGAATAAAATAATATAAAGGAGACACTTATGACACAGAAAATGTCATAAGTATCTTCTTTTTAATATTTTAATCATTAAATGACAGGGGATGCACTGTCTCACCTGCCTCCACGTGCCTGCAACAACCATGCGATAATCCACATATTACATATGATACATATGCTCTCATAGATATAACAACTGTAAACAACAAAAAGGCAGAATATGTAACCTCTCCAATATAACTAACTAATACAGGTTGAGCATCCCATATCCAAATATTCCGAAATACGGAATTTTTTGAGTGAGACTGAGATAGTGAAACCTTTGTTTTCTGATGGCTCAATGTACACAAACTTTGTTTAATACACAAAGTTATTAAAAAATATTGTATTATATGACCTTCAGGCTGTGTGTATAAGGTGTATATGAAACAAATGAATTGTGTGAATGTACACACACTTTGTTTAATGCACATATTGGCTAAAATGAACTTCAGGCTGTGTGTATAATGTGTATATGAAACATAAATACATTCTGTACTTAGACTTGGGTCCCATCGCCATGATATCTCATTATGGTATGCAATTATTCCAAAATACGGAAAAATACGATATCCAAAATACTTCTGGTCCCAAGCATTTTGGATAAGGGATACTCAACATGTAGCAATATTCTACAGACAGGAACGCTTATCAACCCCCAAAACCTTTTCACGGAATACTTTCTAATTACAGTGTGCTGCATTATATACTTGTTGATCTCAATTTTTTTTAACTGATAGAAAAAATCCTCACTTTCCAATATTTTAATGAGTTTTTACCGACAGGGTAATGCACTCCCTTAAATTATGGTGATATTAGAATTTGCACAGAGTTCTGTGACCATATAAAGCACAAGGTAAAGCTCATCAAAGAAATACAAGGTGATTTCTACTATCTATTATAAGACAGTAGACAGTGCATTATTCATTATAATACACAACAGTGATGTCATCACAAATCACTGGGGCAATTCAACACTGAGGGGCAGATTTATTAACCTGGAGAAGTCACAAGGAAGTGATAAACCAGTGATAAATGCAAGGTGATAAATGCACCAGCCAATCTGCTCCTAACTGTTAATTTACATATTTGAGCTGATTGGCTGGTGCGTTTATCACTTTGCACATATCACTGGTTTATCACTTCCTTATGCCTTCTCCAGGTTAATACATCTGCCCCTGAGTGAAGTACTATTGGCATCACAAAATAGCTAGCTGAGCACATTAGCACTTAAAATGGAAATAACCTTCACTCATTTTCCTGCGCGTCTCTATAGGATGTGAGAAAAAATTAGCTAAGATATTACTCACAGAGTTGCTTCATTCAACTGTTTTGTGCACATAGATAAGAGTTAAATTCCCCCCACCCCCCAATTTTACAAGATATTAGAATTGACTGTATGCAGACTGAACTTACAGGAATAAATACATATCACATATGAACTACTATGCACAAATAAAGCCCATACAACAGAACAGTGGATTGTCATTCTCTGACAACACATGGAAAGTAAAAGGAAGAAAACAAAGAATTGCAAATCAAAGTACATAAAAACATGACAAAGAGCAGGACCTACTGAATACTATATGCACTCAATGGTAGAAAACGCATAACTTGGTAGCAATTATACACATACATAGGAGGGAATTCAATTAGCCGCAGTAATTTACCATGGCTAGTTGATCCCCCTGGGGGCTATCCAATTAGCCCTGAAAGCTAGCACTATCCGGGATTCTCTTTCACCTGGCAGAGGCAGGTGAAAAAAAATCCCTGATAACGGACTCGTTTCCATGATCTTGGCTGCAAAAACACATGGACTCAGGAACTTATCCAAATGTCCATGTGTATTAGAGCGAAAACAGGTCAATTTAAAAATTGCCGCACAATTGAATTCCTCTAATAATATTTACAATCAATACCAGTAAGCTCAGTCACTACCTGTCTTTTCAAATCTGCAATTCTGTCTTCTAATGGGACAAAAAGCACAGGGGAGGAAATGCGGAAAGATGGTCAGTGATCTCCACATACTGTATATCTGAGGGGCTTATTACTAAACTCTGGTATCACCACGTTCACTCACTATTGTCCCTCCCAGCTCACTCTTAGTCAACCCATCCAGGGCCGGTTCTGGTGCTCTGTGCGCCCCGGGCGCCAATAGGGGGCGTGGCTTCGTACAGGGGGCGTGGTCATTTACGCCCCCTGTACAGACTACTGTAGCACTGAAATGTGCGGTGCGCGATGACGTCATCGCGCACCGCACAGTAAAGGACCTCTCCACGAAGGGAAATTAGACGCGTACGCGTCTAGTTTCCCATCACAGCGGCCAGCGGCAGCGGCGGGCAGTGGGGGGCACAGCAGCAGCGGATCTTGCCCTGGTGTGGCGCCCTGCGCCCTCCGGGAGGCAGCGCCCCGGGCAAAAGTCCTGCTTGCCCGTGGCAAGATCCGCTACTGAACCCATCACTAACCAAATCAACCCTTAATCTTTACCTCTCACCTCCATGTTATTAAGGTGATACACGTACAAACATATTCTACTTACCCAATGTTCTCACTTGTTATTGGAATAGGAATTAAATCCATTAGTGATGTCCCACCGCCAAGTTCCCAAAAATGAGCAATTTCTTTTGGCTGAAGAAAAGATGTTCAAACAGGAATACATTAATTTACCAATAGGAAAACAAAAGATTGACAAAAATATACATAAAACACCACCATAAAGTACAACATATTCATCATACAACAACATATGTATTTAGTGGGTGGTCTTCAGTATGCCGCCGGCCGGGATCCTGGCTACCAGCATACCGACGCTGGGATCCCAACTTCCCTGGAGGAGAGTAAATAGCGTAGCGCGTCACCGTGCCCACAGTGTGGCGAGCGCAGCGAGCCCGCAAGGGGCTCATTAGCGCTCGCCCAGCTGTCGGTATGCCGGCGGCCGGGATCCCGGCACCGGTTTGCTGGCCCCCGGTATCCCGGCTGCCGGCCACTCATACTACACCCATATTTAGTGCATTGCATTAGTCTTGGTTTTGAACATGACACTAGTATAGATAATGCTAAGTTTTGAGTCACAATTTACCCAATCTTGTTATTATCAGTTATTTATATAGCGCGCACATATTCCACAGTGCTTTACAAAGAATATTTGGCCATTCACACCAGACCCTGCCTCAGTGTTTTTTTACAGTCTACAGTATATTCCCCTATAACATGGGCACAGACACATACTGGGGATATATTTTTTTTTTGTTATCAGTAGCCAATTAACCTAACAGTATATTTTTGGATTGTGGAAGGAAACCGGAGTACCTGGAGGAAACCCACGCAAACATTGGGAGAATATACAAACTCGAAGAAAAAAATAAGATTTTACTCACCGGTAAATCTATTTCTCGTAGTCCGTAGTGGATGCTGGGAACTCCGTAAGGACCATGGGGAATAGCGGGCTCCGAAGGAGGCTGGGCACTCTAGAAAGATTTATGACTACCTGGTGTGCACTGGCTCCTCCCACTATGACCCTCCTCCAAGCCTCAGTTAGGACACTGTGCCCGGACGAGCTGACATAATAAGGAAGGATTTTGAATCCCGGGTAAGACTCTTACCAGCCACACCAATCACACTGTACAACTCGTGATACAATACCCAGTTTAACAGTATGAAAACAACTGAGCCTCTCAACAGATGGCTCAACAATAACCCTTTAGTTAACAGTAACTATGTACAAGTATTGCAGACAATCCGCACTTGGGACGGGCGCCCAGCATCCACTACAGACTACGAGAAATAGATTTACCGGTGAGTAAAATCTTATTTTCTCTGACGTCCTAGTGGATGCTGGGAACTCCGTAAGGACCATGGGGATTATACCAAAGCTCCCAAACGGGCGGGAGAGTGCGGATGACTCTGCAGCACCGAATGAGAGAACTCCAGGTCCTCCTCAGCCAGGGTATCAAATTTGTAGAATTTAGCAAACGTGTTTGCCCCTGACCAAGTAGCAGCTCGGCAAAGTTGTAAAGCCGAGACCCCTCGGGCAGCCGTCCAAGATGAGCCCACCTTCTTTGTGGAATGGGCTTTTACTGATTTAGGATGCGGCAGTCCAGCCGCAGAATGCGCCTGCTGAATTGTGCTACAAATCCAGCGAGCAATAGTCTGCTTAGAAGCAGGAGCACCCAGCTTGTTGGGTGCATACAGGATAAATAGCGAGTCAGTTTTCCTGACTCCAGCCGTCCTGGAAACATAAATTTTCAAGGCCCTGACTACGTCCAGTAACTTGGAGTCCTCCAAGTCCCTAGTAGCCGCAGGCACCACGATAGGTTGGTTTAAGTGAAAAGCTGATACCACCTTAGGAAGAAACTGGGGACGAGTCCTCAATTCTGCCCTATCCATATGGAAAATCAGATAAGGGCTTTTACATGATAAAGCCGCCAATTCTGACACTCGCCTGGCTGAAGCCAAGGCCAATAACATGACCACTTTCCACGTAAGATATTTTAGATCCACGGTTTTAAGTGGCTCAAACCAATGTGATTTTAAGAAACTCAACACCACGTTGAGATCCCAAGGTGCCACAGGGGGCACAAACGGGGACTGAATATGCAGCACTCCTTTCACAAATGTCTGAACTTCAGGTACTGAAGCTAGTTCTTTTTGAAAGAAAATTGACAGAGCCGAGATCTGTACTTTAATGGAGCCTAGCTTTAGGCCCATATTCACTCCTGCTTGCAGGAAATGCAGAAATCGACCCAGCTGAAATTCCTCTGTTGGGGCCTTTTTTGCCTCGCACCATGCAACATATTTCCGCCATATGCGGTGATAATGCTTTGCTGTAACGTCTTTCCTGGCCTTAATAAGCGTAGGAATGACTTCTTCCGGAATACCCTTTTCCTTCAGGATCCGGTGTTCAACCGCCATGCCGTCAAACGCAGCCGCGGTAAGTCTTGGAACAGACAGGGCCCCTGCTGTAGCAGGTCCTGTCTGAGCGGTAGAGGCCACGGGTCCTCTGAGAGCATCTCTTGAAGTTCCGGGTACCACGCTCGTCTTGGCCAATCCGGAACCACGAGAATTGTGTTTACTCCTCGCTTTCTTATTATTCTCAATACCTTTGGTATGAGAGGCAGAGGAGGGAACACATAAACCAACTGGTACACCCACGGTGTCACTAGAGCGTCCACAGCTATCGCCTGAGGGTCCCTTGACCTGGCGCAATATCTTTTTAACTTTTTGTTGAGGCGGGACGCCATCATGTCCACCTGTGGTTTTTCCCAACGGTTTACTAGCATCTGGAAGACTTCTGGATGAAGTCCCCACTCTCCCGGGTGGATGTCGTGTCTGCTGAGGAAGTCTGCTTCCCAGTTGTCCACTCCCGGAATGAACACTGCTGACAGTGCTAGTACATGATTCTCCGCCCAACGGAGAATTCTTGTGGCTTCTGCCATCGCCATCCTGCTTCTTGTGCCGCCCTGTCGATTTACATAAGCGACTGCCGTGATGTTGTCTGACTGGATCAGCACCGGCTGGTGTAGGAGCAGGGATTTTGCTTGACTTAGGGCATTGTAGATGGCCCTTAGTTCCAGAATATTTATGTGAAGGGAAGTCTCCTGACTCGACCATAGTCCTTGGAAGTTTCTTCCCTTTGTGACTGCCCCCCAGCCTCGAAGGCTGACATCCGTGGTCACCAGGACCCAGTCCTGTATGCCGAACCTGCGGCCCTCTAGAAGATGGGCACTCTGCAGCCACCACAGTAGAGACACCCTGGTTCTTGGAGACAGGGTTATTAAGCGATGCATCTGAAGATGCGATCCGGACCACTGGTCCAACAGGTCCCACTGAAAGATTCTGGCATGGAACCTGCCGAAGGGAATTGCTTCGTAAGAAGCCACCATCTTTCCCAGGACTCGCGTGCAGCGATGCACTGATACCTGTTTTGGTTTCAGGAGGTCTCTGACTAGAGATGACAACTCCCTGGCTTTCTCCTCCGGGAGAAACACTTTTTTCTGGACTGTATCCAGAATCATACCCAGGAACAGTAGCCGTGTCGTCGGATCCAGCTGTGACTTTGGGATATTCAGAATCCAGCCGTGCTGGTGCAGCACCTCCTGAGATAGTGCTACTCCCACCAACAACTGTTCCTTGGACCTCGCTTTTATTAGGAGATCGTCCAAGTACGGGATAATTAAAACTCCCTTTTTTCGAAGGAGTATCATCATTTCTGCCATAACCTTGGTAAATACCCTCGGTGCCGTGGACAATCCAAACGGCAGCGTCTGGAATTGGTAATGGCAATCCAGTACCACAAATCTGAGGTACTCCTGGTGAGGATGGTAAATGGGGACATGCAAGTAAGCATCCTTGATGTCCAGGGATACCATGTAATCCCCCTCGTCCAGGCTTGCAATAACCGCCCTGAGCGATTCCATCTTGAACTTGAATTTTTTTATGTATGTGTTCAAGGATTTCAAATTTAAAATGGGTCTCACCGAACCGTCCGGTTTCGGTACCACAAATAGTGTGGAATAGTAACCCCGGCCTTGTTGAAGTAGGGGTACCTTGATTATCACCTGCTGGGAATACAGCTTGTGAATAGCCGCTAGCACCGCCTCCCTGTCTGAGGGAGCAATCGGCAAGGCAGATTTTAGGAACCGATGGGGTGGAGACGCCTCGAATTCCAGTTTGTACCCCTGAGATACTATTTGAAGGATCCAGGGATCCACCTGTGAGCGAGCCCACTGATCGCTGAAATTCTTGAGGCGGCCCCCCACCGTACCTGGCTCCGCCTGTGGAGCCCCACCGTCATGCGGCGGACTTGGAAGAAGAAGCGGGGGAGGACTTTTGCTCCTGGGAACCTGCTGTTTGTTGCAGCCTTTTTCCCCTACCTCTGCCTCTGGACAGAAAAGACCCGCCTTTTCCACGCCTGTTTTTCTGGGTCCGAAAGGACTGAACCTGATAAAATGGCGTCTTCTTAGGCTGTGAGGGGACATGGGGTAAAAATGCTGACTTCCCAGACGTTGCTGTGGAAACTAGGTCCGAGAGACCATCCCCAAATAATTCCTCACCCTTATATGGCAACACTTCCATGTGCCTTTTAGAATCTGCATCTCCTGTCCACTGGCGAGTCCATAAGCTTCTCCTAGCAGAAATGGACAATGCACTTACTTTAGATGCCAGTCGGCAGATTTCCCTCTGTGCATCTCTCATATATAAGACTGAGTCTTTGATATGGTCTATGGTTAGCAGGATCGTGTCCCTGTCTAATGTGTCAATATTTTCTGACAGTTTATCTGACCACGCAGCGGCAGCACTGCACATCCAAGCTGACGCAATAGCTGGCCTAAGTATAATGCCTGAGTGTGTATATACAGACTTCAGGATCGCCTCCTGCTTTCTATCAGCAGGTTCCTTGAGGGCGGCCGTATCCAGAGATGGTAGTGCCACCTTTTTAGACAAACGTGTGAGCGCTTTATCCACCTTAGGAGGTGTTTCCCAACGTGACCTATCCTCTGGCGGGAAAGGGAACGCCATTAGTACCTTCTTAGGAATTACCAATTTTTTATCAGGGAAAGCCCACGCTTCTTCACATACTTCATTTAATTCATCTGATGGGGGGAAAAACTACGGGTAGTTTTTTCTCCCCAAACATAGGCCCTCATTCCGAGTCGTTCGCTCGTTCTTTTTTTTCGCATCGCAGTGAAAATCAGCTTAGAGCGCATGCGCAATGTTCGCACTGCGACTGCGCTAAGTAATTCTGCTATGAAGAAAGGATTTTCACTCACGGCTTTTTGTTCGCACCGGCGAACGTAGTGTGATTGACAGGAAATGGGTGTTACTGGGCGGAAACACGGCGTTTTATGGGCGTGTGGCTGAAAACGCTACCGTTTCTGGAAAAAACGCAGGAGTGGCCGGAGAAACGGGGGAGTGTCTGGGCGAACGCTGGGAGTGTTTGTGACGTCAAACCAGGAACGACAAGCACTGAACTGATCGCACAGGCAGAGTAAGTCTGGAGCTACTCTAAAACTGCTAAGTTTTTTTTGTTCGCAATATTGCGTAAACTTCGTTCGCACTTTTAAGATGCTAAGATACACTCCCAGTAGGCGTAGACTAAGCGTGTGTAACTCTGCTAAATTCGCCTTGCGACCGATCAACTCGGAATGAGGGCCATAATACCCTTTTTAGTGGTACCTGTATTTATATCAGAAATGTGTAACACCTCTTTCATTGCCTCAATCATGCAGTGAATGGCCTTAGTGGGCATCAGGTTAGACTCATCGTCGTCGACACTGGTTTCAGTATCAGTGTCGACATCTGGGTCTGCGGTCTGAGGTAGCGGGCGTTTTAGAGCCCCTGATGACCTGTGCGACGGCTGTCCCACATTTGGCATGTCGTCAAATTTCTTATGTAAGGAGTCTATACGTACACTCATTTCTTTCCATAAGGTCAACCACTCAGGTGTCTGCCCCGCAGGGGGTGACATCCCTTCTAAAGGCATCTGCTCCGTCTCCACATCATTATCCTCATCAAACATGTCGACACAGCCGTACCGACACACCGCACACACACAGGGAATGCTCCAACAGAGGACAGGACCCACAAAAGCCCTTTGGGGGGACAGAGTGAGAGTATGCCAGCACACACCAGAACGCTATATAATGCAGGGACTAACTGAGTTATGTCCCCTATAGCTTTTTATAATTGTATACTGCGCCTAAATTTAGTGCCCCCCCTCTCTTTTTTACCATTTTCTGTAGTGTAGACTGCAGGGGAGAGCCAGGGAGCTTCCTTCCAGCGGAGCTGTGAGGGAAAAATGGCGCCAGTGTGCTGCAGGAGATAGCTCCGCCCCTTTTCCGCGGACTATTCTCCCGCTTTTTTCTATATTCTGGCAGGGGTATTTTCCACATATATAGCCTCTGGGGCTATATATTGTGGTATTTTTGCCAGCCAAGGTGTTATTATTGCTTCTCAGGGCGCCCCCCCCCCAGCGCCCTGCACCCTCAGTGACCGGAGTGTGAAGTGTGTGTGAGGAGCAATGGCGCACAGCTGCAGTGCTGTGCGCTACCTTGGTGAAGACTGATGTCTTCTGCCGCCGATTTTCCGGACCTCTTCTTGCTTCTAGCTCTGTAAGGGGGACGGCGGCGCGGCTCCGGGACCGAACACCAAGGACTGGGCCTGCGGTCGATCCCTCTGGAGCTAATGGTGTCCAGTAGCCTAAGAAGCCCAAGCTGGCTGCAAGCAGGCAGGTTCGCTTCTTCTCCCCTTAGTCCCTCGCTGCAGTGAGCCTGTTGCCAGCAGGTCTCACTGAAAATAAAAAACCTAATTTCTATCTTTCTTTCTAAAGGCTCAGGAGAGCCCCTAGTGTGCATCCAACCTCGGCCGGGCACAAAATCTAACTGAGGCTTGGAGGAGGGTCATAGTGGGAGGAGCCAGTGCACACCAGGTAGTCATAAATCTTTCTAGAGTGCCCAGCCTCCTTCGGAGCCCGCTATTCCCCATGGTCCTTACGGAGTTCCCAGCATCCACTAGGACGTCAGAGAAACACTATTCTCTGACTGTTAATGATTTTTTCTACAGATGCAAAAATTTATTATCTGCTGAACATCTATAAAGAATTATCAGCTGAAACTGTAGATATGAAATATGCTGTAAGAAAAATGCAATGCTTTTTAAATTATACAATAAGGGAAGAATTTAACTGAACACTAAATTTTACTGCAAAAAAAATAGTTTTTATTTGCCCGATGTTTTTCTTGGGCAATTCAATTAATGCCCATTTTTTCACGGTAAAATTTACCAGCTATCATATGAAAAACATAGGATCCGGGATAAGTTCTCGGATCTACGTGTTTTTGCGATTGCAGCCGCGAAAAACAGCACTTATTTCAGATTTTGTTTCTCCTGCCTCCAACCAGGTGAAACAAAATCCCTGATAGTGTTGGCTATCGGGCATAATTGAATTACCCCCCGGGGATCCGCAGCTAAATGAATACCCCCCTGAATCTTTTTATGATTAATTTTACAGGGGATATTAAAAATCTTCTAAATCTTTGTTAGGTTGACCATAAATATTCTTGAAACTCTATGATGAAGGTCTTGTTTGGAAATGCAATAAGCAACTGTGGGATCTCTTGGAGATCATTTTACAATACAGTACATAACATTTTAATTGAACATAGGTGGACTCCAATCTGCTATGTGACCTCCAAAGATAACCGATTGCAAAAAAATAGGATTTTGATAACCTACCGGTAAATCCTTTTCTCCTAGTCCGTAGAGGATGCTGGGGATGACATCAAGACCATGGGGTATAGACGGGATCCGCAGAAGACATGTGCACTCTAAAGACTTTTCATTGGGTGTGAACTGGCTCCTCCCTCTATGCCCCTCCTCCAAACCTCAGTTGTAGGAACTGTGCCCAGGGAGACTGACATTTCGAGGAAAATAAGAATTTACTTACCGATAATTCTATTTCTCGGAGTCCGTAGTGGATGCTGGGGTTCCTGAAAGGACCATGGGGGGATAGCGGCTCCGCAGGAGACAGGGCACAAAAAGTAAAGCTTTAGGATCAGGTGGTGTGCACTGGCTCCTCCCCCTATGACCCTCCTCCAAGCCTCAGTTAGGTACTGTGCCCGGACGAGCGTACACAATAAGGAAGGATTTATGAATCCCGGGTAAGACTCATACCAGCCACACCAATCACACTGTACAACCTGTGATCTGAACTCAGTTAACAGTATGATAACAGCGGAGCCTCTGAAAAGATGGCTCACAACAATAATAACCCGATTTTTGTAACTATGTACAAGTAATGCAGATAATCCGCACTTGGGATGGGCGCCCAGCATCCACTACGGACTCCGAGAAATAGAATTATCGGTAAGTAAATTCTTATTTTCTCTATCGTCCTAGTGGATGCTGGGGTTCCTGAAAGGACCATGGGGATAATACCAAAGCTCCCAAACGGGCGGGAGAGTGCGGATGACTCTGCAGCACCGAATGAGAGAACTCCAGGTCCTCCTTAGCCAGGGTATCAAATTTGTAGTATTTTACAAACGTGTTTGCCCCTGACTAAATAGCCGCTCGGCAAAGTTGTAAAGCCGAGACCCCTCGGGCAGCCGCCCAAGATGAGCCCACCTTCCTTGTGGAATGGGCATTTACATATTTTGGCTGTGGCAGGCCTGCCACAGAATGTGCAAGCTGAATTGTATTACACATCCAACTAGCAATAGTCTGCTTAGAAGCAAGAGCACCCAGTTTTTTGGGTGCATACAGGATAACAGCAAGTCAGTTTTCCTGACTCCAGCCGTCCTGGAAACATATTTTCAGGGCCCTGACAACATCTAGGAACTTGGAGTCCTCCAAGTCCCTAGTAGGTGCAAGGCACCACAATAAGCTGGTTCAGGTGAAACACTGACACCACCTTAGGGAGAGAACTGGGGACGAGTCCGCAGCTCTGCCCTGTCCGAATGGACAAACAGATATGGCTTTTTTGAGAAAAAACCACCAATTTGACACTCGCCTGGTCCAGGCCAGGGCCAAGAGCATGGTCACTTTTCATGTGAGATGCTTCAAATCCACAGATTTGACTGGTTTTAAACCAATGTGTTTTGAGGAATCCCAGAACTACGTTGAGATCCCACAGTGCCACTGGAGGCACAAAAGGGGGTTGTATATGCAATAATCCCTTGACAAACTTCTGGACTTCAGGAACTGAAGCCAATTCTTTCTGGAAGAAAAATCGACAGGGCCGAAATTTGAACCTTAATGGACCCCAATTTGAGGCCCATAGACACTCCTGTTTGCAAGAAATGCAGGAATCGACCGAGTTGAAATTTCTTCGTGGGGCCTTCCTGGCCTCACACCACGCAACATATTTTCGCCACATGTGGTGATAATGTTGTGCGGTCACCTCCTTTCTGGCTTTGACCAGGGTAGGAATGACCTCTTCCTGAATGCCTTTTCCCTTAGGATCCGGCGTTCCACCGCCATGCCGTCAAACGCAGCTGCGGTAAGTCTTGGAACAGACATGGTACTTGCTGAAACAAGTCCCTTCTTAGCGGCAGAGACCATAAGTCCTCTGTGAGCATCTCTTGAAGTTCCGGGTACCAAGTCCTTCTTGGCCAATCCGGAGCCATGAGAATAGTTCTTACTCCTCTACGTCTTATAATTCTCAGTACCTTAGGTATGAAAAGCAGAGGATGGAACACATACACCGACTGGTACACCCACGGTGTTACCAGAACGTCCACTGTGGAAAACTTCCCCATGAAGTTCCCACTCTGCCGGGTGGAGGTCGTGCCTACTGAGGAAGTCTGCTTCCCAGTTTCCATTCCCGGAATGAAACACTGCTGACAGTGCTATCACATGATTTTCCGCCCAGCGAAAAGTCCTTGCAGTTTTTGCCACTGCCCTCCTGCTTCTTGTGCCGCCCTGTCTATTTACGTGGGCGACTGCCATGATGTTTTATCCCACTGGATCAATACCGGCTGACCTTGAAGCAGAGGTCTTGCTAAGCTTAGAGCATTATAAATTTACCCTTAGCTATATTTATGTGGAGAAAAATCTCCAGACTTGATCACACTCCCTGGAAATTTTTTCCTTGTGTGACTGCTCCCCAGCCTCTCGGGCTGGCCTCCGTGGTCACCAACATCCAAAACTGAATGCCGAATCTGCGGCCCTCTAGAAGATGAGCACTCTGTAACCACCACAGGAGAGACACCCTTGTCCTTGGATATAGGGTTATCCGCTGATGCATCTGAAGATGCGATCCGGACCATTTGTCCAGCAGATCCCACTGAAAAGTTCTTGCATGAAATCTGCCGACTGGAATTGCTTCGAAGGAAGTCACCATTTTTTTACCATGGCCCTTGTGCAATGATGCACTGATTTTAGGAGGTTCCTGACTAGCTCGGATAACTCCCTGGCTTTCTCTTCCGGGAGAAACACCTTTTTCTGGACTGTGTCCAGAATCATCCCTAAGCACAGGAGACTTGTTGTCGGGATCAGCTGCGATTTTGGAATATTTAGAATCCACCCCTGCTGTTGTAACAGTATCCGAGATAGTGCTACTCCGACCTCCAACTGTTTCCTGGACTTTGCCCTTATCAGGAGATCGTCCAAGTAAGGGATAATTAAGACGCCTTTTCTTCGAAGAAGAACCATCATTTCGGCCATTACCTTGGTAAAGACCCGGGGTGCCGTAGACAATCCAAACGGCAGCGTCAGAAACTGATAGTGACAGTTCTGTACCACGAACCTGAGGTACCCTTAGTGATAAGGGCAAATTTGGGACATGGAGGTAAGCATCCCTGATGTCTCGGGACACCAGATAGTCCCCTTCTTCCCGGTTCGTTATCACTGCTCTGAGTGACTCCATCTTGATTTGAACCTTTGTAAGTGTTCAAATTTTTTTTTTTTTTTTTTTTTTTTTTAGATTTAGAATAGGTCTCACCTAGCCTTCTGGCTTCAGTACCACAATATAGTGTGGAATAATACCCCTTTTCTTGTTGTAGGAGGGGTAATTTAATTATCACCTGCTGGGAATACAGCTCGTGAATTTTTTCCCATACTGCCTCCTTGTCGGAGGGAGACCTTGGTAAAGCAGACTTCAGGAGCCTGCGCAGGGGAAACGTCTCGACATTCCAAACTGTACCCCTGGGATACTACTTGTAGGATCCAGGGGTCCTGTACGGTCTCAGCGTCATGCTGAGAGCTTGTCAGAAGCGGTGGAACGCTTCTGTTCCTGGGAATGGGCTGCCTGCTGCAGTCTTCTTCCCTTTCCTCTATCCCTGGGCAGATATGACTCTTATAGGGACGAAAGGACTGAAGCTGAAAAGACGGTGTCTTTTTCTGCAGAGATGTGACTTAGGGTAAAAACGGTGGATTTTCCAGCAGTTGCCCTGGCCACCAGGTCCGATGGACCGACCCCAAATAACTCCTCTTCCTTTATACGGCAATACACCTTTGTGCCGTTTGGAATCTGCATCACCTGACCACTGTCGTGTCCAGAAACATCTTCTGGCAGATATGGACATCGCACTTACTCTTGATGCCAGAGTGCAAATATCCCTCTGTGCATCTCGCATATATAGAAATACATCCTTTAAATGCTCTATAGTCAATAAAATACTGTCCCTGTCAAGGGTATCAATATTTTTAGTCAGGGAATCCGACCAAGCCACCCCAGCTCTGCACATCCAGGCTGAGGCGATCGCTGGTCGCAGTATAACACCAGTATGTGTGTATATACTTTTTATGATATTTTTCCAGCCTCCTGTCAGCTGGCTCCTTGAGGACGGCCCTATCTATAGACGGTACCGCCACTTGTTCTGATAAGCGTGTGAGCGCCTTATCCACCCTAAGGGGTGTTTCCCAACGCGCCCTAACTTCTGGCGGGAAAGGGTATACCGCCCATATTTTCTATCGGGGGGAACCCACGCATCATCACACACTTCATTTAATTTATCTGATTCAGGAAAAACTACGGTAGTTTTTTCACATCCCACATAATACCCTCTTTTGTGGTACTTGTAGTATCAGAAATATGTAACACCTCCTTCATTGCCCTTAACGTGTGGCCCTAATAAGGAATACGTTTGATTATTCACCGTCGACACTGGATTCAGTGTCCCTGTCTGTGTCTGTGTCGACCGACTAAAGTAAACGGGCGTTTTAAAACCCCTGACGGTGTTTTTGAGACGTCTGGACCGGTACTAATTGTTTGTCGGCCGTCTCATGTCGTCAACCGACCTTGGCGCGTGTTGACATTATCACGTAATTCCCTAAATAAGCCATCCATTCCGGTGTCGACTCCCTAGAGAGTGACATCACCATTACAGGCAATTGCTCCGCCTCCTCACCAACATCGTCCTCATACATGTCGACACACACGTACCGACACACAGCACACACACAGGGAATGCTCTGATAGAGGACAGGACCTACTAGCCCTTTGGAGAGACAGAGGGAGAGTTTGCCAGCACACACCAAAAACGCTATAATTATATAGGGACAACCTTATATAAGTGTTTTCCCTTATAGCATCTTTTTTATATATTTCTAACGCCAAATTAGTGCCCCCCCTCTCTGTTTTAACCCTGTTTCTGTAGTGCAGTGCAGGGGAGAGCCTGGGAGCCTTCCCTCCAGCCTTTCTGTGAGGGAAAATGGCGCTGTGTGCTGAGGAGATAGGCCCCGCCCCTTTTTCGGCGGCCTCGTCTCCCGCTCTTAACGGATTCTGGCAGGGGTTAAATATCTCCATATAGCCCCCGGAGGCTATATGTGAGGTATTTTTAGCCAAAAAAGGTTTTCATTTGCCTCCCAGGGCGCCCCCCTCCCAGCGCCCTGCACCCTCAGTGACTGCCGTGTGAAGTGTGCTGAGAGGAAAATGGCGCACAGCTGCAGTGCTGTGCGCTACCTTAAGAAGACTGAGGAGTCTTCTGCCGCCGATTCTGGACCTCTTCTCGTTTCAGCATCTGCAAGGGGGCCGGCGGCGAGGCTCCGGTGACCATCCAGGCTGTACCTGTGATCGTCCCTCTGGAGCTAATGTCCAGTAGCCAAGAAGCCAATCCATCCTGCACGCAGGTGAGTTCACTTCTTCTCCCCTAAGTCCCTCGTTGCAGTGATCCTGTTGCCAGCAGGACTCACTGTAAAATAAAAAACCTAAGCTAAACTTTTCTAAGCAGCTCTTTAGGAGAGCCACCTAGATTGCACCCTTCTCGGCCGGGCACAAAAATCTAACTGAGGCTTGGAGGAGGGTCATAGGGGGAGGAGCCAGTGCACACCACCTGATCCTAAAGCTTTACTTTTTGTGCCCTGTCTCCTGCGGAGCCGCTATCCCCCCATGGTCCTTTCAGGAACCCCAGCATCCACTAGGACGATAGAGAAAGGAATTACTTAACTAGTGGTGAGATATCTACCAACTCACACCCTCAACCATGCCGCACACATGGCATTCAACATAACGCACGGCAACAGGCATGAACTAATTGCAGCAACATGCTGAAACCAAAATAACACAACTTGTGTAACTGTAATAACTAAACTGCAGGTAAAGTACGCACTGGGACGGGCGCCCAGCATCCTCTACGGACTAGGAGAAAAGGATTTACCGGTAGGTTATCAAAATCCTATTTTCTCATACGTCCTAGAGGATGCTGGGGACGACATCAAGACCATGGGGTCTATACCAAAGCTCCAGTGCGGGCGGGAGAGTGCGGCTGACCCTGCAGCACAGATTGACCAAACTTTAGGTCCTCATCGGCCAAGGTGTCAAACTTGTAGAATTTTGCAAATGTGTTTGACCCTGACCAAGTAGCTGCTCGGCAAAGTTGTAATGCCGAGACCCCCCCGGGCAGCCGCCCAGGAGGAGCCCACCTTCCTAGTAGAATGGGCCGTCACAGACATCGGTAACGGCAATCCAGCCATAGAATGAGCTTCCTGAATCGTACCTCTGATCCAGCGTGCAATAGTCTGCTTGGAAGCAGGACACCCAATCTTGTTGGGAGCATACAGGACAAACAAAACCTCTGTTTTCCGTATTCGAGCTGTTCTAGCGACATAAATCTTCAAAGCTCTAACCACATCTAGAGACTTTGACTCAGCGAATGTGTCAGTAGCAACTGGTACCACAATAGGTTGGTTTATGTGGAAAGAGGAAACCACCTTTGGAAGAAAATATTGACGAGTTCTCAACTCTGCCCTATCTTCATGGAAGATCAGGTAAGGGCTCTTGTGGGACAAGGCCCCCAATTCAGACACCCGCCTTGCGGATGCCAACGCCAAAAGCATCACCACTTTCCAAGTGAGAAACTTAAACTCTATTTCTTGTAGAGGCTCAAACCAACCCGATTGAAGGAACTGCAGCACCACATTAAGGTCCCATGGTGCCACTGGAGGCACAAATGGAGGCTGGATGTGCAGAACCCCTTTCACGAACGCCTGAACTTCTGGAAAGGAGGCCAATTGTTTTTGAAAGAAAACTTATAAGGCCGAAATCTGGACCTTGATTGACACCAATCTAAGGCCCGCATCCATACCAGCCTGCAGAAAATGGAGAAAATGTCCCAACTCAAACTCTTCCGTAGGAGCCTTCTTGGATTCACACCAAGACACATATTTTCTCCAAATACGGTGGTAATTTTTAGACGTTACTTCTTTCCTGGCCTGAATAAGAGTGGGGATGATTTCCTTGGGAATACCCTTTCGGGCTAGGATCCGACGCTCAACAGCCATGCCATCAAACGTAGCCGCGGTAAGTCTTGATACACACACGGCCCCTGCTGTAGTAGGTCCTCTCGAGGTGGAAGAGGCAGAGGATCTTCTATGAGTAACTCCTGAAGATCTGGATACCAAGCCCTCCTTGGCCAGTCTGGGGCAATGAAGATTGCTCAAACTCTTGTTCTTATTATTATTTTGAGAACTTTTGGAATCAGTGGAAGTGGAGGGAAAACATATATCGACCGAAACACCCACTGGGTCACCAGTGTATCCACTGCCATTGCTTGAGGGTCTCTCGACCTGGAACAATATCTCTGAAGCTTCTTGTTTAGACGAGATGCCATCATGTCTACTTGAGGAACTCCCCAGACTTGTCACCTCTGTGAAGACTTCTTGGTGGAGGCCCTACTCTCCTGGATGGAGATCGTGTCTGCTGAGGAAGTCTTCTTCCCAGTTGTCCACTCCCAGAATGAAAATTGCTGACAGAGCTCTAACATGTCTTTCTGCCCAGAGGAGAATCCTTGTCACCTCTGCCATTGCCGCTCTGCTTTTCGTTCCGCCTTGCCTGTTTATGTACGCGACTGGATCTGCACGGGATCTTGAAGAAGATGTACCGCTTGTAGATGGCTCTCAATTGCAGAACGTTTATGTGAAGGCAGGCTTCCTGACTTGACCGTTTTCCTTGGAAGCTTTCCCCCTGTGTGATAGCTCTCCAGCCTCAGAGACTTGCATCCGTGGTTATTAGGACCCAATCGTGAATCACAAACCTGCGTCCCTCTAGTAGGTGAGAACTGTGCAGCCACCACAGGAGCGAAATCCTGGCTTTGGGGGACAGGATTATTTTCCGGTGTATGTGTAGGTGGCATCTGGACCACTTGTCCAACAGGTCCCACTGAAACACCCTGGCATGAAATCGTCCAAATTGTATGGCCTCGTAGGCCGCTACCATTTTCCCCAACAACCGAATGCATTGATGGATCAACACGCATGTTGGTTTCAATATTTGTTTGACCATTTTCTGGATTTCCAGAGCATTTTCCACTGGAAGAAAGACTCTCTGTAATTCTGTATCCAGAATCATACCCAGGAACGACAGCCGTGTCGTCGGAACCAATTGTGATTTCGTGCGACACCATAAAATCCCCTTCCTCCAGACTGGAGATCACTGCTCGGAGAGATTCCATCTTGAATTGGAATTTTTTTAGAAAGAAATTGAGGGATTTTAGGTTCAGAATCGGTCTGACTGAGCCATCCGGCTTTGGTACCACGAACAGACTCGAATAAAAACCCTCCCCCCGTTGCAACAGGGGTACCGTGACAATGACTTGATTTTGACACAGCTTTAGTATCGCAGCGCATACCACCTCCCTTTCTGGAAGAGAAGCTGGCAAGGCCGATTTGAAAAATCGGTGAGGGGGCACGTCTTGAAATTCTAATTTGTACCCTTGGGTCACTATTTCTAATATCCAAGGATCCAGGGCCGAGCGAGCCCAGACCTGAGTGAAGAGTTTGAGACGTGCCCCCACTGGTGCGGACTCCCGCAGAGGAGCCCCAGCGTCATGCGGTGGTTTCGGTAGAAGCCGGGGAGGACTTCTGTTCTTGGGAACTTGCCACAGCCTGTGTCCTTTTTCCCTTTCCTCTTCCTCTCGCAGCAAGGAAGGATGACCCTCGTCCTTTTTTGTATTTATTGGGCCGAAAGGACTGCATTTGATAGTGGGGCGTTTTCTTTTGTTGCGCAGGAACATAAGGTAAAAATGACGACTTACCCGCGGTAGCCGTAGATACCAGGTCAGTGAGGCCGTCACACTACCGTTAAACGGTAGAGACTCCATAACCCTCTTCGAGTCAGCATCAGCATTCCATTGATGAATCCACAATGCCCTTCTAGCCGAGACAGCCATGGCATTGGCCCTTAATCCCAAAAGGCCAATATCCCTTGCAGCTTCATTTAAATATGCTGCAGCGTCCCTGATATGACCATGAGTCAAAAGCACGTTATCCCTGTCCAGGGTATCTATCTCAGATGACAAGTTATCTGCCCATTTTTCAATAGCGCTACTCACCCATGCCGAAGCAACGGCAGGCCTGAGTAGCAAACCTGTAGTGACATAAATGGATTTTAGTGTATTTTCCTGCTTACGATCCGCAGGATCCTTTAGGACTGCCGTGTCAGGAGACGGAAGCGCCACCTTCTTGGACAGACGCGATAGAGCTTTGTCCACCGTGGGGGTTGACTCACACTTTTCCCTGTCCCCCGAGGGGAACGGATATGCCACTGGAATTTTTTTGGGAACCTGCACCTTCTTGTCAAGATTTTCCCAAGCCTTTTCAAAAAGAGCGTTCAGTTCATGAGAGGGAGGAAACGTCACCTCAGGTTTCTTTCCTTTAAACATACAGACCCTAGTATCAGGAATAGCAGGGTCCTCCGTGATATGCAATACGTCTTTTATCGCCACAATCATGTACTGAATGCTCTTAGCCAGTTTAGGATTTAATCTGGCATCACTATAGTCGACACTGGAATCAGAGTCCGTGTCGGTATCTGTGCTATCTGGGTAAATGCACGTTTCTATGACCCCAAAGGGGTCTGAGCTTGTGACAATGCATCTTCCATGGATTTCCTCCATGTCTGGTTCTTAAGACTCTGATTTATCTACTCTCTTAGTCAACCGAGCCACATTTGCATTCAAAACACTCAACACATTTACTCATTCAGCAGTCGGCGGTGCCGACATGGTCACTCCCACCTCCTTTTCTGTCCCCACTCCGGCCTCCTCCTGGGAAAAGCACTCAGACATGTCGACACACACGTACCGACACCTATAATCACACTGGGCTATAGGGGACAGACCCACAGCAAAGCCTGTTAGAAATACACAGAGGGAGTTTGCCAGCTCACAGCCCAGCGCCCAACCCGGTACTGAAACTTTACATACAATGCCTCAGACCTGCTAGCGCTTATATATATATATATATATATATATATATATATATATATATATTAGCACCAAATCTACTGTGCCCCCCCCCCCCCGTTTTGCACCCTGTTACTTGTACAGCAGTGTGGAGGTCAGGGCCAGCGTCTCTGCAGCTTCTGTTAAGAGAAAATGGCGCTGGTCAGAGCTGTGGGGACTAAGCCATGCCCCCTCACCGGCGCGCTTCAGTCCCGCTCAATTTAACATTTTTATACTGGCGGGGGTCTATATTGAGTGCCTAGGCACTTTACATATACTTTTTCCAGTCCTTTCAGGTCCCCATGCTGCCCAGGGCGCCCCCCCTGCGCCCTGTCAGTGCCGCTGTGTGATTGGGAGCATGTAGCGCAGCACGGTACCTCAGGACCTGAAGTCTTCTGCCGTCACTGAAGTCTTCTTTTCTTCTTTTACTCACCCGGCTTCTTTCTTCTGGCTCTGCAAGGGGGGGTGACTGCGCGGCTCCGGGAACGAGCAGCTAGGCGCACCAAGTGATCGAACTCTCTGGAGTTAATGGTGTCAAGTAGCCTAAGAAGCAGAGCCTTTGAACTCACAGAAGTAGGGCTGTTTCTCTCCCCTCAGTCCCTCGAAGCAGAGAGCCTGTAGCCAGCAGTGCTCCCTGAACATAAAAAAACTAACATAAGTCCTTTTTCAGAGAAACTCATTAGAGCTCCCCTGTTTGTGACCAGTCTCCCTGGGCAAAGAATCTAACTGGAGTCTGGAGGTGGGGCATAGAGGGAGGAGCCAGTTCACACCCTTTTAAAGTCTTAAAGTGCCCATGTCTCCTGCGGATCCCGTCTATACCCCATGGTTCTTGAAGAATCCCCAGCATCCTCTAGGACGTATGAGAAATGTTCAATAGGATGTATCTTAGGGGAACTTATAAGAATAGGATTTTTTCTATTATTATCACTACAATTGTTCATTTTGACATTAAAGAATATTTTGTGTTGATAAGTGAGAAGAATGTCCAGATAAACCCAGATCTATACTATTGGATTGCCGCTGGCCAGCCCCTGTGCTTCTTATCCTGCATTTTTCTCCTTTTGCCATTCATTTTTCTTGTATTTTACTTTTAAGTTGATATCCTTCAATTTGAAGTTGTGTTTATGAAATGTATATTTTGTGTGCACTTTCTTAAATGGTTTTGGCGATAGTACTGTGATATTCAGTGGTCCCAGAATTATATAGCAGCATTTGAACACTACAGTAGTGTTCCTTCTAGGCTGTTTCAGCAGGGTGCTGCACCCTGCCCATTTTTGAAATGTGAGAAAGCACCCTGCCCTTTTTCAGTGCACCCTGCAGGATTATAAATCGCCCCGTTGTACACAGAATGCAACAGAGTGCATGTTAACTTACAATATAGTTGTCTACTCCTTGCCTACTTCTGAAATTGGAAACAATTTCTACCCTTAATGAACTGGATGACAGAGGAGATACTGTAAATGGCATCACTGCTGTGGCTGCCGGTATAACACAGCACTCTGATATAGAGGGAAAGAACAGGGTAAGCAGTGAGCATGTACTGCTTACACTATTTCCTTAGCAGAAGAACAGACTTTTATTTTGTACCTATACTGTATATTTTAACCCTCTGCTTAACTTTTCTGTTTTATAACACATAAGGATTATAACTACTTCATCAGTGGAGGAGACATTTATTATTATCTACTTATTATGTGTATATGTACTATAGCCATTCTTTCAAGGAGACTGGACAAATATAGTATTTTTCTTAGTACAGATGTTGGGTGTTACATGGGTGTCCTATATGTAGGTAGCGGTAGATGATACATTAAAGGGAAAATATATATATAAAAACTATAAACATATGCGCTATGCTTTGTGCGCAAAGAGTCACATCAAAAATGTGCCTTCAAAATGAAAATGTGCCCTCCTCAATGATCAGCACCCTGTCCTAAAAAAATCCTAGAATGAACCCTACTACAGTATGTACTATTAATAATGAACATTAAGATCTAACTGCAATGCAATATGAAACCAGCTTCATATAGGTCATACACGTTGGCTCCAGCTGAATGAAAACCTAAGCTAATAAAGTAATGACAAAAATATCTATATGAATGGAACACAATGTTCTATACTGATTATAGTTGTACAGAATTCCTATTCTTATCTTATGCAGTACAAATGTCTGAACAAAATACTATCTTTCAGACTAAAAATGTATCCGCAGCTTTATCTACAGAGCAAGATCTGATAATCATGATTTCACCTCGTGTTAAACTCACTGACATTAATGTATCATGACCTAGATTATAGAGTCATTATAATATAAAGCACAGTGCATGCCTATGAGAAGGACCATAAAGAGGCCACGCGCTGATATATACAGGTCAGGAACTGCACTGTGACACCTAATTTGCCTACAATAAACAACAGAGGAAATAATTTACAGGTAATATGTTACATATAAGTTTTATTAGCGATCAAGAAACTGATGGCATCCTTAAAGAGAACATGAATAGAAAGCAATGTGTCTTATAAGTGATGCTGTGACTTGATGAGTGTCATGTTTGTACCAGATGGGGTAGTTTGTTAGTATTTCAGAAACTGCTGACCTCCTGGGATATTTACATACAGTACAGCAGTCTACAGAAAATGTTGTGCAAAACAAAAACATCCAGAGAGAGGCAGTTCTGTGGGTGAAAAGACCTTGTTAATTAGAGGGGCCAAGGTGACAAGAAGATTAAAGTAACTCAACTGTGCGCTACAGTGGTATGCAGAATCAATCGCATACATTAATGTGACTAATAACATAATATTATATATACTACTGCACTTTTACATTTGCAGGTAAATGACTACTACTCCCAGTGTTTACTACATGTCGTGCATTTGTATAGGCCAAATATTAAAACTATTATAGGTAAATAGCTACTACTCCCAGCAGAGCCGGCCCTAACCAATATGATGCCCTAGGCAAGATTTTGGCTGTTGCCCCCTAGCACCACCGCTAGTTCCGCCTCTGACCCTGCGCCCTTTTCCCAGCACCATCACCCCTCACCCATAGCAGTCCTTTTTTTGTTTTCCTACCCCCTGTAATTTAAATAAGAACAGTGTGCACATTCAGCGCACAGCCCAAAAAGGTATGAGTTTTTGCTGACAAGGGGCATGGCCACACATTAGTACCCCCAATTCAAATTATGCCTCACAGTAGTGCAACTTTGGGGGTCATTCCGAGTTGTTCGCTCTGTAAATTTCTTCGCATCGCAGCGATTTTCCGCTTAGTGCGCATGCGCAATGTTCGCACTGCGACTGCGCCAAGTAAATTTGCTATACAGTTAGGTATTTTACTCACGGCTTTTTCTTCGTTGAGGCGATCGGAGTGTGATTGACAGGAAGTGGGTGTTTCTGGGCGGAAACAGGCCGTTTTATGGGCGTGAGGGAAAAAACGCTACAGTTTCTGGGAAAAACGCGGGAGTGGCTGGAGAAACGGAGGAGTGTCTGAGCGAACGCTGGGTGTGTTTATGACGTCAAACCAGGAACGACAAGCACTGAACTGATCGCAGATGCCGAGTAAGGTTGAAGCTACTCAGAAACTGCTAAGAGGTGTGTAATCGCAATTTTGAGAATTCTTTCGTTCGCAATTTTACTATGCTAAGATTCACTCCCAGTAGGCGGCGGCTTAGCGTGTGTAAAGCTGCTAAAAGCAGCTTGCGAGCGAACAACTCGGAATGAGGGCCTTTATTCACAATTTATCATACGATGTGTCCCTTATTCACATTACATCACACAGTAGTACCAATTACCTTATATACATTACTTCTCACAGTAGTGCCCCTTATTCACATAACATCATACTGAATTGCTCCTTATTCACATTACACTATACCATATTGCTCTTTATTCACATTAGACCACACAGTAGTGCCCTTTCTATATGTTACGCCACACAGTAGAGCACCTTATACACATAATGCCACACATTGGTAATGCATTTATACACATAATACCACACAGTAACTCCCCTTACACATGACACACATTATTAATGTCCTTATAAACATAATGCGCCTTACACATTATGCCAACCCTTATTAATGCACTTATACACATAATTTCCCTTACACATATGCCGCACATTGTTAATGACCTTATACACATAATGACACACATAGTGCCCCTTACACATATGTTACACATTATTAATGCCCTTATATAAATAATGACACATATATGGCGTGAGTCAACTGGCAGCTCTGCTAATGTCGAGTGCCTATTTTTTATGAAAATGCATCTTATTTGCATTGCCATGTGGGGCTAGGATGCACAAGTAGCTTCTGCTGATTAAAATGATATGCAGCATGCCTATATACTGTGTGTGACTGTGGCTGTATCTGCATCCGAAATGCTATTATAGCCATGCCGCATATCATTTTAATCAGCAGAAGCTGCTTGTGCCCCTAGGCATACCAGATGCCCTAGGCAATTGCCTAGTTTGCCTATGCCTAAGGCCGGCTCTGACTCCCAGTGTTTGCTATATGTCTTGCAGTTGTATAGCCCAGATTAAAAAAAACTATTATAGGTAAACAAGATTCAAGCAACACTGCATAGTATCCTGATTTATTTTCTGTAGTTTATAGAAGTATAGACACAATTGTTAGAAATGCAGTATGCATTGCTTGTTTATGTAAAGCCGCATATACGCGGTACAATTCTACCTAACGATATGGACTATATAGTATATCATTAGAAAAACTATATCGAGCCGTGTCTATAGAATCAACAATGAACGATGCGCGCTCCCGCATATCATCATCGCTGGAAAAATAAGATTTTAAACCTACCGGTAAATCTTTTTCTCCTAGTCCGTAGAGGATGCTGGGGACTCCGTAAGGACCATGGGGGTATAGACGGGCTCCGCAGGAGACATGGGCACTCTAAAGACTTTAGAATGGGTGTGCACTGGCTCCTCCCTCTATGCCCCTCCTCCAGACCTCATTTAGAGAAACTGTGCCCAGAGGAGACGGACAGTACGAGGAAAGGATTTTTGTTAATCTAAGGGCAAGATTCATACCAGCCCACACCATCCACACCGTATAACCTGGAATATACGCAACCAGTTAACAGTATGAACAAAACAGCATCAGCCAACGACTGATCTTAACTGTAACATAACCCTTATATAAGCAACAACTATATACAAGTCTTGCAGAAATATGTCCGCACTGGGATGGGCGCCCAGCATCCTCTACGGACTAGGAGAAAAAGATTTACCGGTAGGTTTCAAATCTTATTTTCTCTTACGTCCTAGAGGATGCTGGGGATTCCGTAAGGACCATGGGGATTATACCAAAGCTCCATACCGGGCGGGATAGTGCGGATGACTCTGCAGCACCGATTGAGCAAACATGAGGTCCTCATCAGCCAGGGTATCAAACTTGTAGAATTTTGCAAAAGTGTTTGAACCCGACCAAGTAGCTGCTCGGCAAAGCTGTACAGCCGAGACGCCTTGGGCAGCCGCCCAAGAAGGGCCCACCTTCCTAGTGGAATGGGCCTTTACCGAATTTGGTAATGGCAATCCAGCCGTAGAATGAGCCTGCTGAATCGTTTTACAGATCCAGCGAGCAATAGTCTGCTTAGAAGTAGGAGCGCCAACCTTGTTGGCTGCAAACAGGACAAACAGTGCCTCTGTTTTCCTAACCCGAGCCGTCCTGGCTACATAAATTTTTAAAGCCCCGACTACATCGAGGGACTTGGAATCCTCCAAGTCTCCCTTAGCCACCGGCACCACAATAGGTTGGTTCATATGAAACAATACAAGAAAATATAACCAGGCGCTAATAAATCATCACCATATCCTGGTGATCAAAATACTAGTGTTAAAAATTATATACAAATGTAACTATAGATTAATATATACTTAAGCTGCAGGAGAGAGCTTGACTTGGGGTAAAACAAGTCAAAAAGAACCGGCACCTAGAAATCTCCGGTAACAATAGGACACTGAACAAATCCCCTCTTGCGCTATAAATGATATGGTATGGCTCAAAGTTCAATAAAAACAAACAGATAATTTCATAAATTCTATATTTTTTAATAAATAAAAAATATATATATATATATATATATATATATATATTTTACAAATAAACTAATCGACCGGTCAATAAAATCACTAACAATATATTTTCATGTATAGAGGAGGTGGATCTAGGTAAACTCTGTGCACAGAGAAATATAATTTTTAAAAATAAAACTCAGTCCATATATTGGAATAAAAAATCAAATACCAGCTGTGATTTGAGCCCATGTAATAAATAACATCTTTGCAAGTTGCTTTGTACTGGAATTCCTCAATAAGCTGCCACTCAGCAAAGAGAGATGATATTGTGCAGAATAACCGCTCCACACTGGAGCCTTACGTGTGGCTTGCACCTGTTGTTACAGCACGGGAGAGTCCAATGACAGACGAGGCGCTCTCGGGCTGCGGGAACGGCGCTACACTGGCACCTGCTGTACTGAATGTTTACCCGACTTCCAAGCTCTATGAGTCCACACCTCCAAGTGCCGTCTGCAGACACCACAGTCGCGGTTTTTCTCCTCCCGATCTCCGTTTTGTCCACGGACAATACCGCTGGATGATAGAGTAATTATGGGTGCAAAAAAAGGCTGGTACAAGGGTCCAATGGTCTGCTTCTGATGCGTTTCGCTCCTCTTACGGGGGCTTCATCAAAGAATGAGCTCCAAATGCTCCAGAACCCTTTTTAAAGGAGAGATCTTGACTCCTATTGGTGTTTCAATTAATGAGTATAAGAAACACCTGTTTCAACATTTACCTAATTCCACCTCCTGATCCAACCTCCTCACAAACATCATTCAATCTATAACAAAAACTCTAAGCAATCTTATACTAAAAATAATACAGATTAATATGTATAAATATACATGCACGCCCGCTTGTCCATAAAATTTTTCTACATGTTCAATTGTTTCCTAAACAGTTCTAATAATAAAGAGAAAAAAATTAAAAAACACACACCTTCACTTATATTATCAGTCTAACATGTGAATTGAACCGAGTACCCTATCTCTCGTAGTCCGATGCTCTACCGTTTATCCATCCTCAGCCTCTATAGACATGTTAGATCTTGATCACATTAGTGATCATAGTAGAGAGTACGACATTAATTATAAGTGCATAATTATGTATATCAAGATGAAACCACCTTAGGCAAAAATTGAGGACGAGTCCTCAACTCTGCTCTATCCACATGGAAAAATAGATAGGGCCTTTTGTGAGACAAAGCCGCCAATTCGGACACCCGCCTTGCAGATGCCAAGGCCAACAACATGACCACCTTCCAAGTGAGAAATTTTAATTCAACTGTTTGAAGTGGTGCAAACCAGTGAGATTTTAGGAACCGTTAAGGTCCCATGGTGCCACTGGGGGCACAAAAGGGGGCTGGATGTGCAGCACTCCCTTTACAATAGTCTGGACTTCTGGGAGAGAAGCCAATTCCTTCTGAAAGAATATAGATAGGGCCGAAATTTGTACCTTAATGGAGCCTAACTTCAGGCCCATATCCACTCCTGTCTGTAGAAAGTGGAGAAAACGGCCCAGGTGGAAATCTTCCGTAGGAGCATTCTTGGCTTCACACCAAGATACATACTTCCTCCAGATACGGTGATAATATTTAGCCGTCACCTCCTTCCTAGCCCTTATCAGAGTAGGGATGACTTCCTCCGGAATACCTTTCCCAGCTAGGATTCGGTGTTCAACTGCCATGCCGTCAAACGTAACCGCGGTAAGTTTTGGAACACGCAGGGCCCCTGCTGCAACAGGTCCTCCCTGAGAGGAAGAGGCCATGGATCTTCTGATAGCATCTCCCGAAGATCCGAATACCAGGCCCTTCGAGGCCAATCTGGAACAATGAGTATTGTCTGCCTTCTTTTAAATCTTATGATTCTCAATATTTTTGAGATGAGAGGAAGAGGAGGGAACACATAGACCGACTGAAACACCCATGGTGTCACCAGGGCGTCTACTGCTACTGCCTGAGGGTCCCTTGACCTGGCACAATATCTCCGAAGCTTCATGTTGAGGCGTGACGCCATCATGTCTATTTGAGGAAGTCCCCAAAGACTTGTTATCTCTGCAAAAACTTCTTGATGAAGTCCCCACTCTCCTGGATGGAGATCGTGTCTGCTGAGGAAGTCTGCTTCCCAGTTGTCCACTCCCGGAATGAAGACTGCTTACAGAGCGCTTACGTGATTTTCTGCCCAGCGAAGAATCCTGGTGGCTTCCGCCATTGCCACTCTGCTCCTTGTCCCGCCTTGGCGGTTTACATGAGCCACGGCTGTGACGTTGTCTGATTGAATCATAACCGGTAGGTCGCAAAGAAGATTCTCCGCTTGTCGTAGGCCGTTGTATATGGCCCTTAATTCCAGTATGTTGATATGTAGACAAGCCTCCTGGCTTGACCATAGGCCCTGAAAGTTTCTTCCTAGTGTGACTGCTCCCCATCCTGGGAGGCTCGCGTCCGTGGTCACCAGAACCCAGTCTTGAATGCCGAACCTGCGACCCTCTAGAAGGTGAGTACTCTGCAGCCACCACAGGAGAGACACCCTGGCCCTGGGGGACAGGCTTATTTTCTGATGAATTTGAAGATGGGACCCGGACCACCTGTCCAGAAGGTCCCACTGAAAAGTCCTCGCATGAAACCTGCCGAAGGGGATGGCCTCGTAGGTCGCCACCATTTTTCCCAGTACTCGAGTGCATTGATGGACTGACACTCTTGTCGGTTTTAACAGGTCTCTGACCATGTTCTGGAGTTCCTGGGCTTTTTCCATTGGGAGAAAAACCCTCTTTTGTTCCGTGTCCAGAATCATGCCTAAGAAAGATAGCCGAGTCGTTGGAACCAACTGTGACTTTGGTAGATTTAGAATCCAGCCATGTTGCTGCAGCACTCTCAGGGAGAGCAACACGCTTTTCAGCAACTGATCTCTCGATCTCGCTTTTGCCAGGAGATCATCCAAGTACGGGATAATTGTGACTCCCTGCCTGCGCAGGAGCACCATCATTTCTGCCATTACCTTGGTGAAAATCCTCGGGGCCGTGGAAAGCCCAAACGGCAACGTCTGAAACTGGTAATGACAGTCCTGTACAGCGAATCTCAGGTACGCCTGATGAGGTAGATATATGGGGACATGAAGGTATGCATCCTTTACGTCCAGTGACACCATAAAATCCCCCCCTTCCAGGCTGGAGATAACTGCCCGGAGCGATTCCATCTTGAATTTGAACTTTTTCAAGTACCGGTTTAGGGATTTTAGATTTAGAATGGGCCTGACCGAGCCATCCGGTTTCGGGACCACAAACAGAGTTGAATAGTACCCCTTCCCCTGTTGAACTAGGGGAACCTCGACAACCACTTGTTGTTGACACAGTTTTTGAATTGCAGCTAAAACTATCTCCCTTTCTGGGGAAGAAGCTGGTAACGCCGATTTGAAAAACCAGCGAGGAGGCATGTCTTCGAAGACGTGCCCCCACCGGCGCGGACTCCCTCAGTGGAGCCCCAGCGTCATGCGGTGGATTTAGTAGACGCCGGGGAGGACTTCTGCTCCTGGGAACTAGCCGTAGCAGGCATTCTTTTCCCTCTACCCTTACCTCTGGCGAGGAAGGAAGAGCCCCGACCTCTTCTGGACTTATGCGGCCGAAAGGACTGCATCTGATATTGAGGTGTTTTCTTTTGCTGTGGGGGAACATAAGGTAAAAAAGTAGATTTACCCGCGGTAGCTGTGGAAACCAGGTCCGCGAGACCTTCACCAAATAAAACCTCACCCTTGTAAGGCAAAACTTCCATATGCCTCTTTGAGTCGGCATCACCCGTCCATTGGTGGGTCCACAGGGCATGCCTAGCAGAAATCGCCATGGCGTTGGCTCTCGAACCTAGCAGCCCAACGTCTCTCTGAGCGTCTCTCATATATATATATGTATCCCTATCTAGGGTATCAATGTCAGCTGACAAGGTATCTGTCCAAGCTGCTACAGCGCTACAAACCCAAGCCGACGCTATTGCCGGTCTGAGCAAAGCACCCGTATGTGTATAAATTGATTTTAAAGTAGTTTCCTGTCTGCGATCAGCAGGATCCTTGAGGGCTGCCGTGTCTGGAGATGGTAGCGCCACCTTCTTGGACAAGCGCGTTAAAGCCTTGTCCACCCTGGGCGATGATTCCCACCGTACCCTGTCCTGTGCAGGGAAAGGATACGCCATAAGAATCCTCTTGGGAATCTGCAGTTTTTGTCTGGAGTTTCCCAAGCTTTTTCAAATAACGTGTTCAGCTCATGAGATGGGGGAAAGGGGTCATCTGTGATATGCAAAACATTTTTTATTGCAATAATCATATAATGAATACTTTTAGCCACCCTTGGGTGTAACCTCGCATCATCGTAGTCGACACTGGAGTCAGAATCCGTGTCGGTATCAGTGTCTGCTACTTGGGACAGGGGACGTTTCTGAGACCCTGAAGGGCCCTGTGACACAGTCAAAGTCATGGATTGACTCCCTGTTTTATCCCTGGACTCTGCTTTGTCCAATCTCTTATGTAATAAGGCCACATTTGCATTTAAAACATTCCACATATCCAACCAATCAGGTGTCGGCGTTGCCGACGGAGACACCACAATCATCTGCTCCACCTCCTCCTTAGATGAGCCTTCCGCTTCAGACATGCCGACACACACGTACCGACACCACCACACACTCAGGGATATATCTATATGGAGACCGTCCCCCAATAAAGCCCGTTGGAGAGACAGAGAAAAAGTATGCCAGCACACACCCAGCGCCACCTGACACTGGAATAAAATCTCAGTCAGTACAGCGCTTTTATATAAATATATATATATATATATATATATATATACACACACACTCACTGCGCCAATTAAATGTGCCCCCCCCCCCCCCTCTTCTTTGCCTTCTGTAGCCGTGTTCAGCAGGGGAGAGTCCGGGGAGCCAGCTTCTCTGCAGTGTGCTGTGGAGAAAATGGCGCTGGTTAGTGCTGGAGGATCAAGCTCCGCCCCCTCAGCGGCGGGCTTCGGTCCCGCTCAAATTATTTATACTGGCAGGGGTTTATTAATATACTGCCTCCGCAGTATCTACTCTAAATGCCAGTGTCCCTTGAGGCTTATATTGCTGCCCAGGGCGCCCCCCCTGCGCCCTGCACCCTTACAGTGCACGCTGTGTGTGTATGTGTGGGAGCAATGGCGCGCAGCGTTACCGCTGTGCATTACCTCAGTGAAGATCTGAAGTCTTCTGCCGCTTTTGAAGTCTTCTTTTCTTCTTAATACTCACCCGGCTTCTATCTTCCGGCTCTGTGAGGAGGACGGCGGCGCGGCTCCGGGACGAACGGCGAGGGTGAGACTTGCGTTCCGACCCTCTGGATCTAATTGTGTCAAGTAGCCTAAGAAGCAGAGCCTATCATTTAAGTAGGTCTGCTTCTCTCCCCTCAGTCCCACGATGCAGGGAGCCTGTTGCCAGCAGTGGTCCCTGAAAATAAAAAACCTAACAAAAAGTATTTTTCAGAGAAACTCAGGAGAGCTCCCCTGTAGTGCACCCAGTCTCCTCTGGGCACAGGATCTAACTGAAGTCTGGAGGAGGGGCATAGAGGGAGGAGCCAGTGCACACCCATTCTAAAGTCTTTAGAGTGCCCATGTCTCATGCGGAGCACGTCTATACCCCATGGTCCTTACGGAGTCCCCAGCATCCTCTAGGACATAAGAGAAAAATAGACTGTGATAGTACATATTGTTTGTGTGTGTACTGTACTAAAGGATATGAGCCAACGAAAATGATTATCCCATCCAGAAGTCCCACCCACCCCACCCTGACATTCCATCCCACTGTATAGCCAAAATCGTTCAGTGTGTAAAATAGAAACATAGAATATAATGGCAGATAAGAACCACTTGGCCCATCTAGTCTGCCACTTTTTTATATACTTTAGGTAATCTCAACCCAATGTGTACAGTCAATATCGTTGTTTCTGGACTTTGGGAGCATCAAGGGAAATCGTTAAGCTAAAATCGTTCATAGCCAGAATCGCACCATGTGTAGGCGCCTATTTAACAGCCATAGTATTCATCTAGATGCAATCTAGGGCCAGCTGTGCAGGTCAATGTGCATTCACATACACAAATTGTTCTAACACTACGTGTTTGAAAATGAATAGCTGAACACCAGTAAACATATTTTTTAAAGTTTTACTTTAATAATTGCAACTTCATTATGCTCTAAGCCTAAATAACTTTAGTTTTATTTCAAACACACCATGTACCACAAATTGCTTTTCTTCATTGCATTCATGGTATTTTCTCCAAAGCAATTACTGAATTATTTCTCCCTGCAACTCACCCGTTTGTACACATTGCCACCTGAATTATCCACTCCCCTCTTATTAAACACTTCAATGGCGTTTTAAAAAAATAATACACAATTCCCATGATGTGTTTTAAAATTAGGTAGTGCAAGGTTTAAAGTGCAGGGAGGAGTGCAGAAGGGGGATCGCCCGCGGGGAAACACCTGCATCGCCAGCATCATAAATAATTATTTTATACACCTAAAAAAAAAACTACTATATTTATAAAATACCTCCTATGGTGTGTTTTTAAATACATGGAAGTGCAGGGGTTAAAAGCGCAAGGGGGGTGAGCACGTTCAAGGGTGGGGGAGCAGGCGGGAATCACCTGCGTCAGCTGATTCCCGCCCGGCGCCCGGGAATCAGCATAAGCCATTACACTGTTAAGCGTGCCCCTGGTCAACAGGAGTCCTGGGGACGGGCTTAACTCATAATAGCTTATGCTGATTCCCGGGCGCCGTCACGCTGCACGGCTGTCCCCGGGGAATCAATCAGTAGCATGCCCGGAAATCCTTCCGGGATAGCCAGTGCTGACAGCGTTGGCTACCCAGGAAGATTTACGGGCACACCACTGCAGGTGTTAACACTTGGGAACTTTTTACTTATCTTTATGCATTGACGATAACATCCACAACCTCTCACCAGAAAAAACATTCACAAACCTCCTACAACTATATTTCTCTCTCCTGCTTTTATTAGCTGATAACATTTTACCAAATTCGGGCCCCAACACTTGCCCCACTCACATTTACCAGATTCTCATAAAAATCCAGCAAACCTCATAAACAACACATCTCCCATCACCATCCAAATCACGACAATGTGCTTTATGGAATGCACACTCTGTTTATAATAAATTAACATCCATCCTCTTCATATCTAACAACTTCAACCTGCTGGCTATAACAGAAACATGGCTCACACAATCAGACACAGCCCCCACTGCAGCCTTGTGACACAGTAGTCTTGTTTTTACACACACCTCCAGACTTGGCAACAATAAAGGAAGTGGGGTTGGAATATTACTATACCAATCCTTCACATACACAGTTCTGACACAGGTTCCATCACTCACATAATTTAACGTTCATTCTAACAGGATTCACAATCCTTGTTCTCTGCATGTTGCAGCAATCTATTGCCCACCTGGGAAACCAAAACAATCTCTGGAAGATTTTTCTGTCTGGCTCCCTCACTTCCTAGCCTATGACATCTCTACCATCATCATGAGTGATTAGAATATTGCGACTGATAGTTTGAAATCTGCTGCTCATGCCTATAAACTACTCTCTCTAACCTCTAACCTCTTCTCTCGGCCTCTCCCAACGGACTGACTCCTCTACTTATCAGGAGGGCTACTGCCTTGATCTTATATTCACCAGACTATGCTCAGTTTCTGAATTCACAAACACTCCTTTCCCTCTCTTGGATCACAACCTTATCACCTGCATGCTCTCCTCTACTACTTCAAACTTTTGTCACTGAAATCCTGCAAACCTCCTCAAACCTGCAGAAATATTAACACAATTAATTTTCAAGAACTTTCCACCACTCTGCAACAACTGTGTCTGCATTCACTTCTCCTGAAATAGCTGTATTATGCCTGAACCAGACTCTAGAAATAGCCCTTGATGAAGTAAATCAATCATAGAAATCAATCTAACCTCATAACTATCACGTGTCTCCCACCCCCCTCCAAGTCATTAAAATGTACCTTATTGAATGCACGCTCTGTTTGTAACAAATTAACATCCATCCATGACCTCTTCATATCTCACAACTTTAATCTGCTGGCTATAACAGAAACATGGCACACACAATCAGACACGGCCTCCCCTGCAGCACTGTCACATGGTGGTCTCCACTTCACACATACATCTAGGCCTAATTATAGTAAAGGTGGTGGGATTGGAATCTTACTGTCACAGTTTTTCACATACACTGTTCTACCTCAGGTTCCATCACTCGCATTCACATCATTTGAAGTTCACTCTATCAGGATTTTCACCCCCTTCTCTCTGCGTGTTGCAGCTATCTATTGCCCTCCTGGGCAACCTAAACAACAATTTCTAGAAGATTTTTCTGCCTGACTCCCACACTTCTTATCCTCTGACATCTCCACCATCATTATGCGCGATTTCAATATAGCTCTTGACAGTCCACAATCTGTTGATGCATGCAAACTGCTCTCTCTAACCTCCTCTCTTGGCCTAACACATTGGTCCGACTCATCTACTCACTAGGAGGGCCACTGCCTTGATCTTGTGTTCACCAGGCTTTGCTCAGTTTCCGAATTCATTAACACTCCTTTCCCTCTCTCTGATCACAACCTGATCACCTTCACAATCTCTTCTATTACTTTAAATTCTAGGACACTAAAACGAAGCAAGCCTCCTCTAACCCGCAGAAATACTAATAATATAAATTTTCAACAACTTTCCACTTATCTGCAACAACTCCTCTCACCAATCTTTACATTCACCACACCTGACACTGCTGTATCCCATCTGCACCAAACCCTAGAGAATGCCCTTGATGAAGTGGCTCCAGCTACCCATCACACTCCACGTAGGCTTAGATGCCAACCATGGCACTCTAAATCAACAAGACACCTACAAAAACTGTCACGTAAAGTAGAACGTCAGTGGCGGAAATCTCAGAATCAAAGTGACTTTCTCACATATAAGACTACCTACCACTCCTATCGTCAGGCCCTGGACACTGCCAACCAAACATATTTCCAATCTCTCATCTCTTATCATGCCACCAACCCCAAGCGACTTTTTTTTTTTTTTTTAAAGTTAGAATTTTTATTGAGAGTGATCAGTAACCAGGACATTAACAGTAACAAAATTGTACAGGTTAGGGATATTGAACATGAATACAAAAAGTTTACATACCAAGTCAGAACAGTAGAGACAGTTCTATGATAATATAGGCCATTAAGTATCAGCAGTATGCGCCCTGTGTATATCCATACGTGTACATGATCATTCTCATTTTATTTTTCAGATATAGTATAGAAACTATACCAATACAGAGTATAATCCCGTGAAGAGTTAAAGCAATATAGAGAAAGAAGAGGAAAGGAGAGAAGAGGCAAGAAAAATAAGAATTTACTTACCGATAATTCTATTTCTCGTAGTCCGTAGTGGATGCTGGGGACTCCGTAAGGACCATGGGGAATAGCGGCTCCGCAGGAGACTGGGCACAAAAGTAAAGCTTTAGAACTACCTGGTGTGCACTGGCTCCTCCCCCCATGACCCTCCTCCAAGCCTCAGTTAGGATACTGTGCCCGGACGAGCGTACACAATAAGGAAGGATTTTGAATCCCGGGTAAGACTCATACCAGCCACACCAATCACACCATATAACTTGTGATCTAAACCCAGTTAACAGCATGATAACAGAGGAGCCTCTAGAAAAGATGGCTCACTACAGCAATAACCCGATTTTTTAGTAACAATAACTATGTACCAGTATTGCAGACAATCCGCACTTGGGATGGGCGCCCAGCATCCACTACGGACTACGAGAAATAGAATTATCGGTAAGTAAATTCTTATTTTCTCTGACGTCCTAGTGGATGCTGGGGACTCCGTAAGGACCATGGGGATTATACCAAAGCTCCCAAACGGGCGGGAGAGTGCGGATGACTCTGCAGCACCAAATGAGAGAACTCCAGGTCCTCCTCAGCCAGGGTATCAAATTAGTAGAATTTTACAAACGTATTTGCTCCTGACCAAGTAGCTGCTCGGCAAAGTTGTAAAGCCGAGACCCCTCGGGCAGCCGCCCAAGATGAGCCCACCTTCCTTGTGGAATGGGCTTTTACAGATTTTGGCTGTGGCAGGCCTGCCACAGAATGTGCAAGCTGAATTGTACTACAAATCCAACGAGCAATAGTCTGCTTAGAAGCAGGAGCACCCAGCTTGTTGGGTGCATACAGAATAAACAACGAGTCAGATTTTCTGACTCCAGCCGTCCTGGAAACCTATATTTCCAGGGCCCTGACAACGTCTAGCAACTTGGAGTCCTCCAAATCCCTAGTAGCCGCAGGCACCACAATAGGTTGATTCAGGTGAAACGCTGAAAACCACCTTAGGGAGAAACTGAGGACGAGTCCTCAATTCCGCCCTGTCCGAATGGAAAATCAGATGAGGGCTTTTACAGGATAAAGCCGCCAATTCTGACACGCACCTGGCCCAGGCCAGGGCCAACAGCATGACCACTTTCCATGTGAGATATTTTAACTCCACATATTTAAGTGGTTCAAACCAATGTGACTTTTGGAACCCAAAAACTACATTGAGATCCCAAGGTGCCACTGGAGGCACAAAAGGAGGCTGTATATACAGTACCCCTTTTACAAACGTCTGAACTTCAGGGACTGAAGCTAGTTCTTTTTGGAAGAAAATTGACAGGGCCGAAATTTGAACCTTAATGGACCCCAATTTCAGGCCCATAGACACTCCTGTTTGTAGGAAATGTAGGAATCGACCTAGTTGAAAATTCCTCCGTCGGGGCCTTACTGGCCTCGCACCACGCAACATATTTTCGCCAAATGCGGTAATAATGTTTTGCGGTTATATTCTTCCTGGCTTTGATCAGGATAGGAATGACTTCATCCGGAATGCCTTTCTCCTTCAGGATCCGGCGTTCAACCGCCATGCCGTCAAACGCTGCCGCGGTAAGTCTTGGAACAGACAGGGTCCTTGCTGGAGCAGGTCCCTTCTTAGAGGTAGAGGCCACGGATCCTCCGTGAGCATCTCTTGAAGTTCCGGTTACCAAGTCCTTCTTGGCCAATCCGGAGCCACGAATATAGTGCTTACTCCTCTCCATCTTATGCTTCTCAGTACTTTGGGTATGAGAGGCAGAGGAGGGAACACATACACTGACTGGTACACCCACTATGTTACCAGAGCATCTACAGCTATTGCCTGAGGGTCCCTTGACCTGGCGCAATACTTGTCGAGTTTTATAAACATGTGGAAGACTTCTGGGTGAAGTCCCCACTCTCCCGGGTGGAGGTCGTGTCTGCTGAGGAAGTCTGCTTCCCAGTTGTCCACTCCCGAAATGAATACTGCTGACAGTGCTATCACATGATTTTCCGCCCAGCGAAGAATCCTTGCAGCTTCTGCCATTGCTCTCCTGCTTCTTGTGTCACCCTGTCTGTTTACGTGGGTGACTGCCGTGATGTTGTCCGAATGGATCAACTCCGGGTGACCTTGAAGCAGAGGTCTTGCTGAGCTTAGAGCATTGTAAATGGCCCTTAGCTTCAGGATATTTATGTGAAGTGATGTCTCCAGGCTTGACCATAAGCTCTGGAAATCCCTTCTATGTGTGACTGCTCCCCAGCCTCGCAGGCTGGCATCCGTGGTCACCAGGACCCAGTCCTGAATGTCGAATCTGCGGCCCTCTAGAAGATGAGCACTCTGCAACCACCACAGGAGAGACACCCTTGTGCTTGGTGACAGGGTTATCCGCTGATGCATCTGAAGATGCGACCCGGACCATTTGTCCAGCAGGTCCCACTGGAAAGTTCTTGCGTGGAATCTGCCGAATGGGATTGCTTCGTAGGAAGCCACCATTTTTCCCAGAACCCTTTCATTGATGTACTGAGACTTGGCTCGGTTATAGGAGGTTCCCGACTAGCTCGGATAACTCCCTGACTTTCTCCTCCGGGAGAAACACCTTTTTCTGGACTGTGTCCAGGATCATCCCTAGGAACAGAAGACGAGTCGTCGGAATCAGCTGCGATTTTGGAATATTGAGAATCCAATCGTGCTGCCGCAACACTACCTGAGATAGTGCTACACCGACCTCCAACTGTTCCCTGGATCTTACCCTTATCAGGGAATCGTCCAAGTAAGGGATAACTAAAATTCCCTTCCTTCGAAGGAGTATCATCATTTCGGCCATTACCTTGGTAAAGACCCGGGGTGCCGTGGACCATCCATACGGCAGCGTCTGAAACTGATAGTGACAGTTCTGTACCACAAACCTGAGGTACCCTTGGTGAGAAGGGTAAATTGGGACATGAAGGTAAGCATCCTTGATGTCCCGAGACATCATGTAGTCCCCTTCTTCCAGGTTCGCAATCACTGCTCTGAGTGACTCAATCTTGAATTTGAACCTCCGTATGTAAGTGTTCAAGATTTTAGATTTAGAATCGGTCTCACCGAGCCGTCCGGCCTCGGTACCACAACAGTGTGGAATAATACCCCGTTCCCTGTTGCAGGAGGGGTACCTTGATTATCACCTGCTGGGAATACAGCTTGTGAATGGCTTCCAAAACTGCCTCCCTGTCAGAGGGAGACATCGGTAAAGCCGACTTTAGGAAACGGCGAGGGGGAGACGTCTCGAATTCCAATTTGTACCCCTGAGATATCACCTGAAGGATCCAGGGGTCTACTTGCGAGTGAGCCCACTGCGCGCTGAAATTCATTGAGACGGGCCCCCACCGTGCCTGATTCTGCTTGTAAAGCCCCAGCGTCATACTGAGGGCTTGGCAGAGGCGGGAGAGGGCTTCTGTTCCTGGGAACTGGCTGATTTCTGCAGCCTTTTATCTCTCCCTCTGTCACGGGGCAGAAATGAGGAACCTTTTGTCCGCTTGCCCACGAAAGGACTGCGCCTGATAATACGGCGTCTTCTTATGTTGAGAGGCGACCTGGGGTACAAACGTGGATTTCCCAGCTGTTGCCGTGGCCACCAGGTCTGAAAGACCGACCCCAAATAACTCCTCCCCTTAATAAGGTAATACTTCCAAATGCCGTTTGGAATCCGCATCACCTGACCACTGTCGTGTCCATAACCCTCTACTGGCAGAAATGGACAACGCACTTAGACTTGATGCCAGTCGGCAAATATTCCGCTGTGCATCACGCATATATAGAAATGCATCTTTTAAATGCTCTATAGGCAATAATATACTGTCCCTATCTAGGGTATCAATATTTTCAGTCAGGGAATCCGACCACGCCAACCCAGCACTGCACATCCAGGCTGAGGCGATTGCTGGTCGCAGTATAACACCAGTATGTGTGTAAATACATTTTAGGATACCCTCCTGCTTTCTATCAGCAGGATCCTTAAGGGCGGCCATCTCAGGAGAGGGTAGAGCCCTTGTTCTTACAAGCGTGTGAGCGCTTTATCCACCCTAGGGGGTGTTTCCCAACGCACCCTAACCTCTGGCGGGAAAGGATATAATGCCAATAACATTTTAGAAATTATCAGTTGTTATCGGGGGAAACCCACGCATCATCACACACCTCATTTAATTTCTCAGATTCAGGAAAACTACAGGTAGTTTTTCCTCACCGAACATAATACCCCTTTTTGGTGGTACTCGTATTATCAGAAATGTGTAAAACATTTTTCATTGCCTCAATCATGTAACGTGTGGCCCTACTGGAAGTCACATTTGTCTCTTCACCGTCGACACTGGAGTCAGTATCCGTGTCGGCGTCTATATCTGCCATCTGAGGTAACGGGCGCTTTAGAGCCCCTGACGGCCTATGAGACGTCTGGACAGGCACAAGCTGAGTAGCCGGCTGTCTCATGTCAACCACTGTCTTTTATACAGAGCTGACACTGTCACGTAATTCCTTCCAACAGTTCATCCACTCAGGTGTCGACCCCCTAGGGGGTGACATCACTATTACAGGCAATCTGCTCCGTCTCACATCATTTTTCTCCTCATACATGTCGACACAAACGTACCGACACACAGCACACACACAGGGAATGCTCTGATAGAGGACAGGACCCCACTAGCCCTTTGGGGAGACAGAGGGAGAGTTTGCCAGCACACACCAGAGCGCTATATATATACAGGGATAACCTTATATAAGTGTTTTTCCCCTTATAGCTGCTGTATTTTTAATACTGCGCGTAATTAGTGCCCCCCTCTCTTTTTTAACCCTTTCTGTAGTGTAGTGACTGCAGGGGAGAGCCAGGGAGCTTCCCTCCAACGGAGCTGTGAGGGAAAATGGCGCCAGTGTGCTGAGGAGATAGGCTCCGCCCCCTTCTCGGCGGCCTTATCTCCCGTTTTTCTGTGTATTCTGGCAGGGGTTAAATTCATCCATATAGCCCAGGAGCTATATGTGATGCATTTTTTTTGCCATCCAAGGTGTTTCTATTGCGTCTCAGGGCGCCCCCCCCCCCCCCCCAGCGCCCTGCACCCTCAGTGACCGGAGTGTGAAGTGTGCTGAGAGCAATGGCGCACAGCTGCAGTGCTGTGCGCTACCTTGTTGAAGACAGGACGTCTTCTGCCGCCGATTTTCCGGACCTCTTCTGTCTTCTGGCTCTGTAAGGGGGCCGGCGGCGCGGCTCTGGGACCGAGCTCCATGGCTGGGCCTGTGATCGGTCCCTCTGGAGCTAATGGTGTCCAGTAGCCTAAGAAGCCCAATCCACTCTGCACGCAGGTGAGTTCGCTTCTTCTCCCCTTAGTCCCTCGATGCAGTGAGCCTGTTGCCAGCAGGTCTCACTGAACATAAAAAACCTAAAACTAAACTTTTCACTAAGCAGCTCAGGAGAGCCACCTAGTGTGCACCCTTCTCGTTCGGGCACAAAAATCTAACTGAGGCTTGGAGGAGGGTCATGGGGGGAGGAGCCAGTGCACACCAGGTAGTTCTAAAGCTTTACTTTTGTGCCCAGTCTCCTGCGGAGCCGCTATTCCCCATGGTCCTTACGGAGTCCCCAGCATCCACTAGGACGTCAGAGAAATATATATTAATAGAGGGGGAGCGTTGAGAAGCTTACATATAAGGAAGCAAGAGGTTGGGAACAGTCCACTGTATTAACAACAGAGGGGGAGATAACTAAAGTGTTAGAGGAATTAGCCGCATCAGCAGAGTCCGGGCATCAATAAAGATCGTGCGAGGTACCAAGGAGACCAAATGTTGTGGTACTGGGCCACAGTGTTATTCCTCAGGCTTGTAATGTATTCCATACTGGCTATATAGTTAATCTTGGACATCAATAAAGCCTTAGAGGGTGGTTTATGGTCTTTCCAACATTTAGCGATCAGAGATTTAGCCGCCATGCAGAGTTGCATGGTAAGCTTGTCTTGGGTTTTGGGAAGTGACGGTATGGGGGCATGAAGTAAAGTAGTTTCAGGGGAAAGAACCAGAATGTGTCCACAGGTTTGAGCAATAAGTGCTCCAACCATGTTCCAAAAGGGGCGTATAGAGGGGCAAGTCCACCATATATGAAAAAAGGTGCCCTCCTCTCCACAGAGTCTCCAACAAAGATTTGATGTCGTGGGGTAAATGGAATGAAGTCTGGAGGGAACTAAATACTACCTGGTATAGACCTTATAACATGTTTCCCTAAGTGCCACACTAATAGAAGCTTTAGCGATGCGCAATCTGATTTCCTCCCATTGATCATCTTCCAACGGATGGGAGAGATCCGATTCCCAGGCTAGTTCATGGGGTTCACGGGCAGGAGGATCTGGAGTCAAGATAGAATTATATATTGTTGAGATATTCCCCTTTTTGCCAATTGAAAATAAACACATATGTTCAAAGGAGGTGGGTGGTTTCAAAGGGGTATTTTTAAGCTGGGATTTGAGAAAGCTAAGAATTTGGATGTAATGGTAATGATACGAGGATGGAATACCAAGGCGCTCTTGAAAATCTCCAAAAGAGGTCGGTGCTGAGTGGCCTTTAACATGGATAAATCTCGTGACTCCTTGAGATTGCCATGGGGCCGCTGTTTTACGCTCGCAGCCTGGGGGGAAGGCGGGGTGACCCCAAATGGGTGTTAAGGGTGAGGGGTATGAAGATACACTGTGGGCGCTGCGAAGTTTGTCCCACAGTCCAAGGGTGAATTTAATCGTGGGAACTGAATAGGCCGAGGCTGGCCTGTAGGACCTGGGGAGCCATAGAAGAGAGTCGAGGGGGATACCCTGGTATATTGAATTCTCAATATCGACCCATTTTCTGCTCCCTTGGGGGGAATGCCAGGACACTATGTGGTTAAGGTGACAGGCGTTAAAATAAGCCTGAAGGTTAGGGTATCCCAAGCCGCCTAAGGTAGCACTCTTAGTCAACAGTGTTCGTCTTAGTCGAGATTTACGGTGAGCCCAAATAAATTTGTTGCACAATGATTGCAAGGAAGCCAAAGTCACTCGGGGCACCATTATCGGAATGGTCTGGAATAGGTAAAGAATACGGGGAAGGAAATTCATTTTCAGGGCGTTGATCCGTCCAATCCACGAAATGAATAGTCGGTCCCATTTATCTAGGTCTTGAGTGAGAGTTTTAATCATAGGAACATAATTAGCCTGGTATAGGGTGGTGTAGGATTTAGTGATAAATATGCCAAGGTATTTGATAGCCGAGGGTCTCCAAAGAAAAGGGAAAGAGGCGGTTAAAATCAAATAGGTATGGGATGGAACATTAAATGTGAGGGCCTCAGACTTGGTGTGGTTTATTTTGTAACCAGAGAGGGAGCCATACATGAGTAATTCTTTCTGTAGATTAGGAAGAGAAATCAAAGGGTTAGAAAGACTCAAGAGCACGTCATCCGCAAACAAAGATATTTTGTATGAGCTCTGCCCCACTGTAATCCCCCCAATGTCGTTGTTAAGTCTAATACGGGCCGCAAGAGGTTCAATGCATAAAGCAAAAAGTAGAGGCGAAAGAGGGCAGCCCTGACGAGTACCATTCTTCAAACTAAATCGAGGTGAGCTCAATCCATTGGTCAGAACCGTAGATGAGGGGTTGGAGTAGAGGGCCGCTATTGCAGTGATGAAATGACCGTGGAGGCCAAACGTAGATAGGGTAGAAAACAAAAAGGGCCAAGAAATGCGATCAAATGCCTTTTCGGCGTCTAGCTCCAAAGCAATCGCTGGTGTTTTCGTCAAGTTTATTTGATGAATCAAATTAATAGTACGTCTGGTGTTGTCCGAGGCCTGGCGGCCAGGAACAAATCCCACTTGATCAGGGTCTATTAATGATGGCAACACAGCGTTCAAGCGAGATGCCAGTATTTTGGCAAAAAGTTTGAGATCGGTATTTATCAAAGATATGGGTCTGTAATTTGAGCAATGCGAGGGATCCTTTCCGGGCTTCGGGATTACAATAATGCGGGACGTCGTAGAGTCCGTGTGAAAAGGCGTGCCCTGTAATATTTTATTAAACAGGGAGACCATATGAGGAATGAGTTGAGGGGCGAAGGTTTTATAGTACACCATCGGATAACCATCCGGGCCAGGTGCTTTAGAAGGTTTCTGGGTTTTCAGTGCAGCTTCAATTTCCTCAGCAGAAATATCAGCATTGAGAGTAGAGTTAGTTTCCTCGTCTAGACGAGGAAGAGCGCATGAGTCTAGATATTGTTGCGTCTGATCGGCTTGTGCTAAAGGGTCGGACGGGGGGTCAAGGTTATAGAGCGTCCTATAATAGTCAAAAAAGATACTATTAATTTTTTTGGGGTCGTAGGTAATGTTACCTGAGGGTTGTCTAATAGTATGGATGCATTGGTTAGCCTTTTTAGCACGTAAGTGATTAGCCAATAGAGTATGTGCTTTGTTACTTTTGTCGTAAAACGATTGGTTAGCCCATCGAAGCGAGCGCTCAATATTCTCCGCCAAAAGAGATTGTAGGTCATCACGTGCTTTAGAAAGTTCGGCTAGGGTTTTTTTTAGAGCTTGTGCGTTTGTGCTCCTGATCCAATGTTGTCCGTTAACAGAGCAATTTGGTTTTCTCGATTTCTCTTACGGCGGGATGCAAATTGGATAATGGATCCCCTGATTACCGCCTTATGGGCTTCCCATATAGTGGCTATATTGCAGTCGCCTTCCACATTAACCGCAAAATATTCCTGAAGCTCAGTTTTAATTAAGTCCTGAAATTTAGGGATCTTCAATAACGTCTCGTTAAGTCTCCATGTCGGTCTACCGTCAGGGATATCAAAAATGTCAAACTTCGCAGCTAAAGCTGCGTGGTCAGTCCAGGTAAGTGGGATTATCGAGGAAAAGCGAGCGGTTTGGGAGAGGGGTGCGCAACTCAAGAACATATCGATGCGAGAGTACACATCATGCGGATTTGAATAAAAAGTATAGTCCCTGGTGGTCGGATTAAGGAAACGCCATACGTCGAACAAACCAGCCTCGGCCATGCACCTGCGTAATACGGAGGAGTTCGGGGTTTGACTACTACGTAAGGGGCCGGATCTGTCCATGCCCGTGAGAGCCATATTGAAATCACCACCGACAAGTGTCTTACCTCGTCTATATGAGTAAAGGTCGTGAAAAAACTTGCGAAAGAATTTGGATTGGGCAGTGTTTGGAGAGTACAGATTAGCCAAGGTAACCTCCTCGTGTCCAATTTTTCCTCTCACCATTACGTAACGACCTTCATTGTCGCGTTTACAGTCTAGGAATTGGAAAGGGACGGAACCCCTTATTAGGATGGCCACCCCATGTCTTTTAGCTGTATGATTAGAGTACCAGGCCATGGGAAATTGTTTGGATGTCAGGGAGGGATGGGAGTCCGATTTCAAGTGCGTCTCTTGTAAGAAAATCACGTCACCTTTCAATGTTTTAAGAGATCTGTGGAGATGAGAGCGCTTCTGGGGAGTGTTCAGTCCCTTGACATTAATGGACAGGCATGTTAGCGGCATGATTGAAGCAAAAGAGGGAGTAATTCGCTGAAAATCCCTAGGGTCCTGGACTCTGCGAATATGGGCGAGAGAGACAGAGAGGAAAAATAAAAAGAGAAAAATAGAAGTGTATAATTCTGTATTCGAACAATATTAGATAAATGAATCTATCTATCTATCTGTGGATACAGGGATGTCAATTTACAGATGTACCGTACCCGGGATCTAAGAGAGGAGGAGAACAGGAGAAAGAGAAACAAAAAAGAAAAAAGCAGGCGTAGTATCCAGTAGGCAGGATACTCGGCTGCCAAGTTTGAGCTCTAAATAAAAAAGAAAGAGCTCGTTGGCGGGATACAAATGCAATATATCAAAAGAGGGTATTGACCCACTATGTTTGAAAATAACTTTAATCCCTAAGATTCGGGGGAGGAAGTATCAAGGCAGAGCACTGACACCCCCCACCCGATACCAATAATAAACTAAACGGATGGACCGTCGTGTAGCAAACTATGGCCCACTTCAGGAGCGGGACAATCCTAGATACAGAACATGAAAGAAAGAGTGATTATATAACAAATAGTATCAACTGATTAATAACAATAGAGCAAGTGGTAAAGTCGCTGAGCTGGTCGGCGGCTAGAGACAGGCCCTACGGTATCGGGAAAGGATTCAATCCAGTACACTATCAATAAGGCTGTGTCCCCGAGCTACTGACCAGGACAGCGAAATAAAAACATAGCAATGCGTGAGGTATAAAGGTCCGCTAACAAGATAATAAACTAAACGGATGGACCGTCGTGTAGCAAACTATGGCCCACCTCAGGAGCGGGACAATCCTAGATACAGAACATGAAAGAAAGAGTGATTATATAACAAATAGTATCAACTGATTAATAACAATAGAGCAAGTGGTAAAGTCGCTGAGCTGGTCGGCGGCTAGAGACAGGCCCTACGGTATCGGGAAAGGATTCAATCCAGTACACTATCAATAAGGCGGTGTCCCCGAGCTACTGACCAGGACAGCGAAATAAAAACATAGCAATGCGTGAGGTATAAAGGTCCGCTAACAAGATTATTCTGAGAAGAAAGTAGGTGGGCATTTGTGTATGAAACGGCACCTAAAACAGGAATTACATAGCAATTGAGCAGGGTTGATAACAAAATCAAGTAGGTTAAATGTTACAAAAACATATAAATTAAACGGAAGGAGTTTCACTTCTATGAGGTAGCGGCTGGAGACAGCTGCAACTTTCGGAGCAGCTTGTCCCCTTCGTCAGGAGAGCGAATGGTGTGAATTTTGCCATCAATCTCCACAATGAGGCGAAAAGGAAATCCCCAGCGATATTTGTAGCCATTGTCGCGCAATGTAGAGGTAACAGAGCGTAGGTCGCGTCGCTTAGCAATGGTCACCGGTGACAAGTCTTGGTAGATCTGTATCCGGGAGTCCTCGAATAAAATTGAGGTTGAATTTCTGCACGCCAATGTAATACTATTTTTAATCTTGAAGGACAGAAATCGGAGGATAACATCGCGGGGAGGTTCCGAGTCCTTCGGTTTAGGTCTTAGGGCGCGGTGAGCTCTCTCTATCAAAATGGCAGAATCTGAGAGCGACGGAGCCAAGTAAAGAAACAAACGTTGAAGGTATGGTTCCAGTTCGGAGGCTGTGACCGATTCTGGGACATTGCGGATGCGTAGATTATTCCACCTCTCGCGATTTTCGCTATCCTCAACTTTATCCTTAAGGAGTTCCAACTCGCTGGATAGGTAGCTCATGTCCTCGCCCACTTGCTTGCGGAAATTTTGTTGATGGTCTTCCCGTGATTCCAGCGCTGTTGTGCGGGAGTCCAGAGCCGCCATATCAGATTTTAATTCCCCGATCGCTGACTGAAGAGCTGTCGTGAAGGAACTCTTAAGGTCTAATATCATATTCTGGAGGGATTGAATGTCCGCCTTGGTTGAGGGTGCATCCGTCTGATCCATGATGGGGGTGGGCATCGGTGAGGATGGAGATGAAGCTTCAGTCGGTTTTTCCCGACGTGAGAAGTGATGTGAAATATCTTGTGAAGCTCCTGATTTTTTGGCTCTGGTGTTCGCTCTGCTCATAATATCTGGTGAGATCAAAACGTCCGTTGAAGGAGCGGTAACAGGAATGGTCCACCGGGATGTTACGTGTTCAACAATAGGTCCGGGTGAGGGGGAAGTCAGGCATCCGTGAAATTACATCATTTATAGGACCTAGATCCCATTAATCTATTAAAACAGTGAGAGGGATCCACCGGAGAGCGTCCTGATTTTCTACACTCTTTTCCGTGAGTGTATGAGATGTGTTACAAGAAATAAAGAGCAGCAGCTGCAGGGTTGAGGCTTTGAATTATTTTCCTGTTGAAGCAGAGAGCACAATTCCTCACAGCTCCAGCAGGGGCAGCACACTGCAGAAAAGAGGCCTGTCCTGCCACCTCCAAGATGGCCGCCGTCAGCAAAACGTGGCCTGTCTTCCCATGGGCTTTCTTAGCGCTGATTCCAGGGATCTACAGGTATATAGGGGCCCCCTGTCCCTCCAGCGCCCTCCGCCTGTTCCCCCCGCCAGCCTCCGCGGTCAGCAGGCCGTTTACAGCGGTGTAGCGTCTGAGCTCCGTCAGACGCCACATCCAATATGGCCGCCGCCACCGGATTTCTGCCACTCTGTTCGGCCTCGGCCCTGCGGCTCCAGGGGCACCTGATCTCTCCCTGGCCTCACGAGCAGGCTTCTCCAGGTGAGGGGCACTCAGCGGGGCAGTGGGGTTAGGTGTGGGGTAATCTTCAAGCGGCCGGAAGACGTCCGTTCTCGGGCGGGGGTGAAAACAAATTGAGGCCCCGGCTTCACTTCACAGGGAAGGCCGCAACCTGCTAGCACAGGCCAGGCCTGTGCTCCGGCTCCGCAGCTCCTTCCCTGAATGCCCTAGGTAATAGGGGCTATTGTGGGGTGATATAGGGGAGGGATAGGCAGGATAAAGGCTGGTTTATGGGGCTATAGGGGCTTGATCCAGTAGGAGCTCTCCAGGGACACTTCCTCTCAGTCAGGCCACAAGCCACGCCCCCCCCCCAGCGACTTTTTAATACATTTAAATCACTTCGTTACCCTCCCTCACCTCCCCCACTAGCTACTATCAGTGCACAAGAACTTGCTTCCTACTTAAAGGATAAGATTGATAAAATCCGAGATGAAATGGTATGCTCTAACTCAGTCAGTGACCTGCTCAATTCCCTACCTGAACCCTCTGGCACTTTCTCTTCATTTGATCCCACAAGTGAAGATGAAGTATCAACACTCTTTTCATCCTCCTACTCCACTACCTCTCCTCTTGATCCTATACCCTCACACGTCAGTAAAACTTTGTCTCCTATGCTTATCCCAACCTTAACTAAAATCTGTAATCTCTTTCTCTCTACTGGTATCTTTCACTCTCTGTTTAAACATGCAGTGATTACTCCCATTCTAAAAAAACACAACTCTAACCCAAACAAACTCTCGAACTACCGTCCCATTTCTCAGCTACCCAGTCCCTCCAAGCTACTTGAGAGACTTGCCTACACTTGCCTTACACACTTTCTTAACTCCCACAACTTATTGGACCCACTTCAGTCAGGCTTTCGTGCCCAACACTCCACAGAGACAGCACTGACCAAAGTAGTGAATGATCTAGTCACTGCTAGATCAAAAGGCCATTACACACTACTTATTCTTCTAGATCTCTCTGCTGCTTTTGACACTGTTGACCACTCTCTTCTCATACAAACACTACAATCCCTAGGTCTTCAGAACACAGCCCTTACTTGGTTCTCATCCTACCTATGTAATCGCTCTTTCAGTGTTCACTTCTCTGATTCCCCCTCCTCTTCTCTACCTCTCTCAGCTGGAGTACCGCAAGGCTCAGTTTTAGGTCCTCCGCTTTTCTCAATCTATACCTACTCTCTTGGTAAACTAATCAGCTCCTTCGGATTTCAGTATCATTTGTACGCTGATGATACTCAAATCTACCTATACTCCCCAGATTTGTCACCATCTGTATTGGCTCGTGTCACTGGATGCCTGTCTGCCATTTCATCTTGGATGTCATCTCGCCACCTCAAACTCAACATTTCCAAAACAGAATTAATTATTTTCCCACCAGCTAGGAGTAGTTACCAACCTGATATCTCCATAACTGTTGACAATGCGACTATCCACCCTACCCCACAAGCTCGTTGCCTAGGTGTCACCCTTGACTCTGAACTATCCTTTGTTCCACACATTCAATCTGTCTCTAAATCATGTTACATGCACCTTAAAAACCATATCCAAAATATGCCCTTATCTTACACAAGACACTGCACAAACTCTAATCCATGCACTCATCATTTCTCGCATTGATCATTATAATAGTCTTCTTACTGGTCTTCCAAAACATAGGCTCTCACCACTTCAATCCATTTTAAATGCAGCTGCGAGGCTAATCTTCCTCGCCAGACGTTCTTCATCTGCTGATCCGCTCTGTCCGTCCCTCCATTGGTTACCGGTATTCTACCGTGTCAAATATAAAATACTTTTACTTACATACAAGGCTATTAACCAAACTGCACCATCATATATCTCCTCACTCATCTCAAAATATCTCCCTACCAGACCTCTCCGCTCTGCACAAGATCTGCGTCTCTCATCCACATGTATTACCTGTTCCCACTCAAAATTACAGGACTTTACCCGGGCTTCACCCACTCTGTGGAATGCCCTCCCACACACAATAAGACTCTCCTCTAGTCTCCAAACCTTTAAACGTTCCCTGAAGACTCATCTCTTCAGACAAGCCTACCAAATTCCAGACCCACACACAACCTCCAATGCTTCCCTATCCAGTTACATCCTCTCTGTACAGTCCACATAACCTCACATTTTGTCTTCCAACATCGCTGGGTGATCATATCATACAACCCATTAAGAACCTAGCAATCTGGGGAACCATTATGTAACAGGTAGCATCTATCCTTGTGTATCAATGCCTATTTCCCTATAGATTGTAAGCTTGCGAGCAGGGCCTTCCTACCTCGATGTCTGTCTGTCTTTGCCCAGTTTTGTTCTATAACTGTTGTTCTAATTGTAAAGCGCAACGGAATATGCTGCGCTATATAAGAAACTGCTAATAAAATAAATAAATAAGTGGCTCCAGCTACCCATCACACTCCACGACCCATCACACTCCACGTAGGCCTAGATGTCAACCATTGCACTCTAAATTAACAAGACTACTACAAAAACTCTCACGTAAAGTTGATAGTCAATGGCGTAAATATCATTATCCAAACAACTTTCTCAAGTATAAGACTATTTACCACTCCTATCTTAATGCCCTGGACACTGCTAAACAAACATATTTCCAAACTCTCATCTCTGCTCAAGCCTCTAACCCCCAGCGACTCACCCCAACCTTAAATAAAACATGTAATATCTCTCTCTCTACTGGTATCTTTCCTTCACTGTTCAAGCATGCAGTGATGATTACTCTCATTCTGATAAAACAAAATTCTGACCCTAACTCTCTCTCAAACGAACGTCATATTTCTCAGCTCCCATGCCCCTCCAAGCTACTTGAGACACTTGACTACACTCTCCTCACACACTTTCTTTGCTAACTCACAACTTCAGTCAGGCTTTTGTTCCGAACACTCCACAGAGACAGCACTGACTAAAGTAGTGAATGATCTGGTCACTGCTAAGTCTAAAGCCGGTTACACACTAGACGATATTGTGTACAATTCCGGTATATATTGTTTAATGTGTACCCATCTGAAAGGCCATTACTCATTTCTGATTGTAGATCTCTCTGTTGCTTTTGACTAGAGATGTGCGCCGGCGCCGAAGATTTGGATTCATCAGCGGGATTTGGATTTACCAAACAGCCGTGACGGGATTTGGATTTTTCCCCAAAATTTACACAAAATGCCAAAATCACATGATTTCTGCATTATTTTGACCTACAGTATTATTAACCTCAACAACATTAATTTCCAGTCATTTGCAGACAATTTTGACCACCTTAATGCTCACAATGTTGTTTTCAGACACTTTAGGTCAACGTCTGCAGCCAGCTGGCTGGTCACTTACTACTAGGCGACAAAGCAACGGCACAAACAGATAGCAGTTTGTAGCATATCTATGTAACATTGCCACACAGCAGTGGGATAAATGAACGGTGGTGCAGGATGGAATTGTCCTTGGGCCCTCCCACCCACCCACATGTTGGATATTAATCAGGACATGCACACTTTAACAAACCAATCATTTCAGGGACAAGGACTGCCACACTTGTGGCTGAAATGATTGCTTTGTTTGGGCCCAAAAAACACAAGCTACCAATTGCCTTAAAGCAACAGCTCTACAGTGTCTACAAGATGTCATCACCACTGCCATCCTCATCAGTGTGTACATCCTCCTCCACATCATACAGTATTAATTCCTCCCCGCTGGAATCCCCAATTACAGATGTTTCTGTATTCCGATGTAATTGCTGGGACAGGTATTCTGAGTGGAATTTCCAGTTCATTTTGATGAACCTCATCTTTTCCACATTTGAGGAAGTAGCCTCCTACGCTGGTCACTCACAAGGTTTCCAGTTGTGCTGAAAACTCTCCAAGTACACACTGGAGGGTCGGACACTTAAGTAATACAAAGCCAGTTTGTACAAGGGCCTCCATATTGATTATTTTCCTTCCAGTATGCCAAGGGACTCTGTGACATGCCTACTTTTACGGTGTCGTGAAAGTAATCCTCCACTATTCTTTAGACGGTGACCGTATCAGATGGAGTTACGGTAGAGGTGTCACTACTGGGAAATTCATCTAGACACGACCAGATGTCAAAATGGTCTTTGGACTGCTCTGCATCTCCACTAGGTCTTTTGGGAAAACTTAGTTTTTTCCTGGCTGTTTCGGAAGAAATTGAAAGAGGAGACATCACTTCAACTGCCAACTTGCTCACCAGGAGCTCTTTACATCTCTTAAGATCGGTGTCATTTGGAAAGAAAGACAACGCATACAACTTGAACCCAGGATCAAGCACAGTTGCCAAAATGTAGTGATCCGATTTCAAGATATTGTCAACCCTTGTATCCTCGCTTAGCAAGAAAAGGGCTTGATCTACAAGTCCAGCATATTATGCAGATCCACCTTGTTTTATCTCCTCCTTCAATTTCTTTAGTTGTTTTTCCAAAAGCCTAATTAGGGGAACCACCTGGCTTAAGCTAGCAGTGTCAGAACTGACTTCACTAGTGGCTACTTCAAAGGGTTTGGGCACATTGCACAAGACAGAAAGTAATTTCCAGTGTGAGGGGCTGAGGTACATACCACCCCCTCCTCTCCCAAAGTCATGGCTTGTTGTATAGCTATGAATGGCTTTCTGTTGCTCCTCCATCCGCTGAAGCATATGAAGGGTGGAGTTCCACCTTGTCACCACCTCTTGCTTCAGTTGATGGAAGGGCAGATTTAACTCTTCTTGCAGCTGCTGCAATCTCCTGCATGCTGATGTGGAATGCCGAAAATGCCCCGAAAATCTTTCGGGCCACAGACAGCATCTCTTGCACACCCCTGTCATTTTAAAAAAAATGCTGAACCACCAGGTTTATTGTGTGAGCAAAACAGGGGATGTGCTGGAATTCACCCAGCTGTAATGCTTTCACGATATTATTGGCATTATCCAAAATTACAAATCCTGAGTAGAGTCCAAGTGGGTTAAGCCATGTCGCTATCACATCCCTTAGTTTCCTGCCTCTTAGTAAAGCCGGTGATACACAGAGTAGCCTGCCTTTGAATGAGCTGGCGATGTTTGCTAGATAGTAGTACTGCTGCTGCTAAAGGTGATTCAACCACCCAGTGAGCTGTCACACTCATATAATCTTTAGTTTGCCCACTACCGCTTGTCCACATATTTGTGGTTAAGTGGACATTGGCTACAATGGCTTTTTTTAGGCTATGAATGAGTTTTTTCTTAACATCCTGGTACAGCTGGGGAATGGCCTTCCTGGTGAAATGGAACAGAGATGGAATTTAGTACCGTGGACAAGCGGCCTCCATTAACTGCGTAAAGCCCACTGAATTGATGGCAGATATTGGACGCAGATCTGTTACTATACAAGCAGTCATGGCGTCAGTGATATGCTGTGCAACTGGGTGAGAACTGACATACTTGTTTCTCCTTGCCAAGCACTGCTGAACAGTCAATTGTTTTTGGGAAATACTACTAGTACTAGTAGTTTTCTTGGTCCACTTCTGGGATGATGAACTATCCCCAGCAGCAGCAGAACCAGCAGGCCTTGCGCTTAAGGATTCTTCTGCGTCATCCTGGAAAGGGATGGATTCACCTAGTATTAACAAATTGGTTTCACGACCATCTCTGGTCAAATCTGAGGATATTGAGGTTGAGGATGAAGTTGTTGGTGGTGGAGATAGCAGGTGCTGGGTTCTAGTAGAGAGAAGGAAGACACATTTTAAGATTTTCTGCATGAACCAACTTTCTTTCTCTTACTGCTTGAGGTATTTTTTCTTTACCAGTTGTGTAAACTGTGTATGCCCTTGAGCATCAGCTTTAGTACTAGATGACTTTAAGTCGACATCATGACTGGTGGAACCAGCTGGAGCGCTAGTATTTGGTTCTGTAAACTGATTGTTATCCATTTTTGAATTCACAGATCACAATTCACATATCAGGGGTGCAGTGCTCACAACAAACAATGTAAAGACGAGCAAACAAATTATTTTTATTTGTTTTAATTTGGGGGGGGGGGAATTCAGATTGTGCCACACTGCGTTGAGTCAAACCGCTCTACCACATGGTACTAAATGCAAGTAACAATGGTGTACTAATGTGCATTTATTTTGCACACAACAAACAATATAAAGAGCAAAGAATTGTTTTTTATTTTGGGGGGGACGCAGCTTGTCCCACACTGCATTGAGTCAGAACGCTTTAACACACAGTATTAAATACAAGTAACCATGGTGTACTAGTGTGCATTTCTTTTGCACACAAACAATGTAAAGAAGAGCAAAAAAAAAAAAAAAAAAAGATTTTTGTTTTATTTTTTGGGGTGAAGCAGATTGTGCCACACTGCGTTGAGTCAGACCGCTTTAATACATGGTACTAAATATAAGTAACTATGGTGTACTAGCAGGGTCGGACTGGCCCACAGGGGTAAAGAGGAAACCGCTGGTGGGCCCCACAGCCTGGGGTGGTGGGCGGCCCTTCTTCTCCTGTAGGGATCAGGTTCCAGACTATGTACTAATTATACATTATGCATATGTTACATTATACTGCACAAGACTTTGGTGTATTTTGTACAGTACATTACTGCTATTAATCTGGTACATTATTGTGCATGCACTAGCAGTATTTACTGTATTTATCAAGGGGCCCAGACAATGCACTCGCTAATGGTTAGCCAAGTCTCTATGGTGACAGGCCACAGCTCTAAGCATTTCCCCTCCCCCCCGGTGGGCCCTTCATGCCCCAGTCCGACACTGTGTACTAGTGTGCATTTATTTTGCACACAACAAACAATATAAAGAGCAAATAATTGTTTTTTGTTTTTTGGGGGGACGCACTTGTCCCAAACTGCGTTGAGTCGGACCGCTTCAACACACGGTACTAAATACAAGTAACCATGGTTTACTACTGTATATTTATTTTGCACGCGAACAAGCAATGCAAAGCAGCTCAAAAAAGAAAAAAAAAGAAAAGGTTTTTGTTTATTTTTTTGGGGGTGGACGCACTGACACAGCCCTGATTGACCCTGACAGACCCTGATGGCCACTAACTGACAGTACTGTGATGGACGTCTGACACAGCCCTGATTGAAACCAAAAAAAGAGAGAACAAAAATGTGGTTGCTTAGTTGGGCGCACTGAGACAATTTTTGACAAATTATAGAACTAAATAAAACTTAGCTTTTAATGCTCATTTTTTTAAAAAGGAGCCCCATTTTCTGGGGGATACACAGCAAAACATAGAGGTTAAAAATGTGACACATACAGACAGATAGGTGAAAAAGATAGAAATAAAGTGCAAAATAGAGTTAAAAAGCGGTACTTCCACTTGTTACTCCTGCCCGGTGTATAATTGAAAATATTAGTAAAGCCTCTGAGATTTTATGGTGTGTTGGGTAACCTAATCCACTGGCTCTGTTGCGCTCTTCTAAATATAGGGCAAATGGTGCAGATTCCTGGTGTCACCACAACTGTATTTCCATTCAAAATCCCATGAGGAGTATAGCAGTCTGGTCTCATATGGGTGTAGTGGTAAGGGAATTATTAATATCTTACATTGTATTATCCACCACATCATTTGCATAGTTTGCACAGTCTGGGATCTTCTTATGTCAGATCAATCTGACACAATAATAAACAGATGTAATAATGAAAAGCAGTTGCCCTACACGCTCTGTGTTGCGCGTATAATAAATCACTGGTTTACATGTAATATCAGTGATCAACCCGCAACACTAGTGTGCAGTTGTATTTTCATTGAAATCTGTTTAGCAATTGTAGCCACCTGTTCTTACACATATATAAACTGGAAACAATATTTGCTACATCAGTGCTTACATCCTAATTGAACATGTATTAATACAATGTAACAGTGTTAACACCCACAGTTGTCTCCACTAATGTATCACTGGCTTGTATTAAAAAGCCTGTATGGTACTTCCCATATATAAGCCGACCCCTGCGATAGTATAATCAGTGAGCTATATCTTATATATTATATTATATCCACTCCTTATTTACAACAATCATATATTGCAGAGGGTCTCATATAGCAGATCATTCAGAACTAATGGGAATAAATATAGGTGGAGATGTTAGACCTTTGTCTCACACAACCTGCGTTACATGTATAGTAGATAGTTAATTTGTATATGCTTGTCTATAGATGACTCGCAATGCTGATGTGTGGCTTAAATAAATCAGCTAATGACAATGATTGCTATTATATCATGTATAGCATTATAATGCTGAACAGTATTGAAGATACACATATGGTTTTTAAGTTTGGAGTGGCCACAAAGTGCTGTTGTTAGTGGCAACACCATGCACACTCGTTATTCACATAAAAGTCATACAGAGAACTGGGACCAGGCAGATCACTTTTATTCCCTTAACACTCTCAGGGCTAATGCCATAAAGACTAATGCTGACATTTGTAAATTACTTTATTATCCCCAATTTCAAAGGGTGTCAGAAGAGGTCTATTATTGCTTTCTATATGCTTTCTTTCTACACCATTACAAAAGGACAATGGAGGAGCGTGGCAAGCCGCTGAAACGCCGACGTGCACGTTTCGCTGTTTAGCTTTGACGAGGCTGAACCCGATTGCCTTCCATGGAAAGTATTTCAAAGGTTGACTCTAGCCAATCCCAGTCTTGCTAGAGATCATGTGTATCTCACCACCAATGGCGGCGTGTGTCCTTCCCATAAGGTAAGTGTATAGTCAATCATTGGTGGATGTGGCATGAATGCATTTAACAGTAGTTTGACCATTACACTGAATCCTGAGGTGAGTATACAATCGATTGCATATAAATGCATCGTGGTGATGGTGAAGCTATTACTATACATATCATACTCCATTACCGATTCCCTTTGTATACCTGATGATCGTATGGTGTATAGTAATCACTAAGTATAGTATCATTGATGTTTGTCATTCTCTTACAAATAAATGATCATTATGTCATGTGCTTAATAAGTATAAGCACATGCACATGCACGTCTCATAACGGCCCTCAGAGCATTCCCTGTTATATTGTAAACATATTAAAAATTGTTTGAAATGAATGCCCTTGCCTCATTATTTAAAAAAAAAATGTGAAAGATAATAATAAAATAACTGATGCATGTAAACTTTTGGTAATAGTTATAAATAACTGTATGGATTTAATGTGTAAGAAAATGAAAATTGAGTTGGCTATAACAGTGATGTAAATATGAATTGTGCCATCAAATAACTATGAATAACTGTGTCCAAGAATAAGTGTCTAATTGAAAAGAAATAAATATGGTAACTATATCATGCTAGTCCCAATATCATAATATCGTGTGTAAGGGCAAGATCATGATTTTCCAAAAAAGTGTTGAACCAAAGTGATTGCAAACGAAAAGGAATCTAGAAGAAGGTTTGTTGTAATATCTGTCTTCAAGTGAGTAAAATTTCTAGATGAGTCATAAAGGAATAGGGAATAGAACATGATTGTATGAAGTGAAATGTGAAAAAATGGTGTTTTAAGAAAGAGGGAGGGGGTGGTGACACATGTGTAAAATATGTGATAAAACTTGAGACTCCCATAAAGCAAGGAGAGGGAGAAATGGAAAATACAAATAGATTGCTGTGACAACCAGATTAAATTAGTGGTGGAAGAGGGTGAGGGTCAAGATATAGAATAATAGATCAGCTACAGTGAGAGTGATGAATAGATGTGCAAAAATTCTCATTGCTTAATATAATATAAAGTGACATGGTTTCCTGAATTAGATACAAAAAGCCATAGATATATCCATATAGGCAAAGGCATAAAGATAATTTCTTCTATATAAAGATTATATATTGATGTATCTGTATCATATTATCAGGATGAGGGGCATAATAAGTTAATAGTAAGTGTGTCTAGCTCATATAAATGTCGACTCACTTATCAATTATCCCATGTCAAAAAGAGTGGGCAATATCAATGTGTTACCATAGTTATTGTTCTATCACATAGGTAATACATTGTAATGTGGGTGTGATCATATGAATTGTGCACGTAAGAGTCAGTAGAGCAGGCATAGTTCATAAATATGCACTGTAGCTGTTGGCTTCATTCAAGCCCGCTGGATGCAAGCTGTTCAATAAAAAGATCATCTTAGTTTCACATTTTAGGAGTGCCTAGTCGACATCTCCATCTCGGATCCCAAGTTGTATTTGTTTCAAGCCAAAGACTTTCAGGCCTGTTGGGTCACTGTTGTGGAACTTCTGAAAATGTCGTGCCACTGATGTCAGGGTTTTGAATCTGATTTGATCTTTATTGGCATTGCGTATATTGCCAACATGCCCAATATACGCACTTTCAGTAGTCTCGATGTTTTGCCAATATAACTTTTATGGCAAGGGCATTCCATGTGATAGACAATGCCTATAGAGGTACAGGTCATATGTGTGGAGATCATCCATTTCTTGTTGTATTTGGCAAAAAACCATTTCATAGGGACCATGTACTGACATGCCTTGCAATGACCACAGCGGTTTGATCCTTTTCTGTTGGATTTAAGCTCCCCAGTTTTTAGGAGGTGGCTGCGGACAAGGTGATCTTTGATGTTACGTGATCGACGCCAGCTACTCTGTACTTATGCTGGTAAAATTGTCTTCAGATCATGGTCCATTTGAAGGACTGGCCAATGCTTCTGAAGGACAGCATTGCTCTCTCTCCAATGCGCTTTAAAAGTGCCAATAAATCGCACTGGTTCCTCCCTGTCTTCTTTAGATTTGACTTTTAAGAGGGATTCACGTGGGTACTTCTCCACTTCCCGCACCATTTTCTTGATAAGTGTATTACTATATCCTCTGTTTTGGAACCGGGCCCTCAATTCCTTTTGTCTAATATTGAAGATATCTGGATCTGAGCAATTCCTTTTAGCACGGAGCAATTCCCCATCTATTCATCACTCTCACTGTAGCTGATCTATTATTCTTTATCTTGACCCTCACCCTCTTCCACCACTAATTTCATCTGGTTGTCACAGCAATCTATTTGTATTTTCCATTTCTCCCTTTCCTTGCTTTATGGGAGTCTCAAGTTTCATCACATATTTTACACGTGTCACCACCCCCTCCCTCCCTGTCGATCGACATTTATATAAGCTAGACACACTTACTATTAACTTATTATGCCCCTCAACCTGATAATATGATACAGATACATCAATATATAATCTTTATATAGAAGAAAATAAGATTTTAAACCTACCGGTAAATCTTTTTCTCGTAGTCCGTAGAGGATGCTGGGGACTCCGTAAGGACCATGGGGATAGACGGGCTCCGCAGGAGACATGGGCACTTTAAGAAAGACTTTAGATCTGGTGTGCACTGGCTCCTCCCTCTATGCCCCTCCTCCAGACCTCAGTTAGAGAAACTGTGCCCAGAGGAGACGGACAGTACGAGGAAAGGATTTTTGTTAATCCAAGGGCAAGATTCATACCAGCCACACCAATCACACCGTATAACTTGTGATATACTACCCAGTTAACAGTATGAAAACGACATAGCATCAGCCCAAGACTGATGAGACTATAACATAACCCTTATTTAAGCAATAACTATATACAAAAGTATTGCAGAAGTAGTCCGCACTTGGGACGGGCGCCCAGCATCCTCTACGGACTAAGAGAAAAAGATTTACCGGTAGGTTTAAAATCTTATTTTCTCTTACGTCCTAGAGGATGCTGGGGACTCCGTAAGGACCATGGGGATTATAACAAAGCTCCCAAACAGGCGGGAGAGTGCGGATGACTCTGCAGCACCGATTGAGCAAACAGGAGGTCCTCCTCAGCCAGGGTATCAAACTTATAGAACTTTGCAAAGGAGTTTGAACCCGACCAAGTAGTAGCTCGGCACAGCTGCAGCGCCGAGACCCCTCTGGCAGCCGCCCAAGAAGAGCCCACCTTCCTAGTGGAATGGGCCTTGACCGATTTAGGTAACGGCAATCCCGCCGTAGAATGCGCCTGCTGAATCGTGTTACAGATCCAGCTAGCAATAGTCTACTTTGACGCAGGGGCACCAATCTTGTTGGTTGCATACATGACAAACAGTGCTTCTGTTTTTCTGACTGTAGCCGATCTGGCCACGTAAATTTTCAAAGCCCTGACCACATCAAGGGACTCGGGATCCTCCAAGTCACGCGTAGCCACAGGCACCACAATAGTTCATATGAAAGGATGAAACCACTTTTGGCAGGAATGAAAGTCGGGTCCGCAATTCCGCTCTATCCATATGGAAAACCAGATAGGGGCTTTTATGTGATAAAGCCGCTAATTCCGACACTCGCCTAGCCGAAGCCAAGGCTAATAACATGACCACCTTCCAAGTGAGATTTTTCAACTCCACCGTTTTAAGTGGTTCAAACCAGTGTGGCTTAATGAAACTTAACACCACGTTAAGGTCCCAAGGCGTCACCGGAGGTACAAAAAGGGGCTGAATATGCAGTACTCCCTTCACAAAAGTTTGTACTTCAGGGAGAGAGGCCAATTCCTTTTGAAAGAAAATGGATAAGGCCGAAATCTTAACCTTAATAGATCCTAATTTTAGGCCGAAATTCACTCTAGTTTGCAGGAAGTGAAGGAAACGGCCCAGATGGAATTCTTCCGTAGGAGCATTCCTGGCCTCACACCAAGAAACATATTTTCGCCATATACGGTGATAATGTTTAGATTTCATGTCCTTCCTAGCCTTTATTAGCGCAGGAATGACCTGATCCGGAATACCCTTATCTGCTAGGATCCGGCGTTCAACCGCCATGCCGTCCAACGCAGCCGCGGTAAGTCTTGGAATAGACATGGCCCCTGTTTCAACAGGTCCTGTCTTAGAGGAAGAGGCCACGGATCTTCTGTGAGCATTTCCTGCAGATCCGGATACCAGGTCCTTCGTGGCCAATCTGCAACAATGAGGATTGTTCTCACTCCTCTCCCTCCTACCATTCTCAACACCTTGGGTATGAGAGGAAGAGGGGGAAATACATAGACCGAATGGAACACCCACGGTGTCACTAGGGCATCTACAGCTACTGCCTGAGGGTCTCTTGATCTGGTGCAATACCTCTGTAGCTTCTTGTTGAGGCGGGACGCCATCATGTCTATCTGTAGCAGTTCCCACTGACTTGCGAAGGCTTCCTAAAGAAGTCATCTCTTGGATGCAGGTCGTGTTTGCTGAGGAAGTCTGCTTCTCAGTTGTCCACTCCCGGAATGAACTGCTGAAAATGCGCTTACATGATTTTCCGCCCAGCGGAGAATCCTGGTGGCTTCTGCCATTTCCACTCTGCTCTTTGTGCCGCCTTGGCGGTTTACATGAGCCACTGCGGTGATGTTGTCTGACTGGATCAGAACCGGTAGGTCGCGAAGCAATGTTTCCGCTTGCTGAAGGGCGTTGTATATGGCCCTCAGCTCCAGGATGTTGATTTGAATACAAGTTTTTTTGACTTGACCCAAAGACCTTGGAAGTTTCTTCCCTGTGTGACTGCTCCCCCACCTCGGAGGCTCGCGTCCGTGGCTACCAGAATCCAGTCCTGGATGGCGAACCTGCGACCCTGCAGAAGGTGAGCACTCTGCAGCCACCATAGGAGAGACACCCTGGCCCTAGGGGACAGGGTGATTAACTGATGCATCTGTAGATGTGATCCGTAAGATGCCACCATCTTTCCCAGGACCCGAGTGCAGTGATGCACTGACACCTGTTTTGGCTTTAATAGGTTTTTTACCAGAGTCATTAGTTCCTGGGCCTTCTCTATTGGAAGATAAACCCATTTCTGGTCCGTATTCAGAATCATACCCAAGAAGGGCAGACGAGTCATAGGAACCAACTGTGACTTCGGGATATTCAGAATCCAGACGAGTTGCTGTGACACCTTCAGCGAAAGTGACACGCTGTTCAACAACTGCTCTTTTGATCTTGCCCTTATTAGGAGATCGTCCAAGTATGGGATAATTGTGACTCCTTGCTTGCGTAGGAGCACCATCATTTCCGCCAATTACCCTGAAATTGGTAATGACAATACTGTACCGTAATTCTCAGGTACGCCTGATGGGGTGGATAAATGGGAACATGAAGGTATGCAGCCTTTATGTCTAGATACACCATAAAATCCCCCCCTTCCAGGCTGGCGATGATCGCTCTGAGCGATTCCACCTTGAATTTGAACCTTTTCAAGTATAGGTTCAGAGATTTTAATTTTAAAATAGGTCTGACCGAACCGTCCGGTTTCGGGACTACAGCCAAGGTTGAGTAATATCCCCTTCCTTGTTGAAGGAGGGGAACCTTGAGCACCACCTGTTGGAGATACAATGTGTGAATTGTATTTAATATTATCTCCTTTTCTGGGGGAGAAGCCGGTAGGGCCGATAAGGAAAACCGGCGAGGAGGCACCTCTTCGAATTCCAGCTTGTAACCCTGAGAAACAATTTCTATTGGCCAGGGATCCACCTGTGAGTGAACTCAGATGTGGCTGAAGAGTCGAAGACGTGCTCCCATTGGGGCGGACTCCCTTAGCGGAGCCCCAGCGTCATGCCGTGGATTTAGTAGAGGCCGGGGAGGACTTCTGTTCCTGGGAACTAGCTGTGCCCTGCGCCCTTACCTCTGGTAAGAAAGGACGCTCCTCGTACTTTCTTGTTTTTCTGCGACCGAAAGGACTGCATTTGATAATGTCATGCTTTCTGAGGCTGTGAGGGAATATAAGGCAAAATATAAGATTTACCAGCTATAGCTGTGGAGACAAGGTCAGAGAGCCCTTCTCCACACAATTCCTCACCCTTGTAAGGTAAAACCTCCATATGCCTCTTTTAGTCGGCATCACCTGTCCATTACATGTTCCACAGGACACGTCTAGCAGAAATCGACATAGCGTTGACTCTAGAACCCAGTAGACCAATGTCTCTTTGAGCATGTCTTATATATAAGACAGCATCTTTTAAATATCCTAGGGTCAATAACATGGTATCCTTATCTAGGGTTTCAATCCCTGCTGATAAGGTATCTGTCCACGCTGCTACAGCGCTATAAACCCATGCCGACACAATCGCCGGTCTGAGTAGTGTACCAGAATGTGTGTAAATGGACTTCAAAGTACTTTTCTGCATGCTATCTGCAGGATCCCTGAGGGTAGCTGTATCTTGGTATGTCAGCGCTACCTTTTGGGTAAACGCGTCAACGCCTTGTCCACCCTAGGGGAGGATTCCCATCGTATCCTGGCCCTAGCAGGGAAAGGATACGCCATGAGAATTCTTTTGGGAAACTGCAATTTCTTGTCTGGAGATTCCCGCTCTTATTCACACAATTCATTTGGTTCATGAGAGGAGGGAAATGTTATCTCAGCTTTCTTCCCCTTATACATGTGTACCCTCGATGGGTCATCAGTGATATGCAAAACATCTTTTATTACAATAATCATATATTGAATACTTTTCTGCCAGTTTTGGCTGTAACTTTGCATCATCGTAGTCGACACTGGAGTCAGACTCCGTGTCGGTATCAGTGTCTATTATTTTGGATAGTGGGCATTTTGAGACTCTGAAGGTCCCTGCGACATAGGAACAGACATGGGTAGATTGCCTGTCTGTTCTTTTATCTTTTGTGCAATAAATTTACCTCAGCACTTAATTCCACATATCCAGTCAAGTGTCGGCGTTGTCGACGGAGACACCACACACACACATTTGCTCCATCTCCTCCTTAGAAGAACCTTTTACCTCAGACATGTCGACACACACGTACCGACACACCACACACTCCGGGAATTCTCTTATCTGAAGACAGTTCCCCCACAAGGCCCTTTGGAGAGACAGACAGAGAGTATGCCAGCACACACCCAGCGCTAATGACCCAGGAAAAAAAACACACAATGTGTTTACCCAGTAGCGCTGTAATACTATTATTTGCTGCCAATTATGTGCCCCCCCCCCTCTTCTCTGAAACCCCCTTTCACCGTGGATAAGCAGGGGAGAGTCCGGGGAGCTTCCTCTCAGCTGTGCTGTGGAGAAAATGGCGCTGGTGAGTGCTGAGGGAGAAGCCCCGCCCCCTCGGCGGCGGGCTTCTGTCCCGCTTAAATATAATAAAAACTGGCGGGGGCTCTTTATATATACAGTGCCTAGCTGTATATATATCTCTTTTGCCAGAAATGAGGTTTATATTGCTGCCCAGGGCGCCCCCCCTGCGCCCTGCACCCTTACAGTGTCTGCCGTGTGTGAGGTGTGTGGGAGCAATGGCGCACAGCTGCACTGCTGTGCGTTACCTCAGTGAAGATCATGAAGTCTTCTGCCGCCTCTAAAGTCTTCTTTTCTTCTCATACTCGCCTGGCTTCTATCTTCCGGCTCTATGAGGAGGACGGCGGCGCGGCTCCGGGACGAACTCCAGGGTGAGACCTGTGTTCTGACTCCCTCTGGAGCTAATGGTGTCCAGTAGCCTAAGAAGCAGAGCCTTGAAACTCACAAAAGTAGGTCTGCTTCTCTCCCCTCAGTCCCTCGATGCAGGGAGTCTGTTGCCAGCAGGCTCCCTGAAAATAAAAAACCTAACAAATATACTTTCTGTCAGGAAACTCAGTAGAGCTCCCTGTAATGCACCCAGTCTCCTCTGGGCACAGTAGTAAACTGAGGTCTGGAGGAGGGGCATAGAGGGAGGAGCCAGTGCACACCAGATCTAAAGTCTTTCTTAAAGTGCCCATGTCTCCTGCGGAGCCCGTCTATCCCCATGGTCCTTACGGAGTCCCTAGCATCCTCTAGGACGTAAGAGAAATTATCTTTATGCCTTTGCCTATATGGATATATCTATGGCTTTTCGTATCTAATTCAGGAAACCATGTCACTTTATATTATATTAAGCAATGAGAATTTTTGCACATCTATTCATCACTCTCCCTGTAGCTGATCTATTGTTCTTTATCTTGACCCTCACCATCTTCCATCACTAATTTCATCTGGTTGTCACAGCAATCTATTTGTATTTTCCATTTCTCCCTCTCCTTGCTTTATGGGAGTCTCAAGTTTCATCACATATTTTACACATGTGTCACCACCCCCTCCCTTTTTCTTAAAACACCATTTTTTCACATTTCACTTCATACAATCATGTCCTTTTCACTATTCCTTTATGACTCATCTAGAAATTTTACTCACATGAAGACAGATATTACAACAAACCTTCTTCTAGATTCCTTTTCGTTTGCAATCACTTTGGTTCAACACTTTTTTGGAAAAACATGATCTTGCCCTTACACACGATATTATGATATTGGGACTAGCATGATATACTTACCATATGTATTTCTTTTCAATTAGACACTTATTCTTGGACACATTTATTCATAGTTATTTGATGGCACAATTCATATTTACATCACTGTTATAGCCAACTCAATTTTCATGTTCTTACACATTAAATCCATACAGTTATTTATAACGGTTACCAAAAGTTTACATGCATCAGTTATTTTATTATTATCTTTCACATTTTTTTTTTAAATAATGAGGCAAGGGCATTCATTTCAAACAATTTTTTTATATGTTTACAATATAACAGGGAATGCTCTGAGGGCCGTTATGAGAAATGCATGTGCATGTGCTTATACTTATTAAGCACATGACATAATGATCATTTATTTGTAAGAGAATGACAAACATCAATGACACTATACTTAGTGATTACTATACACCATACGATCATCAGGTATACAAAGGGAATCAGTAATGGAGTATGATATGTATAGTAATAGCTTCACCATCACCACGATGCATTTATATACAATCGATTGTATACTCACCTCAGGATTCAGGGTAATGGTCAAACTACTGTTAAATGCATTCATGCCACATCCACCAATGATTGACTATACACTTACCTTATGATAGAAAACAATTTTGTTGTATTTGTCTTAAGATCAAAGTCTATCCCAAGATTTACAGAAGATCATAGGGCCATGTGGGCGCATATGGAGTCAAATATCTTATATACGGTTTTTGCTTAATTATAATGTAATCCGCGCTGGAGCGTGTTTCCGGGATGGATTTCTAAATGGGTTTTATTGTGATATGAGATACACAATGAATCAACCTTTGGATACAAAACTATTTTGTTATACTTACCATAGGACTGAACTGTATCCTGAGATTTACAGAATATCAGAGGGCCATGTGGATGTATATGAAATATTTGATACATGGTTTCTGGATTATCATAATGACATCCATGTAGTTAATTCACTTTAGAACATGCTTCCGGGACAGATCTCCAAATTGAGTTTATTAGGATATGAGATACATAACGAATTGATGATCAATTAGAGTACAGGATGATATGCAACTAACCGTCTGAGTGACGGGATCTGCAATCCAAATCCGCTGAATGTGAATAAACTGTATAACATTTAATGGGGATTTAACGATCCAAGTGTGAAATACAAATAGATCAGTCTGGGTCAATGCTGTTGAATAGTCAGGATGTGATCGCACTTACTGTTTATATTTTATCTGCCGGGTGACGTCAAGAGTCATGTGCCGGGTGACGTCAGAAGTCATGTGACTATACCCCAATGGGAAAGACAAACGCCGCCATTGGCGGTGAGATACACATGATCTCTAGCCAGACTGAATTGGCTAGAGTCAACCTTTGAAATACTATCCACGGAAGGAAATCTGGTTCAGCCTCGTCAAAGCTAAACTGCAAAACGTGCACGTCAGCATTTCAGCGGCTTGCCACGCTCCTCTATTGTCCTTTTGTAATGGTGTAGAAAGAAACCATAAAGAAAGCAATAATAGACCTCTGCTGACACCCTTTGAAATTGGGGATAATAAAGTAATTTACAAATGTCAGCATTAGTCTTTATGGCATTAGCCCTGAGAGTGTTAAGGGAATAAAAGTGATCTGCCTGGTCCCAGTTCTCTGTATGACTTATGTGAATAACGAGTGTGCATGGTGTTGCCACTAACAACAGCACTTTGTGGCCACTCCAAACTTAAAAACCATATGTGTATCTTCAATACTGTTCAGCATTATAATGCTATACATGATATAATAGCAATCATTGTCATTAGCTGATTTATTTAAGCCACACATCAGCATTGCGAGTCATCTATAGACAATCATATACAAATTAACTATCTACTATACATGTAACGCAGGTTGTGTGAGACAAAGGTCTAACATCTCCACCTATATTTATTCCCATTAGTTCTGAATGATCTGCTATATGAGACCCTCTGCAATATATGATTGTTGTAAATAAGGAGTGGATATAATATAATATATAAGATATAGCTCACTGATTATACTATCGCAGGGGTCGACTTATATATGGGAAGTACCATACAGGCTTTTTAATACAAGCCAGTGATACATTAGTGGAGACAACTGTGGGTGTTAATACTGTTACATTGTATTAATACATCTTCAATTAGGATGTAAGCACTAATGTAACAGATATTGTTTCCAGCTTATATATGTGTAAGAACAGGTGGCTACAATTGCTAAACAGTGTTCAATGAAAATACAACTGCACACTAGTGTTGCGGGTTGATTACTGATATTACATGTAAACCAGTGATTTATTATACGCGCAATACAGAGCGTGTAGGGCAACTTCTTTTCATTATTACATCTGTTTATTATTGTGTCAGATTGATCTGACATAAGAAGATCCCAGACTGTGCAAACTATGCAAGTGATGTGGGTGGATAATACAATGTAAGATATTAATAATTCCAGTACCACTACACCCATATGAGAGCAGACTGCTATACTCCTCATGGGATTTTGAATGGAAATACAGTTGTGGTGACACCAGGAATCTGCACCATTTGTCCTATATTTAGAAGAGCGCAACAGAGCCAGTGGATTAGGTTACCCAACACACCATAGAATCTCAGAGGCTTTACTAATATTTTCAATTATACACCGGGGTGGTATTCATGTGACCGCCGGTCAGCTGACCGACAGTCACATGACCTCCTCCGTGAGCCCGACGGCTCACTATCCCGATGGTCGGCATGCCGACCAATAGGGACTATTTCCACTCGTGGGTGTCCACGACACCCATAGAGTGGGAATAGAACCCGTGGCGACCGCAGGTCGCCACCGAGCCCGCAGCGTGGCGAGCGCAGCGAGCCCGCAAGGGGCTTGCTGCACTCGCCCCTCCCCGCCGGGATCCCGGCGTCGGTATGCTGCCGGGATCCCGGCGTCAGTAAGGTGACCGGCGGCCAGGAGACCGCCGGTCACCAGTACTACACCCATACACCGGGCAGGAGTAACAAGTGGAAGTACCGCTTTTTAACTCTATTTTGTACTTTATTTCTATCTTTTTCACCTATCTGTCTGTATGTGTCAAATTTTTAACCTCTATGTTTTGCTGTGTATCCCCCGGAAAATGGGGCTCCTTTTTAAAAAAATGAGCATTAAAAGCTAAGTTCTATTTAGTTCTATAATTTGTCAAAAATTGTCTCAGTGCGCCCAACTAAGCAACCACATTTTGGTTCTCTCTTTTTTTGGTTTAAGTTACGGTTGCAATAGGGTTGCACCCCCATACAGTAAGATCTATTAATAGAAATACGATATCAATTTTGGGGTCCAATATGAAAGATACGACCCAATAAGTCTATCAATGGTCTCAAGTGTGCAGATATATCTCTTTCTCCTATCCAAATTACAGCCCTGATTGACCCTGACACACCCTGATAGCAATGTGATGGACACATTGACACAGCCTGATTGACAGCGCTGTGATGGATGTTCCACTTCTGACATAGCCCTGATTGACCCTGACAGACCTGATGGCCAGTGACAGCAGACTCTGACAGCCTGCCCTAAAAGGACAGACTGACAGCACCCCATAGCAGAGCTCCTCGCAGCATGGAAGCGTGCAGGAAAAATGGCGCTGAGCCACGTGACGTAGAGCCTTTATAGACTCAAAGTATCATAAGAAATCCGACGCGGGATGATGACGTTCGGCCAGTTGTGCGCTCCCAAGCTTGTCGTGACGTTCGCGGCCCGAGCTCGCGAACTCTCGAGCCAGGCATGTTTGGAGCTCTTTAGATTCCATGGAATCCGAACCGCTCATCTCTACTTTTGACACTGATGACCACTCTCTTCTCATACAAACACTACAATCTCTAGGTCTTCAGGACACAGCCCTTTCTTGGTTCTCATCCTACCTATCTAATCATTCTTCCAGTGTGCACCTCCTCTTCACTACCTCTATCAGTTGGAGTTCCACAAGGCTCAGTCTTAGGTCCTCTGCTTTTCTCAATCTATACCTCATCTCTTAACAAACTAATCAGCTCTTTAGGATTTCAGTACGCAGATGATACCCAAATCTACCTATTGTCTCCAGATTTGTTAACCAAACTACACCAACGTGCATCTCTTCGCTTATCTCAAAATATCTCCCAATCCGACCTCTTCGCTCTTCACAAGATTTACGTTTCTCATCCACACATTACTTGCTCCCATTCATGACTGCTGGACTTTCTTCGGGCTGCATCCACTCTGTGGAATGCCCTACCATGCACAATAAGACTCTCCTCTAGTCTCCAAACCTTCAAGCATTCCCTGAAAACTCACCTCTTCAGACAAGCTTATCAAATTCCAGAACCGCCCACATATTCATCATAAACTTTTCTATCCAATTGCATCGCCACTATACAGTCCACACATATCCTCAGAAGTTTTCTCTTTCTTTACTTTCCCATTCTCCAGAACCCAGGCCAACATTGCTGTGTGACCATATCAAACATCCCACTGAGAACCATTGCAATCTGCTGGACCATTATACAATAGATAACACCTATCCTGTAAGCTTGCGAGCAGGACCTTCCTAACTCTATGACTGTGTTTTGTTTTGTTTTATTTTAGTATTGTTAGTTAGTTTTGTATATCAATGCTGTTTCCAATTGTAAAACGCAATGGAATTTGCTGCACTATACTGTATAAGAAACTGGTAATACATATATAATAATAAGAATTTACTTACCGATAATTCTATTTCTCATAGTCCGTAGTGGATGCTGGGGACTCCGTAAGGACCATGGGGAATAGCGGCTCCGCAGGAGACTGGGCACATCTAAAGAAAGCTTTAGGACTATCTGGTGTGCACTGGCTCCTCCCCCCATGACCCCCCTCCAAGCCTCAGTTAGGACACTGTGCCCGGACGAGCGTACACAATAAGGAAGGATTTTGAATCCCGGGTAAGACTCATACCAGCCACACCAATCACACCGTATAACCTGTGATCTGAACCCAGTTAACAGCATGATAACAGAGGAGCCTCTGAAAAGATGGCTCACAACAATAATAACCCGATTTTTGTAACAATAACTATGTACAAGTATTGCAGACAATCCGCACTTGGGATGGGCGCCCAGCATCCACTACGGACTATGAGAAATAGAATTATCGGTAAGTAAATTCTTATTTTCTCTAACGTCCTAAGTGGATGCTGGGGACTCCGTAAGGACCATGGGGATTATACCAAAGCTCCCAAACGGGCGGGAGAGTGCGGATGACTCTGCAGCACCAAATGAGAGAACTCCAGGTCCTCCTCAGCCAGGATATCAATTTTGTAGAATTTTACAAACGTATTTGCTCCTGACCAAGTAGCTGCTCGGCAAAGTTGTAAAGCCGAGACCCCTCGGGCAGCCGCCCAAGATGAGCCCACCTTCCTTGTGGAGTGGGCATTTACATATTTTGGCTGTGGCAGGCCTGCCACAGAATGTGCAAGCTGAATTGTACTACAAATCCAACGAGCAATAGTCTGCTTAGAAGCAGGAGCACCCAGCTTGTTGGGTGCATACAGGATAAACAGCGAGTCAGATTTCCTGACTCCAGCCGTCCTGGAAACATATATTTTCAGGGCCCTGACAACGTCTAGCAACTTGGAGTCCTCCAAGTCCCTAGTAGCCGCAGGCACCACAAATAGGTTGGTTCAGGTGAAACGCTGAAAACCACCTTAGGGAGAAACTGAGGACGAGTCCTCAATTCCGCCCTGTCCGAATGGAAAATCAGATAAGGGCTTTTTCAGGATAAAGCCGCCAATTCTGACACGCGCCTGGCCCAGGCCAGGGCCAACAGCATGACCACTTTCCATGTGAGATATTTTAACTCCACAGATTTAAGTGGTTCAAACCAATGTGACTTTTGGAACCCAAAACTACATTGAGATCCCAAAGTGCCACTGGAGGCACAAAAGGAGGCTGTATATGCAGTACCCCTTTTACAAACGTCTGAACTTCAGGGACTGAAGCTAGTTCTTTTTGGAAGAAAATTGACAGGGCCGAAATTTGAACCTTAATGGACCCCAATTTCAGGCCCATAGACACTCCTGTTTGCAGGAAATGTAGGAATCGACCCAGTTGAATTTCCTCCGTCGGGCCTTACTGGCCTCGCATCACGCAACATATTTTCGCCAATTGCGGTGATAATGTTTTTGCGGTTACATCCTTCCTGGCTTTGATCAGGATAGGGATGACTTCATCCGGAATGCCTTTTTTCCTTCAGGATCCGGCGTTCAACCGCCATGCCGTCAAACGCAGCCGCGGTAAGTCTTGGAACAGACAGGGTCCTTGCTGGAGCAGGTCCCTTCTTAGAGGTAGAGGCCACGGATCCTCCGTGAGCATCTCTTGAAGTTCCGGTTACCAAGTCCTTCTTGGCCAATCCGGAACCACGAATATAGTGCTTACTCCTCTCCATCTTATCAATCTCAGTACCTTGGGTATGAGAGGCAGAGGAGGGAACACATACCCTGACTGGTACACCCACGGTGCTACCAGAGCGTCTACAGCTTATTGCCTGAGGGTCCCTGGACCTGGCGCAATACCTGTCAAGTTTTTAATCATGTGGAAGACTTCTGGGTGAAGTCCCCACTCTCCCGGGTGGAGGTCGTGCTGAGGAAGTCTGCTTCCCAGTTGTCCACTCCCGGAATGAATACTGCTGACAGTGCTATCACATGATTTTCCGCCCAGCGAAGAATCCTTGCAGCTTCTGCCATTGCCCTCCTGCTTCTTGTGCCACCCTGTCTGTTTACGTGGGTGACTGCCGTGATGTTGTCCGACTGGATCAACACCGGCTGACCTTGAAGCAGAGGTCTTGCTAAGCTTAGAGCATTGTAAATGTCCCTTAGCTTCAGGATATTTATGTGAAGTGATGTCTCCAGGCTTGACCATAAGCCCTGGATATTCCTTCCCTATGTGACTGCTCCCCAGCCTCGCAGGCTGGCATCCGTGGTCACCAGGACCCAGTCCTGAATGCCTAATCTGCGGCCCTCTAGAAGATGAGCACTCTGCAACCACCACAGGAGGGACACCCTTGTCCTTGGTGACAGGGTTATCCGCTGATGCATCTGAAGATGCGACCCGGACCATATGTCCAGCAGGTCCCACTGGAAAGTTCTTGCGTGGAATCTGCCGAATGGGATTGCTTCGTAGGAAGCCACCATTTTACCCAGAACCCTTGTGCATTGATGCACTGAGACTTGGCTCGGTTTTAGGAGGTTCCTGACTAGCTCGGATAACTCCCTGGCTTTCTCCTCCGGGAGAAACACCTTTTTCTGGACTGTGTCCAGGATCATCCCTAGGAACAGAAGACACGTCGTCGGAACCAGCTGCGATTTTGGAATATTGAGAATCCAATCGTGCTGCCGCAACACTACCTGAGATAGTGCTACACCGACCTCCAACTGTTCCCTGGATCTTACCCTTATCAGGGAATTGTCCAAGTAAGGGATAACTAAAATTCCCTTCCTTCGAAGGAATATCATCATTTCGGCCATTACCTTGGTAAAGACCCGGGGTGCCGTGGACCATCCATACGGCAGCGTCTGAAACTGATAGTGACAGTTCTGTACCATAAACCTGAGGTACCCTTGGTGAGAAGGGTAAATTTTGACATGAAGGTAAGCATCCTTGATGTCCCGAGACATCATGTAGTCCCCTTCTTCCAGGTTCGCAATCACTGCTCTGAGTGACTCAATCTTGAATTTGAACCTCTGTATGTAAGTGTTCAAAGATTTTAGATTTAGAATCGGTCTCATCGAGCCGTCCGGCTTCGGTACCACAACAGTGTGGAATAATACCCCGTTCCCTGTTGCAGGAGGGGTATCTTGATTATCACCTGCTGGGAATACAGCTTGTGAATGGCTTCCAAAACTGTCTCCCTGTCAGAAGGAGACATCGGTAAAGCCGACTTTAGGAAACGGCGAGGGGGAGACGTCTCGAATTCTAATTTGTACCCCTGAGATATCACCTGAAGGATCCAGGGGTCTACTTGCGAGTGAGCCCACTGCGCGCTGAAATTCATTGAGACGGGCCCCCCACCGTGCCTGATTCTGCTTGTAAAGCCCCAGCGTATACTGAGGGCTTGGTAGAGGCGGGAGAGGGTTTCTGTTCCTGTGAACTGGCTGATTTCTGCAGCCTTTTTCCTCTCCCTCTGTCACGGGGCAGAAATGAGGAACCTTTTGCCCGCTTGTCCACGAAAAGACTGCGCCTGATAATACGGCGTCTTCTCATGTTGAGAGGCGACCTGGGGTACAAACGTGGATTTCCCAGCTGTTGCCGTGGCCACCAGGTCTGAAAGACCGACCCCAAATAACTCCTCCCCTTAATAAAGCAATACTTCCAAATGCCGTTTGGAATACGCATCACCTGACCACTGACGTGTCCATAACCCTTTACTGGTAGAAATGGACAACGCACTTAGACTTGATGCCAGTCGGCAAATATTCCGCTGTGCATCACGCATATATAGAAATGCATCTTTTAAATGCTCTATAGGCAAAAATATACTGTCCCTATCTAGGGTATCAATATTTTCAGTCAGGGAATCCGACCACGCCAACCCAGCACTGCACATCCAGGCTGAGGCGATTGCTGGTCGCAGTATAACACCAGTATGTGTGTAAATACCTTTTAGGATATCCTCCTGCTTTCTATCAGCAGGATCCTTAAGGGCGGCCATCTCAGGCGAGGGTAGAGCCCTTACAAGCGTGTGAGCGCTTTATCCACCCTAGGGGGTGTTTCCCAACGCACCCTAACCTCTGGCGGGAAAGGATATAATGCCAATAACATTTTAGAAATTATCAGTTGTTATCGGGGGAAACCCACGCATCATCACACACCTCATTTAATTTCTCAGATTCAGGAAAACTACAGGTAGTTTTTCCTCACCGAACATAATACCCCTTTTTGGTGGTACTCGTATTATCAGAAATGTGTAAAACATTTTTCATTGCCTCAATCATGTAACGTGTGGCCCTACTGGAAGTCACATTTGTCTCTTCACCGTCGACACTGGAGTCAGTATCCGTGTCGGCGTCTATATCTGCCCTCTGAGGTAACGGGCGCTTTAGAGCCCCTGACGGCCTATGAGACGTCTGGACAGGCACAAGCTGAGTAGCCGGCTGTCTCATGTCAACCACTGTCTTTTATACAGAGCTGACACTGTCAAGTAATTTCTTCCAACAGTTCATCCACTCAGGTGTCGACCCCCTAGGGGTTGACATCACTATTACAGGCAATCTGCTCCGTCTCCACATTATTTTTCTCCTCATACATGTCGACACAAAAGTACCGACATACAGCACACACACAGGGAATGCTCTGATAGAGGACAGGACCCCACTAGCCCTTTGGGGAGACAGAGGGAGAGTTTGCCAGCACACACCAGAGCGCTATATATATACAGGGATAACCTTTGTCAAAGTCAGAAAAATATCACTATGCACACTGCCATATTTGCACCTCATATGTGTCCCTGCTGCGCATGCGTGCGCTCTCCCGTGCGTGCGCATACTCGCTGTTGCGGGCACCCGCGGGCGCACGGTATGCGCATTTACGGTAGAGATTGTATGCGTCTAGCGGGCGACTCTTTCATTACATATTTTCACCATATAATGTATTTTGTAGATTATGGTCCCTTTGATAGAATCTGAAAGTATGGTTAATGTAGAATGTTCATGTACAGAGAAATCCCTCTTTGTTTGATACGAAGGGTCAGACAGGAGTAATACAGTGGTGTTTAGTATCCATCAGAAGAGTATTTAATTAGCAATATTCCGGTGTTGGTTTGAAGCGAATTAATCGCTCGTGCGAATAGTTATGGACATAAGAAGTTTATGTCTATTTACTATTATTTGCACTTACTTATCCATGCGGCGGGAAACCTAGTTTCCCACCCACCTGAGCAGTTGGAAATTGTCACAGCCCACCTGTATGAATCAACCTATGACCTTTTGTTATAATGCGAGGAGGAATTCCTGTGTCCAATGAACAATGAGATTGTAGGGACCATTGAATTGTATTGTGTGTGGGGCATAAATAGACAAGCCGATCACATCCAGCTCACTCTTCAACGGTTCTCATTGCTGATAATCGGGAGCTGGATGTCCAGAGGCACATGCGATCGTTCCCCTTTGTGCGTAAGTTTTTCTCCGCAATCATATTGTCTTCCTTGTTATTCTGAGCCATATCTCTCCATATCTCTCTCTCTCTCTCTCTCTCTCCTCCTTCTCTCGTATTCTCTTAAACGTAATAGTATTGTATTGTATTTCCTGTGTAGTTATCTGGTTAGTCTATGTTATATTGTAGTGTATGACTTGTATTGTATTAATTCTTTTGCAAGTATAACATTCATAATATATATATAAGGCGTTGGACCCTAAGCCCAGGTATCTGTGTATTTCTCATAGTGTTAAGTATTTTCAGAGCGTCGGTGACGCTCGAACAGCTTTTAAGATAAGCAGGCTACACAAGGTTGCATCTACACTCTATCATTACACTAAGGTTTTGCTGTATAATACGTTGTTTATGGTTTAGATATAAAGGTTTAACATTGTGAGCGTCTGCGCCGCTGGTGATCTCCTCGTGGTCCCGAGCGTCCGCTACGCTATAGCGAATCATTACGTTAGTCGGCAGCCAAAAGCGTGCCTGCCTGTGATCTCTTGGCCGTGAGCGAACGTGACGCTTGAGCGTCTCGACCACAGCTAAGCGATTGTTACGCAACGTGCGTACCCTTACGGTACTCCATACGTAAATAGCGTACAGTGTTCTTAGACCTCATAAAGGGTTTTATATAAGATAAATATTTAGCTTTATCAATTGGCTGCTCGTCCTGTCCTTCACATATCTCTGCTAGGTAATTTCAGCAGACATTATCCATCAGCAAAGGGCGGGAGATCATATTCTTCGCAGTGCTGACGGGATAAGCGTCTGCTTCGCTTAGTAAAGGGTGCTGAGGGAATCCGGAACCGGAGGTAAGAACAACACGCTAGTGTCTTTTAAAACTGTTTATTTCTATCTTGCGTACGCACACACGCATATCTGCATTTCTTTTTCATTCGTGTATTTTCATATATCACTCTCCTGTTTGCCATTTTATAAATTGATAAAACGTGCTAAGAGAGATTTGTCGCTATTTCATAGTTAAAGTGTAAAAGTAATGCATTAAGGGATAAAGTGTAAAGCACACACGCAGCTCTACCTAAAGGTACAAGGAGAGATTGGTGTGGGGTTCAGTAGAGGATCGAGGATCATCTACATTGATAAACGTGTACATTGTGTTACGGTGGACATTGGTTTTGTGTACACGTGTCTCTAACAAAGGGCTGAGACTCGCGTACGCAAAGGCCGACGCACGCAGCGTAAATTACGCAACGGAGCGTCTGGGTACGCCCACGTAACTCAAGTCACACGATAGTGTTGATTTTTTTTAACAAACGAAAAGGTGACAACGCGATAAATAGCGCAACAGGCGATAAATAGCGCAACAGGCGATAAGTAGCGCAAATCTATTTTAGTATTCGAAATTTAAATTAACAGATCCTTCTCCAAATTTACAACACATCTGGTCTAAAGAAAATTTCTGCGCAGAAATAGAAATAGAAACAAAAGTGTATATGTGGTGAGTGAGTGTTTGTTTTTACAATTTTGGGGATTGAACCACAGAAATCATCGAGTTCTCGTGAAGGTACATACGTGTAAGTGACATGCACGGTGGCTAGGGAGGCATCTCTGGTTAAACATAAAATTTGAGCATTAGAGTGTAGCGGACCAGGAGGTATAGCAGACCAGGAGGTCAGACCAGGAGGTCATATAACAGACCAGGAGGTCTAGGTACAAAGAAGTCCGCTATAGAGACAAGGCACAACACCAAGAAGGGTTGGTGCAACACCCATATAGGCCATAAAAGCTCAGGCTGAAGGAATTCGCAGCTGCCGAATGTCGATTCCACTGGTCGCTCCGTACATAAGATTAGTTGCTTATGTGCTGAACGACTGTACCGCACGTAATTGTGTGCATTAGTTAGTAACCTGACCAGTACCATTTGTGTACAAACCCGGTCACAAACGCTATTTGTACATTCTAACGTGATTTGTGTAATTTTTTATTTTTTCAAAAAGGGAAGTTCGCTGGTCACTCTAGAACTATCCGACAACCCCACCTTTACTGGAAAGGGTTAATGCTCTTCGGATCATACCTACATGTTCCAGTAAACTAAGGTTAATAGGGGCCCTGGGTCGAGTACGCCAGCACTATATCAGTGTGTGGGCATATTGGTCGGCGTGGGCGAGTGAGTGAGGTGCTCGGTAAACTTCACCGTCAACCTATCTTTGAATATTTTGGTTTTTTGTAAGGGTTCGCTGAAGACCCTGCTATAAAGGTCAGAGGTAGAGCAAGCAACACCTGCAAATTATGGGGGCCAGTTGTTCAGGAAGGGGGCGATCAACATCGGTTCGGGTTGATTCTGTAAACTGACCAGTCGGGTCGGCAAGGTATGTAATGTGTGAAAAATACGGAAGACACACAGAAATTTTATGTGATGAATGGGAGAAAATGACTGTACATGACGGGGAGAAATTCCCAAGAGTAGGCAGCTTCAGCCCAGAAGTGTTGCAAAATTTAAGGAGAAGGATATGTCTCATTAAATCAGCAAAGAGACGAATCAAACATTATGATTATTTGCAGCTATGGCAACAGGAGGGTGAAATACAGAGAGGATTGGCTCAGGCGGCGGGATCTAATCCTATCAGGAAACTGATGACCACGGCCCCGCCGCCACCATACATATCAGGAGAGAAATTGGTTGCGGAGAATGACGCATCAGGGGGTAACAAACAGGCACTTAGCAACTGTATAAATGTTAAGGATAATGTTAATAAGTTAACCCATGCAAGTATTAACCCGTGCAAGTTGTACCCTGTTTTGAACTTTCCCCAGGAGTGTGATCAAGAGGACGAATCGGCAACAATATTGGCGCTCTCTCTAGCAGCCACCATATCAGAAACAACAGTAGGCACGGCCCAACCAATAAGATTAGTAACAAAGCCCCCTAGCGGAGGGACAGGTGAGGTCGTATCAACGGGTAAGTACGGCACCATACACTATGCTGAAACTATTTCACCACAGGCTGTAGAATCTACACAGAATGATGTTGCTAGACTTAATCCCGTGAGGGTAATAGCAGTTCCAAATGGGAAAACGGACACTACAGGAGTCACTCCTATCAGGAACATTGCCATGTACAGCCCGTTTTCCCGAATGGAATTAAGGACCATAGTGTCTGAATTCCCTGACCCCAGAAAAGACTTAGTTGCTAGCCAAAAATACATCAGAGACCTAGGAAACACTTTAGAGCCCAATAACAAAGATTGGCAGATATTGCTGAGGGCTTGTTTACCCTCCAATGTCGACGCAGCTCAATTTTTAGCTGACTGTGGACTGGATCAGGATGTACCTCTTACAGATGTGTACAACAAAGACAATGTAAAAAGAATAAGTTTACAGTTAAAAGAGTATTTTCCAGCTGTGGCCAAATGGAATAGAATTTTTTCCATTAAACAAAAAGAGACAGAAACAGCTGCTGATTATTTTCACCGGGCATTATTAGAAATGGCAAAATACACTAGCATAGAGGACATTAGGACCAATGCAAACCATCAAGAGGTAGCAGTATCTGTGCTAATGGATGGTTTAAAAGAGGCATTAAAGACCAGGGTACAGACCACACAACCATGTTGGCGAGGTCTGTCGGTGGCTACTTTGAGAGAGGCTGCTATTGATCACGACCGGAATATCACCAGACACAGGGAGTCACAAGGTGATAAGTTAATGTCAGTAAGTATACAGGCCCTGACCACAAAACAGCCTGTGTTTATATCACCAAACCCTGTGGGTAAGTCAAATGTGGTAACATGTTATTTTTGTCATAAACAGGGACACATAGCACGAGACTGTAGAGCGAAAAATTCGCAAAGATCATACCAACCCCCTAGACAACGACACGACACACGACATTGGGATCAGGGTCCACAGAGACGGAGTTATGAGCCACATACAGGGGAAACAAAAAGATACCCCCCGAACAGAGACTGGCACGCCTCTGGTAGTTCCCAGCTAACTCCCTCACAAGTAGTTGCTGCCAGCGGGATTCAGGGAGGTCACCATACCCAATAGGGGTGTGGCCATACCTGGAATCTGCAGCCAGTAAAATTGATTGCAAATCTTGGAAGTGAACCCGAAATTGCAATCAATGTAGCTGGTAAATCATTAAACTTTCTTGTAGATACAGGGGCGGCCAAATCAGTGATAAATTCGACAGTGGGCATGAGAACCACTGGTAAGACAATTCCAGCCATAGGGGTAACGGGAGTAGTCCAGCACTACCCTGTTAGCAAACCAGCCGAGATTACAGTAGGGCCTTTACATACCAAGCATTCCTTTTTGCTGGCTGCATCGGCACCGACTAATCTCCTGGGAAGAGACTTATTGTGTAAAATGGGGTGCGTCATTTATTGTACTCCTGAAGGTGTATTCTTGGACATACCTGAGAATCACGCTCAGGAAGTGCGAGACATGTTAGACTCCCCATCAAAATTAATGTCACATACCATTATGACAAATAGGACTCCATCCCAAGTAGAAGAAATGACATCCCAGATACCAGAGTCACTTTGGACTAAAGATGGACAGGACACTGGATTAATGGCAAACGTAGCTCCGGTAGTTGTACAAGTAAAAGATGGTAGGATAGCTCCAAAAATCCCACAATACCCTCTGAAGCCAGAGGTGGAGTTAGGAGTGTATCCCGTAATAGAGCGCTTGCTACAACAGGGCATTCTGGTAAGAACGTCCAGCACTGCCAATAGTCCCATCTTCCCTGTGAAAAAGAGTGGGGGGAGGGGTTACCGGCTAGTGCAGGATCTAAGGGGGATTAACAAAATAGTTGAGAGTCAGTTCCCCGTAGTGCCAAATCCAGCTGTCATCCTTATGCAAATCCCTCCCACTGCGAAATTTTTCACTGTTATTGACCTATGCTCCGCTTTCTTTTCGGTACCCCTACACCCTGACAGCCAATACTTGTTTGCATTCACATACAGAGGAGTCCAATACACATGGACTCGATTACCACAAGGTTTCATAGACAGTCCAAGTATATTTTCCCAGGCTTTGCATGATTGTTTACAGTCTTTCCAACCAGAGAGTGGATCAGTATTAATACAGTACGTGGATGATCTACTACTGTGTTCTGATTCAGTGGAAGCATCCCTGAAGGATACGAAACAGCTCCTGTTTCATCTTTCAGACACAGGACACAAGGTTTCCAAAGACAAGTTGCAATTATGCCAAACTAAAGTAAAATATTTGGGACACTGTCTAACACAAGGACTGAGACACCTGACCGCTGATAGAATTCAAGCAATTAGAGACATGACTCTGCCACAAACCCAGCAACAGATCAGAACATTTTTAGGAATGTGTGGGTATTGCCGTAACTGGATCCCAGGATTTTCCATTCTAGCGTTACCTTTGCCGGAGATGGTCTCCTCAAACAAACCTGATCGGATTTCGCATACAGACGAGTCCGAGATGGCATTTGAGAGACTTAAACAGTGCCTAACGCAGGCACCAGCATTAGGTATGCCAGACTATGGGAAACCCTTTGAGCTGTACGGAACAGAAAGTGCTGGTTGCGCGGCAGGCGTCTTAACCCAAAAGCACGGTGATGCCAGCAGGCCAGTAGCATACTATAGCGCTCAGCTAGATACGGTAGCGCGATCCCTCCCCACATGCTTGCGAAGCGTTGCTGCGATAGCATTGCTAGTAACGAAAAGCGAAGATGTAGTGCTAGGTCACAACCTCACAATTCATACACCACATGCAGTGTCAGCCTTGTTAAATTCTGCCCAAACCAGGCACGTCTCATCAGCACGGTTTACAAGATGGGAATTGGCACTAATGGCCCCCGTAAACATCACCATAAGGAGATGCAGTGCATTAAATCCTGCAACATATCTCCCAGGTGTGCCTGGACAGGCACAAAGGGTGGAGGATGAGAGTGGTGGGGAAGGAGGATTTAATACAAAGGAGGACACACATGATTGTATGGAATATTTGACCCAAAATTTTACCGCAAGGCCTGACATCAGTGACAACCCACTGGAAGATGTAGAGCTCACGTTCTACATGGATGGTAGTTGTCACAGACAGTCAGACTCGGGAGACTTGTGTACTGGATACGCAGTCGTAGATGACCAAGGCACCATAGAAGCAGACCCGCTAGGCCCACCTCACTCAGCCCAGGTTGCTGAACTGGTCGCCCTAACCAGAGCATGTGAATTGGCTAAGGGCAAATCAGCCAATATCTACACCGACTCTAGATACGCATTCGGGGTAGTCCATGATTTCGGAGCCCTATGGCGCCTCAGAAATTTCATGACGGCAGCTGGTACACCGGTAGCGCATGCAGCTCACATCAAAAGGCTTCTAACAGCGATACAGGAACCCGACAGAGTGGCTGTTATCAAGTGTAAAGCACACACATATAGTCAAGACCCAGTATCACTTGGTAACAGCCGAGCAGACGAAGCAGCTAAGTTAGCAGCTGGTACCCCCAGACAGACAGACACCACACAATTGATGGTATTTAATACCATCAACACACAGAAGTTGTGTGAAATGCAAAATTTGTGTTCCACACAGGAAAAGGCAGTCTGGAAGGCAAAGGGATATGGCCAGGAGTCCTCAGGACTCTGGACGGATGGACATGGTAAACCGGTGGCCCCCAGAGCGTACCTTCCATGTTTAGCTGAGGCAGCTCACGGGCTGACTCATCTGGGCAAGGAAGGAATGTGCAAGTTGGTAAGAGCATATTGGTGCGCCCCAGGATTTTCATCTCATGCGAGTAAGAGAGCAATGTCATGCCTTACCTGTTTGAGAAAGAACATCGGAAAGGCAATACCAACAGAACCATCTCATATCCCACCTACAGGCGGCCCTTTCCAGGTAATACAGATTGACTTCATTCAATTACCCCCTTGTCGAAATTTGAAATATGTACTTGTTTGTATAGATGTATTCTCAAATTGGGTCGAAGCATTTCCTGCGGCCACAAATACCGCTATGTTTACTGCTAAGAAAATTGTGCAGGAATTTCTAAGTAGATATGGTATCCCTAGAATAATTGAAAGTGATAGGGGTACCCATTTTACAGGTGATGTCTTTCAAGGAATGTGTAAGTTGATGGGAATTGATAGCAAGCTGCACACTCCATACCGTCCACAGGCGAGTGCGAAGGTGGAAAGAGTGAACAGCACTATTAAAAATAAACTGAGCAAAGTTATGGCAGAGACAGGATTGACATGGCCAGAAGCTTTACCCATTGTACTGTACAGCATCAGAACCACTCCCAGGTCCCCTCTTAATCTGTCTCCCTTTGAAATCTTGTTTGGTCGACAACCGCATGTTATGATTAACCCTCAGGATGATTTGAAGTGTAACAATGAAGTGACTGTAAAATACCTGACTAACATGAGTAAACAGTTAAGGAATCAAAATGATAATTTGAAGTTGGTGATTCCTGATTTACCAGATAGTAATTGTCATGACATTGAACCTGGGGATTATGTAATGATACGGAATTTTCTACGCTCAGGTTGCCTTATTGACAGATGGGAAGGACCATACCAAGTCTTATTGACTAGCACTACAGCATTGAAGGTTGCCGAGAGAGAGACTTGGGTTCATTCGTCCCATTGTAAGAAGGTTGCTGATCCAGAGAGGTCCCGTGATAAGGAACAGACGGTAGAGGAAGTTGTATCACTGGAGTGTCTGTTCCAGGAGGACTGAGGCGGCACCTGAGCATTGAAAATCACAAGATCAAAAGCAGTTGTCGATTCCCTGTTCCCTTTTATTGTTTTTCTCCACTTCCCATCCCCTCTCCCTCAAATTATTTTTCCCCCTTCTCATTCTTCTTCGTTTCCTCCTATAAGATGGACTTGCCCCAAGAGACTGTGATCCGGATTTTCCTGTTGACCATGATGTTGACCAGAGCAGTCTGTTCCGGCGAGAGTACCATGGAGGTCGAGAGAGGTTCTGGAATGGGTTCTGATGACAAAGATGGAGGCGTAGTTTTCCAAGAACAACTTAACCAACAAGTAAAGGCGAGTATCAGAAAACGATCCGATAGCATTGACAATAGAAGGAATTGTGAAGGATTGTTAGCTGAAGAAAACTGTATCTGTAGGCTCTGTGACAACGTAGTTGAGGATGGGTGCATTAAGAAATGCCAATCCAGTTTTAATATCCACATGGACCGGCATCCATTGAGTGACTATCACTCCTTAGTGGGTAGTGTGTTAAATCAAACAGATTGTTGGGTATGCTCTCAAGTACCTCAAGGTCACAGCAAATCAGGGCTAGTACCATTTCCTTTAACAATAGGGGAGGTACTTGAGCTAAAGGGTGGGAGACCGGTGGACAGGAGGTTTAATATCTCCAGTCCTCCTAGTTTGAAGCTCCACCAATATCATGTGGATAGATCCCTAATATGTTTTAACATTACCAATCCCCGAAAGCCGGGAAGTTGGGAAGTGTCATGGAGCAACCAAACCATGACCTTTTCATATAGAGCAGATAGAATGCCTACAGATACAGAGCTTATACGCCTCATAGCCAGTAGAGAAAAATCTTTCCGATATAGGTATACCCTAGGAAGTAGGATTACGAGAGTTGGAGAGGTATCACCAGGATACTGCGCACATATCGTACAAACTGATACGTGTACTAAACAGATGGGAGAATTAGGGTTAGGAGATTTCACATGGAAGATGTGTAATATGGTTATGTCCTACTCCGTCCCATATGTTCTCCCCGATGATGCATATTTCATATGCGGGAGGAAGGCGTATAAGTGGCTTGCCCCAAACTCTGAAGGATTGTGTTATATTGGAAAAGTACTGCCTGAAGTAATGACTGTATCACATGCCAAAATGAAAGATATACACCGTGTTGCCCAAGCTCCTTATACTCACACTCATTACGAGCACGTAGTTAAACGGCACCTGATAGAAAGAACAGAGCATCCGGCCTCTGACATGATCCATGAATCCACCGGGATTCAGTTTCTAATCGCGTTAGATTTCACTCGCACCGCCAGAGGAGTGTTGAATTATAAATACATATCTGCGCTCGCAAATTTGTTAGATAATATCACTGAAATGTATGATGACACGTTTAGGTATACTGGAAGAGAACTTCAAGCTTATAAAACAGAACTGGTCCAGCATAGAATGGTTCTCAATTACCTCACAGCAGTGACAGGCGGATATTGCGTCACACTGGCAACGCAGTACGGCGTGAAATGTTGCACATATATTACGAATAGTACCGAGGACCCGGTCGAGGTCATAGACCAAAAGATGGACGATATTCTCCAATTGAAGTGGGAATTTCGCAGGAGACACAATCTCACTCTTGCTGCTGTAGGTAATAAGCTGACTGGTTGGGTGTCATGGTTGAACCCGCGAAATTGGTTCTCTGGTTTAGGAGAATGGGCTCAAGGAGTCATAATGGATGTTGGGAAGTTTCTTCTATGTATCTTAGGTGTTGTCATATCCATTGGCTTGATATTTAGATGCGGTCAGGCTTTAATGAAGTGCAAACGAAGTACCAGGGTGATGAGTTTAAGGAGTGAGGAAACTGTAATTCCAATGGATTTGATTTATGACCCAAATGTAGAAACAATGATGTGATGAAAATGCGATTTCTACGGTCCGTTTCTTTCACCTGTTTTCTGGTTTTTCCAAGGTAAAAAGACCCACTTTTGACGAGGAATTTGATGATCCGGTATACAGACAACTGATGGATTAAAGAAGAAGTTTTGACAACCTTATACACAGATATTTGATGAAAAATGCCATAGACCCCCAGTTTCCCTAGAAATTTTAAAATTACGCTAGCCCAACACTTTTGTAAGCCTATGGACATTGACAAAGCTTTTTGCCCACACGCCTTTTGGCAAAAGCACAAAGAAGACTGCATTCAACAGACACCGAACAAGACTTCAACCGACAAATGTTCATTAACCTGACATAGAATACCACTGCATTTTCCGTAATTATGTCTTTTCTTCATCTCTACAACCTTCAGGTAATGACACACATAGGCGATAGGGAATACAGGCACAGATATCAGCAATCACATATTCCCCCATTCATGTATCATCAACTAAAATGTGCTCCCCCATTTTGTTACAACCACAGCCGAAAAGAGCTCGGTAAAGTTTGACAGCCCATCCACAGACCCGTACCACGGGATAAGAAGGAATTCAAATGTATACTTCGCAATACCTCGAAGCTTGATTTAAAACACGTACGGCACGATGATACATGACCCCCCAAACATGGATTCATACACACATGCTTCTAGTATCCCACTAGGTCATACCCTCTTCACACCTTCTCCTCTCTCCTCCCTTACCCAACCATGGAAATATATTAACCCCTGACATATATTTTTCTCTTTTTGAAATGTTTTAGGAAGTGGCAGTTATTGTTGACTGCCAAAGGGTGGACTGTCAAAGTCAGAAAAATATCACTATGCACACTGCCATATTTGCACCTCATATGTGTCCCTGCTGCGCATGCGTGCGCTCTCCCGTGCGTGCGCATACTCGCTGTTACAGGCACCCGCGGGCGCACGGTATGCGCATTTACGGTAGAGATTGTATGCGTCTAGCGGGCGACTCTTTCGTTACATATTTTCACCATATAATGTATTTTGTAGATTATGGTCCCTTTGATAGAATCTGAAAGTATGGTTAATGTAGAATGTTCATGTACAGAGAAATCCCTCTTTGTTTGATACGAAGGGTCAGACAGGAGTAATACAGTGGTGTTTAGTATCCATCGGAAGAGTATTTAATTAGCAATATTCCGGTGTTGGTTTGAAGCGAATTAATCGCTCGTGCGAATAGTTATGGACATAAGAAGTTTATGTCTATTTACTATTATTTGCACTTACTTATCCATGCGGCGGGAAACCTAGTTTCCCACCCACCTGAGTAGTTGGAAATTGTCACAGCCCACCTGTATGAATCAACCTATGACCTTTTGTTATAATGCGAGGAGGAATTCCTGTGTCCAATGAACAATGAGATTGTAGGGACCATTGAATTGTATTGTGTGTGGGGCATAAATAGACAAGCCGATCACATCCAGCTCACTCTTCAACGGTTCTCATTGCTGATAATCGGGAGCTGGATGTCCAGAGGCGCATGCGATCGTTCCCCTTTGTGCGTAAGTTTTTCTCCGCAATCATATTGTCTTCCTTGTTATTCTGAGCCATATCTCTCCATATCTCTCTCTCTCTCCTCCTTCTCTCGTATTCTCTTAAACGTAATAGTATTGTATTGTATTTCCTGTGTAGTTATCTGGTTAGTTAGTCTATGTTATATTGTAGTGTATGACTTGTATTGTATTAATTCTTTTGCAAGTATAACATTCATAATATATATATAAGGCGTTGGACCCTAAGCCCAGGTATCTGTGTATTTCTCATAGTGTTAAGTATTTTCAGAGCGTCGGTGACGCTCGAACAGCTTTTAAGATAAGCAGGCTACACAAGGTTGCATCTACACTCTATCATTACACTAAGGTTTTGCTGTATAATACGTTGTTTATGGTTTAGATATAAAGGTTTAACATTGTGAGCGTCTGCGCCGCTGGTGATCTCCTCGTGGTCCCGAGCGTCCGCTACGCTATAGCGAATCATTACGTTAGTCGGCAGCCAAAAGCGTGCCTGCCTGTGATCTCTTGGCCGTGAGCGAACGTGACGCTTGAGCGTCTCGACCACGGCTAAGCGATTGTTACGCAACGTGCGTACCCTTACGGTACTCCATACGTAAATAGCGTACAGTGTTCTTAGACCTCATAAAGGGTTTTATATAAGATAAATATTTAGCTTTATCACCTTATATAAGTGTTTTTCCCCTTATAGCTGCTGTATAGTTAATACTGCGCCTAATTAGTGCCCCCCTCTCTTTTTTTTAACCCTTTCTGTAGTGTAGTGACTGCAGGGGAGAGCCAGGGAGCTTCCCTCCAACGGAGCTGTGAGGGAAAATGGCGCCAGTGTGCTGAGGAGATAGGCTCCGCCGCCTTATCGGCGGCCTTATCTCCCGTTTTTCTATGTATTCTGGCAGGGGTTAAATGCATCCATATAGCCCAGGAGCCGCCGATTTTCCGGACCTCTTCTGCCTTCTGGCTCTGTAAGGGGGCCGGCGGCGCGGCTCTGGGACCCATCCAAGCTGGGCCTGTGATCGTCCCTCTGGAGCTAATGTCCAGTAGCCTAAGAAGCCCAATCCACTCTGCACGCAGGTGAGTTCGCTTCTTCTCCCCTTAGTCCCTCGATGCAGTGAGCCTGTTGCCAGCAGGTCTCACTGAAAATAAAAAACCTAAACTAAAACTTTCACTAAGAAGCTCAGGAGAGCCCCTAGTGTGCACCCTTCTCGTTCGGGCACAGAGATCTAACTGAGGCTTGGAGGGGGGTCATGGGGGGAGGAGCCAGTGCACACCAGATAGTCCTAAAGCTTTCTTTAGATGTGCCCAGTCTCCTGCGGAGCCGCTATTCCCCATGGTCCTTACGGAGTCCCCAGCATCCACTTAGGACGTTAGAGAAAATAATTTGTGCCAAAAACATTCTCATAAAAAAAAACACACTTTGAAGGTAAGGAAATTGTTTTCGTTACCAGTGGTAACTACTACAGTCAGAGGTATAGCATATACTTACGGTATTGTGACCTTTTGCTCTACGACCAAATGTGTACTCTAGTGCTAAGGTGGGTTTTGGAGCTTCATCCCTATGACAATAATAAAAAAAACAATAATAATAATAATAAAAAATATACACTTTCTGCTGGAAGCTGTTCTTGAATACCCCTGCCTTAAAGTGATCCTTTAGAGCAGGGGTACCTTTAGGGCAGGGTTATTCAACATTTGGCCTTCAGCTGCTTTGGAACTACACACACCAGCATGCCCCCCTGCCACCATTTTGCTATTGGGTGATGTTCCATGATGCACGGGACAACTACACAAATTCAAACAACACACTTCTCCAAAATACCAAGATTTTAGTGGATCTTAAGGTATAGGGTAAGGCATTGCTACTAAGCAATTAAGTTTTCATATAAGAACAATTTCTTAATAGACCAGTTTAAAAGGAAAACATTTTTTTTTAAAGCGTGTGATGCACGGGACTTTATGTTCACTTTCTGAAGAGCATGCTAAAATTGTGGCATGCTGGGATGTGCTGTTCTACATCAGCTGAATGACTACGTGTTGAACACCTCAGCTTTAGGTTATCAGTAAATCTCAGAAAGCCAATGTATGGGATAATTCTTTCCTCTGTGACACCGCCATTATACTTTGTCAAGGCATACAGAAATGAGAAAGCCCTTTTTAAGTGACCCTGTCACTCACACACCGTGCAGGATGTCATTCTGTGAGCTAAACCAATATTCAGCTTACTAGGAACTAGTGATGTCAAAGAGGCATCCATAGAAGTACCAACACCTCAACCAATAATAAAAAAAAAAAGCAATGACAGAAAGCAAATAAGGAGATTTAAGGTAGACTTACTATAGTTAAATCTATTTCTGCTAGGTACACTGGATTCCACAGGGAATACATCGGGGGTGTAGAGTTGGATCTTGATCCGAGGCACCAACAGACTAAAGCTTTGACTGTTCCCAGGATGCACTGCACCGCCTCCTCTATAACACCGCCTCCGGGCACTGGAGCTCAGTTTCGTTAACCAGTACAATGCAGTAGCAGGCAAAAGACGGCAGATGTTAGTCACATAGAACTACATTCTCACGACAGGAGAAGGGACCAGCAGCTAATGCCATACAAACCCAAAGAGGCTAAGAGCGTCAGAGTGGGTGCCCTGTGGAATTCAGTGTACCTCGCTGAAAGAGATTTAACTATGGTAAGTCTCCCGTAAATCTCCTTTTCTGCTCGTGCTACATTGGGATTCCACAGGGAATACATCGGGGATGTCCTAAAGCAGTTCCTCATGGGATGGGATGCACCGTAGCAGGCACAAGAACTCGGCGTCCAAAGGAAGCATCCTGGGAGGCGGAAGTATCAAAGGCATAGAACCTAATGAACATGTTCACTGAGGACCATGCCGCCGCCTTGCACAACTGTTCAGCGGACACGCCACGGCGGGCAACCCAAGAAGGTCCAACAGACTGAGTAGAATGGGCTTTGATAGCAGCAGGAGCTGGTAATCCAGACTGCGCATAGGCTTGTGCAATTACCATTCTAATCCATCTGGCCATGGTTTGCTTATTCGCAGGCCAGCCACGTTTGTGAAAACCAAAAAGTACAAACGGGGTATCTGACCTCCTGATAGAGGCAGTCCTCTCCACGTAGATACGGAGAGCCCGTACCACATCCAAAGACCGTTTTTTGGAAGACAAACCAGAAAAGATAAAGCCGGAACCACAATCTCTTGGTTAAGATAGAAAGACGATACCCCTTTGAGTAGATAACCAGGGCGAATTCGAAGAACTGCCCGGTCACGGTGAAAAATAAAAAAGGGGGGACGACACGACAAGGCACCTAAGTCCGACACCCTTCTAGCAGAGGCAATAGCCAGAAGAAACACGACCTTCAGCGTAATGCATTTAAGGTCCACAGACTCAGTAGGTTCAAATGGAGATTTTTGTAGGGCATTTAAGACAACAGACAGATCCCATGAAGCCACAGGAGTGACATAGGGAGGCTGAATCCGTAAAAATAGGATTTTAATTACCTACCGGTAATTCTTTTCTCGTAGTCCGTAGATGATGCTGGGGTCCACATTAGTACCATGGGGTATAGATGGGTCCACTAGGAGCCATTGGCACTTTAAGAGTTTGAGAGTGTGGGCTGGCCCCTCCCTCTATGCCCCGCCTACCAGACTCAGTCTAGAAACTGTGCCCAAGGAGACGGACATCTTCGAGAGAAGGCTTTTACACAGATAGTGGCGAGATTCACATCAGCTCACACACAAGGCAACCCAAACTAACTAGCTTGAAACATCAGCAACAGCTGAACAGGTTACTTACCAAGTAACAAAACAGTACTTACCAAGAACTAAGCAGTACTGAACTAAATAACCACTGCAGGATCATGAAGCGCTGGGCTATGGACTACGAGAAAAGGATTTACCGGTAGGTAATTAAAATCCTATTTTCTCTTACGTCCTAGAGTTTGCTGGGGTCCACATTAGTACCATGGGGATGTACCAAAGCTCCCAGAATGGGAGGGAGAACGCGGAGGCTCCTGCAGAACCAATTGACCAAACTTTAAGTCCTCAGAGGCCAAAGTATCGAACCTGTAGAACTTTGCGAACATGTTCGACCCCGACCAAGTAGCTGCTCGGCAGAGTTGTAATGCCGAGACACCCCGGGCAGCAGCCCAAGAAGAACCCACCTTACGAGTAGAGTGGGCCTTAACAGACGTAGGACACGGCAAGCCTGCCGTAGAATACGCATGCTGGATAGTGAACCTGATCCAGCGAGAGATCGTCTGCTTAGAAACAAGACACCCAATTTTCTTGGGATCATACAGGACAAACAGAGAGTCCGACTTTCTGTGACGAGCAGTCCTCCTCACATAGATCTTTAGAGCCCTTACAACATCCAAGGACTTTGATGAAATTGAGGAGTTAGTTGCGACTGGTACCACAATAGGTTGGTTGATATGAAATGCCGACACAACCTTCGGAAGAAACTGCTGAAGTGTCCGAAGCTCAGCTCTATCTTGGGCTTTAACATGACAAAGCCCCCAACTCTGATACATGTCTAGCAGAAGCTAAGGCCAACAAAGTGATAGCCTTCCACGTGAGAAACTTGAGCTCAACCTCCTGTAGAGGTTCAAACCAGTCCGACTGGAGGATCTGCAACACCACGTTGAGATCCCAGGGCACCGTAGGCAGCACAAAGGGAGGTTGGATGTGCAGAACTCCCTTCAAAAAAGTCTGAACCTCAGGAAGGGCAGCCAACTGTTTTGGAAGAAAATGGATAGGGCTGAAATCTGGACCTTTATGTATCCTAACCTCAGGCCCATAACCACAACTGCTTGCAGGAAGAGGAGAAAACGTCCCAGTTGAAACTCCACCGCAGGAAACTTCTTGGACTCACACCAAGATACATATTCTTTCCAAATACGATGATAATGTTTTGACGTTACTCCTTTCCTAGCCTGTATCAGGGTAGGAATAACCTTGTTCGGAATGCCCTTCCGAGCTAGTATCTGGCGTTCAATCTCCATGCCGTCAAACGTAGCCGTGGTAAGTCTTGATAGGCGAACGGCCCCTGTGGCAGCAGGTCCTCCCGAAGAGGAAGAGGCCTCGGCTCTTCTAGCAGTAGATCCAGAAGATCCGCGTACCAAGCCATTCTTGGACAGTCCGGAGGAATGAGGATTGCCTGAACTCTTGCTCTCCTTATGAGTTTGAGGACTCTTGGAATGAGTGTAAGTGGAGGAAACACGTACACCGACTGGAACACCCATGTAGTCATTAGGTACGCCCCAAAGATCTGTTACCTCCTTGTACACCTCCAGATGGAGATCCCACTCCCCTGGGTGGAAGTCGTGTCTGCTGAGGAAGTCCGCTTCCCAGTTTTCTACTCCCGTAATGAAGATCGCTGACAGCACCAATGCGTGTTTGTCTGCCCAGAGGATGATTCTTGTTACCTCTGACATTGCAGCTCTGCTCTTCGTTCCGCCCTGTCAGGTGATGTAAGCCACTGTCGTTACATTGTCCGACTGCAGTTGAATGGCCCGATTTCTCAGAAGATGGGCCTCTCGGAGAAGACCGTTGTAGACGGCTCTTAGTTCCAGAATGTTTATCAGCAGGACGGCTTCCAGACTTGATCACCTTCCTTGGAAGGTTTCCCCTTAAGCGACCACGCCCCAGCCTTGGAGACTTGCATCCGTGGTTAGAAGGATCCAGTCCTGAATCCCGAACCTGCGGCCCTCCAGGTGGTGAGGTAATTGCAGCCACCAGAGGAGTGAAATCCTGGCCTTTGGTGACAGACGTATTCTCTGGTGTATGTGAAGATGGGATCCCGACCACTTGTCCAGGAGATCCAGTTGGAAGGACCAAGCATGAAACCTCCCGTACTGCAGGGCCTCGTAAGAGGCCACCATCTTCCCCAGAAGGCAAATGCACTGATGAACCGACACCCGGGCTGGCTTCAGGACATCCCGGACCATTGTTTGAATCACCAATGCTTTTTCCTCTGGAAGAAACACCCTCTGCACCTCCGTGTTGAGGATCATTCCCAGGATGGACAACCTCCTGGTTGGTTCCAAATGTAATGTTGGAAGATTAAGGATCCAACTACGTTCCCTGAGGAGCTGGGTCGTTAGAGCTATGGACCGTAACAGCTTCTCCTTGGATGATGCCTTTATCAGCAGATCGTCCAGATATGGAATTATGTTCACCCCCTGTCTGCGGAGGAGAACCATCATTTCCGCCATCACCTTGGTGAACCCTCGGTGCTGTGGAGAGGCCGAATGGCAGGGCCTGGAACTGAAAATAACAGTCCAACAGTGCGAATCGTAGATAAGCTTGATGCGGCAGCCAAATCGGAATATGGAGGTATGCATCCTTGATATCCAGGGATACCAGGAATTCCCCCTCCTCCAGACCTGATATCAATGCCCTTAGAGACTCCATTTTGAACTTGAACTCCCTCAGAAAGGGGTTTAGTGAATTTAAGTTCAGAATGGGCCTGACCCAACCATCCAGTTTTGGTACCACGAAAAGGTTCGAATAGTAACCCGTGTTTTGCATTTGTGGAAGGACTGGTACAATGACCTGTGCCTCCACCAACTTCTGGGTGGCTTTCTGTAGGGTAGCCCTGTCTGCCGGCAAAGCTGGCAAGCCCGATTTGAAGAACCAATGAAAAGGGAGATCTTGAAATTCCAGCCGGTACCACTGGGACACAATGCCCAGGGGTCCAGGCTGGACGACACCCAGAGGTGACTGAAATGTCTGAGTCTCGCCCCCACCGGCCCTACCTCCAGGCCGCGCTGTCCACCGTCATGCGGAGGACTTTGGCGTACCTGAAGCAGGCTTCTGTTCCTGGGAAACCGTGGCAGAAGGTTTCTTGGATTTTGGACTGCCACCTCTAAAGAAGGTGTTGGACGTTTTGGCCTTTCTCGGTTTAGTAACGCGAAAGGACTGTGATGCAGGTGAAGAAAAAGGTTTTCTTTGTAGCAGGAGCTGCTGAGGGAAGAAAAGGGGACTTACCAGCTGTAGCCGTGGAGATCCACGCATCCAGCACTTCCCCAAAGAGAGCCTGACCTGTGTAGGGTAGGGTCTCCACACCTCTCCTGGATTCCGCGTCGGCAGACCACTGGCGCAGCCACAGTCCTCGACGAGCCGAGACAGACATGGAAGAAATTCCTGCTGCCATCGAACCCAGGTCTTTCATGGATTCCACCATAAATCCTGCAGAATCCTGAATGTTACAATTCAACGTCACACTTATCCACTGTATCCAAATCCTCAAGTAATGTGCCTGACCACTATACGATAGCTTTGGAAATCCATTCACAGGCAATAGTAGGTCGTAGTATCGCCCCTGAAGCCGTGTATCTGGATTTGTGCGTAGTATCAATTTTGCGATCAGACGGTTCCTTTAAGGCGGTAGATGCTGGAACCGGTAAAACCACCTTTTTCGAGAGTCTGGATACAGATGCATCCACTATGGGTGGATTTTCCTATTTATTTTTATCCTCCTCCGGGAAGGGGAAAGCAACCAGAACCTTTCTAGGGACCTGAATTGTTTTCTCTGGGTTTTCCCATGATTTTTAAAAAATAGCATTTAATTCTTTGGACGCAGGGAAGGTTAGCAGAGGCTTTCTTATTATCAGTGAAGTAAGCCTCCTCAACCTGCTCTGGAGTTGTGTCAGCAATATTCAACACATCTCTAATAGCCTCTATCATCAACTGCACCCCGTTAGCAAGAGATGTGGCCCCCATGAGCACATCCCCATCACCGTCTGCCGTGTCAGAGTCGGTATCCGTGCTGTCTTGCATAATCTGGGCAAGAGCGGTCCTGAGGTTAACAGAACCAGACCAAACTGCCATAGAATTCTGTAAAACCGGAGTTGCAGATTCATTCTGAGCAACCCTAGTAGAAATCTGAGAAATCATAGTTTTGATAGAGGATAACCACTCAGGCTCCCTTGCTGGTATCTGCGCTACAACAGTGCAATCCTGATTACATGGGATGAGATCATCCTGAGAGGACATATCCTCAGCCGCATATGACACAGAATCCCTGGACATAGCTAACAGGAGACCCCAAACACTCCACACACACACAGGGAAGGCTAAACAGAGTTTCCCCCCTGAGAATGGCAAGAGAGACACAGAGATTGGAGCCAACCCACACACAGCGCTGTTTTGATAAAGGACACTCCTTACCAGCGCCCACTGTGTACTGTAATAGTTACACAGTACTAATTGACCGCCTCCCCCCCCCTCCCTTCAGCAAACCCCTGGTACCGCACAGGATAGCTGGAGTTGCTTGGAGGTACAGCTCTGTCAGCGTCTGTGTACAGAAACTGCAGACAGGAAAATGGCGCTGAACGCTGCTGGGTCCGCTCTGAGGAGAAGCTCTGCCCCTTGAAGATGGCGCATCTTCCCGTACAAATTCTTTATACTGGCCTGAGGATTCCGTCACTAGGCGGGGGATTCCGTCCCCTGTGAGCATCTGAGTACGGAGGATTCTGACGCTAGCCTGGGGATTCAGGCTCTGGTTAGCGTCTGTGACCAGTGTAGGGTATTAAGCATACTTGCCTACTCTCCCGGAATGGCCGGGAGGCTCCCGAAAATCGGGTGACCCTCCCGGCCCCACGGAAGAGCAGGCAAGTCTCCCGGAACCAGGTGTCACCCTGCCCGTCCGCCCACTTACTGTGTAAAGTGGGCAGTCCGGGCAGTTGATGACGCGATTCTTGCTGAATCGCGTCATCATAGCCACGCCCCCTGCAGTGTAATGCCGGGGATCGCGGCATTACAGAGCGGGGGCGTGGCTTAAAGGATGTGCCGTGGTAACTCCGCCCCCGTCCCGCCCCTGATCCGCCCCCGTCCCACCTCTGGTCCACCTCCTCCCCACGTCACAGCCTGCCCCTGCCCCCCTGCTGAGCCGACCTGGCTGCTCTCTCCCGCAGAGAGCAGCCAGAATGTCGGCAAGTATGGTATTAAGATGCTGGCTCAGGACGCCCCTCATAGTGACAACACTGTGTACCGCTGAGCCTTCCCAGAGCGCAGCCCCTCAGAGCTGCACTCCTACCCTTGTGCCGCCATATCTCATCATCTTCTGATCTTCTGGCTCTGTAAGGGGGTGGCGGCATGCTGCCAGGGTGAGCGATCCTTTGTGGCGGGGAACGTTCGATCCCCTCAGGAGCTCAGTGTCCTGTCAACGGAGATAGTGGCTCAGACCCCGCAGGGTGGACACTACTCCCTCCCCCTAAGTCGATCGAAGCAGGGAGGCTGTTGCCAGCAGCCTCCCTGTAAAATAATAAACTCTAAAATAAACTATTACTAAAGAAGCTCTGGATAGCTCCCCTAGCTGTGACCGGCTCCTCCAGGCACATTTTCTAAACTGAGTCTGGTAGGAGGGGCATAGAGGGAGGAGCCAGCCCACACTCTCAAACTCTTAAAGTGCCAATGGATCCTAGTGGACCCGTCTATACCCCATGGTACTAATGTGGACCCCAGCATCCTCTAGGACGTAAGAGAAACACCATGAGTGAAACTATGAACGTCAGGAATAGACACAATTTTTCTCTGACAAGGCAGATATATGATCCTTGAGGGAGGCCAGACGAAGACCTAAATCTAGGCCTTGCTGCAGATAAGCCAAAAGCCTGGAAGTTCTGAACGAATAGGCATCATAATTCTTAGTAGCACACCATGTGAAGTAAGAGTTCCAGACCCTGTAATAAATCCGTGCAGAAGCCGGTTTGTGGGCCTTCAACATAGTTTGAATAACCGCCTCAAAGAATCTGTTGGCCCTCAGGAGTGAAGCTTCAAGAGCCACGCCGTCAAAGACAGTCTGGACCGGATAGACACACAAGGACCCTGAACGAGGAAGTCTGGGCGTTGAGGAAGTAGAATAGGACACTCTATCGATAGACCCTGTAGGCCCCACTTGTCCACTAGGAGTTGAAATACTTCTGGATGAAGGCTCCACTCTCCGGCGTGTACATCCTGACGACTGATATGGCTGGCAGAGGGCATTCCACCCGATGAAGAATCTTTGACACTTCCATCATTGCCATGCGGCTTCGAGTGCCGCGTTGATGATTTATGTACGCCACCGTGGTGGCGTTGTCTGACTGTACTTGAACAGGCCTGTACAGTACCAGATGCCGAGCCAGTTTCAGAGCATTGAACACTGCCCGCAGTTCCAGAATGTTTATCGGAAGGACAGACTCCTCCCTGGTCCACCGACCCTAAAGAGAGTGTTGCTCCAACAGCGCACCCCAACCGCTCAGACTGTTATCCGTCTTCAGAAGGACCCAGTTGGAGAACCAGAAGGGACGACCCCTGCTCAATCGTTGGTCCTGCAGCCACCAGGTCAGTGACAGACAGACCTCCGAAGACAAGGAGATCATTTGAGACCTGATCCGGTGAGGCAGGCCGTCCCACTTGGCAAGAATCAGTTTCTGCAGAGGGCGGGAATGAAATTGAGGATACCCACCATGTCGAAAGCAAACACCATGAGGCCTGGTACTTGCATCGCCAAGTGTATCAACACACGCGGACGAGAGAGAAAGCAACGTATCTTGTCCTGAAGCTTCAGGACTTTCTCCTGTGACAAAAACAACCTCTGGTTGTGAGTGTCCAACAACGCTCCCAGATGCACCATGCTCTGGGCAGGGACCAGGGATGATTTCTTCCAGTTGATGAGCCACCCGTGGGCTTGCAGAAACTGGACCATCAGATCCAGATGACGGAGTAGAACTTCTGGGGAATTGGCCAGGACCAGCAGGTCATCCAGATACAGCAGGATCCGGATGCCCCTACAGTGGAGTGGATTCGTCATAACTGCCATGACCTCGGTGAAAACTCGCGGAGCCGTGGTCAGACCAAACGGTAAGGCCCGGAATTGGTAATGTAGATTGCCAATAGCAAACTGCAGGTATTGCTGATGTCACATGGCAATAGGGATATGCAGGCAAGCATCCTGTAAATCCAGGAATACCATATAGTCCCCTGGTTTCAAAGTCAGGACAATAGAGCGAAGGGTCTCCATACGAAACTTGGAGACCCTCACAACCTTGTTCAAAGATTTGAGGTTGAGAATGGGCCGGGAAGAACCATTTGGTTTGGGGACTAGGAACAGCGGTGAATAGTACCCCCTGCCTCTCTGAGCCAGAGGCACCGGCACTACCACTCCGGTGTCCAGGAGGGATTGTACCACTAAACGGAGAGTTGCTGCCTTCACCTGAGGGATGCCCGTCAGGCAACAGCGAGAAGGAGGACGTGTCTTGAAGGATACAGCATATCCGTGAGTGACGACTTCCCGTACCCAAGCGTCTGAAGTGGTCTTCAACCATACCTGGGTGAACTGTAGAAGTCGGCCTCCCGCCCTGGGATCCCCCAGGGGGAGGCCCACCCCGTCATGCCGCAGGCTTGTCAGATTTGGAAGCCGGCTGACGGGCAGCCCAGGCACGTTTAGGCTTGGGCTTGGTGGTTTTGGAAGTGCGAGACTGTTTCGGGTACACCTGACCCTTTGCTTTACCCGGAGAGCGAAAGGAACGAAAGGAAGTACTCTTAGCCTTCGGGGCCGAAGTAGTACTAGGTAGACATGCAGTCTTAGCAGACGCCAAGTCAGCGACAATCTTATTGAGATCCTCACCAAAGAGAATGTTTCCTTTAAACGGGAGCATCTCCAGGGTTTTCTTAGAGTCCAAGTACACCCACCAGGACCGCAACCAGAGAATACGGCGAGCCAAAATGGATGTCATAGCAGCCTTGGCCGCCAGAACACCTGCATCGGAAGCTGCTTCTTTAATGTTATGAGATGCCGTGACAATATAAGAGAAACATTGTCTGGCATGTTCAGAAAAATTGGACGGAAACTCAGCCTCTATTTTCTGAGCCCACGCCTCAATAGCTTCTGCGGCCCAAGTAGCCACAATGGTGGGCCTATGAGCTGCCCCTGCAAGGGTATAGATAGCTTTTAAGCAGCCCTCCACACGCTTATCCGTCGGCTCCTTGAGAGAAGTGGCGGTAGTGACAGGCAGAGAAGATGACACCACCAGCCGAGCGATTTGCGAATCCACCGGCGGTGGAGTTTCCCAATTTTTACTCAATTCTGCCGCAAGGGGATAACGGGCTAGCATTTTCTTGTGCGGGGTGAATTTATTTCCTGGGTTTTCCCAGGATTCCTGACGTAATTCAACCAAGTGGCCAGAATGAGGTAAAACCAATTTAGTAACCTTCTGACGTTTGAACCTGTCCGGTTTCTTAGATGTAGTAGCAGGCTCAAGATCATCATCAATCTGAAGAATGAGCCTGATAGCCTCTAATAGATCAGGAACATCCACCTGTGAAAAAGATTCCCCATTATAAACGCCATGATCAAAGTCTGTGGGGTCAGTATACATGCCATCTTCATCGGAAGAGGTATCCGGAACATGCGTGGATTGAGAGGAAGTAACAGCCCGCTTAGAGAACTTCTTAGGATTAGTCTTAGGCGGGCGAGGGTCAGGAATACGTTTATCCAAAGAGTTATTCAAGTGCTGTAACTGAGTGGACAGAGAATCTGTCCATGGCGGATTAACCGCAGGGACCATATAAGGCTGATAAGGCACAGGAGGTCCCATAGGGGGCGCAAGTCTAGTTACCAGCGTATTCTGTAAATTAGAAAAGGCAGAACAAGGCGGGCCCTGATGTGCCCCCGTTGTTACAAACTGACCGGGGGGTACAGAACCCACAAAACCTGAACCCTCTGCAGCCATGTTATCCTCAAATGCATCTGGGACATCATAACCGCGCACAGCGGAATCAGCCCCAGAACCATCGCCCTCTGTAGCTGACATGATATGAAAGCGTAAACCACGGGCGACACAGTACAATATCAGCAGATATAATACCTAACACAAACCTCCCGTGAAGTGACAGCACAAACAGAGGATTTATGAGGTAAAATGTGACTGAAAAACACAGAGAGAAAATAAGATTTTACTCACCGGTAAATCTATTTCTCGTAGTCCGTAGTGGATGCTGGTACTCCGTAAGGACCATGGGGATTAGCGGCTCCGCAGGAGACTGGGCACAACTAAAGAAAGCTTTAGGACTACCTGGTGTGCACTGGCTACTCCCACTAAGACCCTCCTCCAGACCTCAGTTAGGATACTGTGCCCGGAAGAGCTGACACAATAAGGAAGGATTTTGAATCCCGGGTAAGACTCATACCAGCCACACCAATCACACCGTATAACTCGTGATACTATACCCAGTTAACAGTATGAAATATAACTGAGCCTCTCAACAGATGGCTCAACAATAACCCTTTAGTTAGGCAATAACTATAAACAAGTATTGCAGACAATCCGCACTTGGGATGGGCGCCCAGCATCCACTACGGACTACGAGAAATAGATTTACCGGTGAGTAAAATCTTATTTCTCTAACGTCCTAAGTGGATGCTGGGACTCCGTAAGGACCATGGGGAATAGCGGCTCCGCAGGAGACTGGGCACAAAAGTAAAAGCTTGAACTAGCTGGTGTGCACTGGCTCCTCCCCCTATGACCCTCCTCCAAGCCTCAGTTAGATTTTTGTGCCCGAACGAGAAGGGTGCATGCTAGGTGGCTCTCCTGAGCTGCTTAGAGTAAAAGTTTATTTTAGGTTTTTTATTTTCAGTGAGTCCTGCTGGCAACAGGCTCACTGCATCGTGGGACTAAGGGGAGAAGAAGCGAACTCACCTGCGTGCAGAGTGGATTGGGCTTCTTAGGCTACTGGACATTAGCTCCAGAGGGACGATCACAGGTTCAGCCTGGATGGGTCCCGGAGCCGCGCCGCCGGCCCCCTTACAGAGCCAGAAGAACGAAGAGGTCCGGTGAAATCGGCGGCAGAAGACGTTCCTGTCTTCAACTAAGGTAGCGCACAGCACTGCAGCTGTGCGCCATTGCTCTCAGCACACTTCACACTCCGGTCACTGAGGGTGCAGGGCGCTGGGGGGGAGCGCCCTGAGACGCAATAAAAACAGAAATACCTTAGGATGGCAAAAGAAATACATCACATATAGCTCCTGGGCTATATGGATGTATTTAACCCCTGCCAGTTTTCCAGAAAAAAGCGGGAGATAGGGCCGTCGTGAAGGGGCGGAGCCTATCTCCTCAGCACACAAGCGCCATTTTCCCTCACAGTTCCGCTGGAAGGACGGCTCCCTGACTCTCCCCTGCAGTCCCTACAGAATCAGGGTAAAAACGAGAGAGGGGGGGCACTATTGGCAGCTAAATTATAAACAGCAGCTATAAAAGGGAGTAACACTTATATAAGGTTATCCCTATATATATATATATATATATATATATATATATATATATATATATAGCGCTCTGGTGTGTGCTGGCAAACTCTCCCTCTGTCTCCCCAAAGGGCTAGTGGGGTCCTGTCCTCTATCAGAGCATTCCCTGTGTGTGTGCTGGGTGTCGGTACGATTGTGTCGACATGTATGAGGAGGAAAATGATGTGGAAGCAGAGCAATTGCCTGTGTTAGTGATGTCACCCCCTAGGGAGTCGACACCTGACTGGATGGTTGTATTTAAAGAACTACGTGACAATGTCAGCACTTTACAAAAAACTGTTGACGACATGAGACAGCCGACAAATCAATTAGTGCCTGTCCAGGCGTCTCAGACACCGTCAGGGGCGATAAAACGCCCGTTACCTCAGTGGGTCGACACAGACCCAGACACAGATACTGAGTCCAGTGTCGACGGTGAGGAGACAAACGTAATGTCCAGTAGGGCCACACGTTACATGATCACGGCAATGAAGGAGGCATTGAACATTTCTGACACTACAAGTACCACAAAGAAGGGTATTATGTGGGGAGTAAAAAAACTACCAGTAGTTTTTCCTGAGTCAGATGAATTAAATGAGGTGTGTGATAAAGCGTGGGTTTCCCCCGATAAAAAAGTGCTAATTTCTAATAAATTATTGGCACTATACCCTTTCCCGCCAGAGGTTAGGGCGCGTTGGGAAACACCCCCTAGAGTAGATAAAGCGCTCACACGTTTATCTAAACAAGTAGCGTTACCGTCTCCTGATACGGCCGCCCTCAAAGAACCAGCGGATAGAAGGCTGGAAAATATCCTGAAGGGTATATACACACATACTGGTGTTATACTGCGACCAGCAATCGCCTCAGCCTGGATGTGCAGTGCTGGAGTGGCGTGGTCGGCTTCCCTGACTGAAAATATTGATACCCTGGATAGGGACAGTATATTACTAACTATAGAGCATTTGAAGGATGCATTACTATATATGCGTGATGCACAGAGGGATATTTGCACCCTGGCATCAAGAGTGAGTGCTATGTCCATTTCTGCCAGAAGAGCGTTATCGACGCGACAGTGGTCAGGGGATGCGGATTCCAAACGACATATGGAAGTATTGCCGTATAAAGGGGAGGAGTTATTTGGGGCTGGTCTATCGGACCTGGTGGCCACGGCAACGGCCGGAAAGTCCACCTTTTTACCCCAGGTCACCTCTCAGCAGAAAAAGACACCGTCTTTTCAAACTCAGTCCTTTCGTTCCCATAAGTACAAGCGGGCAAAAGGCCACTCATTTCTGCCCCGGGGCAGAGGAAGAGGAAAAAGACTGCACCAGGCAACCTCTTCCCAGGAGCAGAAGCCCTCCTCTGCTTCTGCCAAGTCTTCAGCATGACGCTGGGGCTTTACAAGCGGACTCGGACACGGTGGGGGCCCGTCTCAAAAATGTCAACGCGCAGTGGGCTCACTCGCAAGTGGACCCCTGGATTCTGCAGGTAGTATCACAGGGGTACAAACTGGAATTCGAGACGTCTCCCCCTCGCCGGTTCCTGAAGTCTGCTCTACCAAAGTCTCCCTCCGACAGGGAGGCAGTTTTGGAAGCCATTCACAAGCTGTATTCCCAGCAGGTGATAATCAAGGTACCTCTCCTACAACAGGGAAAGGGGTATTATTCCACGCTGTTTGTGGTACCGAAGCCGGACGGCTCGGTGAGACCAATTTTAAATCTAAAATCCTTGAACACTTACATAAAGAGGTTCAAATTCAAGATGGAGTCACTCAGAGCAGTGATAGCAAACCTGGAAGAAGGGGACTATATGGTGTCTCTGGACATCAAAGATGCTTATCTCCACGTCCCAATCTACCCTTCTCACCAAGGGTACCTCAGGTTTGTAGTACAAAACTGTCATTATCAGTTTCAGACGCTGCCGTTTGGGTTGTCCACGGCACCTCGGGTCTTTACCAAGGTAATGGCCGAAATGATGATTCTTCTTCGAAGAAAAGGCGTTTTAATTATCCCTTACTTGGACGATCTCCTGATAAGGGCAAGGTCCAGGGAACAGTTAGAAGTCGGAGTAGCACTATCTCAGTTAGTGTTACGTCAGCACGGGTGGATTCTAAATATTCCAAAATCGCAGCTGATTCCAACAACACGTCTCCTGTTCCTAGGAATGATTCTGGACACAGTCCAGAAAAAGGTGTTTCTCCCAGAGGAGAAGGCCAGGGAGTTATCCGAGCTAGTCAGGAATCTCCTAAAACCAGGCCAGGTGTCAGTGTATCAGTGCACGAGGGTCCTGGGAAAAATGGTGGCTTCTTACGAAGCGATTCCATTCGGAAGATTCCATGCAAGAACGTTTCAGTGGGATCTTCTGGACAAATGGTCCGGATCGCATCTTCAGATGCATCAGCGGATAACCCTGTCGCCAAGGACAAGGGTGTCTCTTCTGTGGTGGCTGCAGAGTGCTCATCTACTAGAGGGCCGCAGATTCGGCATTCAGGATTGGATCCTGGTGACCACGGATGCCAGCCTGAGAGGCTGGGGAGCAGTCACACAGGGACGAAATTTCCAGGGCTTGTGGTCAAGCATGGAAACATCTCTTCATATAAACATTCTGGAACTAAGGGCCATTTACAATGCCCTAAGTCAAGCAAAACCCCTGCTTCAGGGTCAGGCAGTATTGATCCAATCGAACAACATCACGTCAGTCGCCCACGTAAACAGACAGGGCGGCACGAGAAGCAGGAGGGCGATGGCAGAAACTGCAAGGATTCTTCGCTGGGCGGAGAATCATGTGATAGCACTGTCAGCAGTGTTCATTCCGGGAGTGGACAACTGGGAAGCGGACTTCCTCAGCAGACACGACCTTCACCCGGGGGAGTGGGGACTTCATCCAGAAGTCTTCCAAGAGATGGTAAACCGTTGGGAAAAACCAAAGGTGGACATGATGGCGTCCCGTCTCAACAAAAAACTAGACAGATATTGCGCCAGGTCAAGGGACCCTCAGGCAATAGCGGTGGACGCTCTGGTAACACCATGGGTGTACCAGTCAGTGTATGTGTTCCCTCCTCTGCCTCTCATACCAAAAGTACTGAGAATCATAAAAAGGAGAGGAGTAAGAACTATACTCGTGGTTCCGGATTGGCCAAGAAGGACTTGGTACCCGGAACTTCAAGAGATGCTCACGGAGGAACCGTGGCGTCTACCTCTAAGAAAGGACCTGCTCCAGCAGGGGCCTTGTCTGTTCCAAGACTTACCGCGGCTGCGTTTGACGGCATGGCGGTTGAACGAGGGATCCTGAAGGAAAAAGGCATTCCAGAAGAAGTCATCCCTACCCTGATAAAGGCCAGGAAGGATGTAACCGCAAAACATTATCACCGCATTTGGCGAAAATATGTTGCGTGGTGTGAGGCCAAAGAGGCCCCTACAGAGGAATTTCAACTGGGTCGCTTCCTACATTTCCTGCAAACAGGACTGTCTATGGGCCTAAAATTAGGGTCCATTAAAGTTCAAATTTCGGCCCTGTCGATTTTCTTCCAAAAAGAACTGGCTTCAGTGCCTGAAGTCCAGACGTTTGTCAAAGGGGTACTGCATATACAGCCTCCTTTTGTGCCCCCGGTGGCACCTTGGGATCTCAATGTGGTTTTGGGCTTCCTAAAATCACATTGGTTTGAACCACTCACCACTGTGGAATTAAAATATCTCACATGGAAGGTGGTAATGCTGTTAGCCCTGGCTTCAGCCAGGCGTGTCTCAGAATTGGCGGCTTTATCTTATAAAAGCCCTTACCTGATTTTTCACACGGATAGGGCACAATTGAGGACTCGTCCTCAATTTCTCCCAAAGGTGGTTTCAGCGTTTCACGTGAACCAGCCTATTGTGGTGCCTGCGGCTACTAGGGACTTGGAGGACTCCAAGTTCCTGGACGTAGTCAGGGCCCTGAAAATATATATTTCCAGGACGGCTGGAGTCAGGAAATCTGACTCGCTGTTTATCCTGTATGCACCCAACAAGCTGGGTGCTCCTGCTTCTAAGCAGACGATTGCTCGTTGGATTTGTAGTACAATTCAGCTTGCACATTCTGTGGCAGGCCTGCCACAGCCAAAATCTGTAAAAGCCCATTCCACAAGGAAGGTGGGCTCATCTTGGGCGGCTGCCCGAGGGGTCTCGGCTTTACAACTTTGCCGAGCAGCTATTTGGTCAGGGGCAAACACGTTTGCTAAATTCTACAAATTTGATACCCTGGCTGAGGAGGACCTGGAGTTCTCTCATTCGGTGCTGCAGAGTCATCCGCACTCTCCCGCCCGTTTGGGAGCTTTGGTATAATCCCCATGGTCCTTACGGAGTCCCAGCATCCACTTAGGACGTTAGAGAAAATAAGAATTTACTTACCGATAATTCTATTTCTCATAGTCCGTAGTGGATGCTGGGCGCCCATCCCAAGTGCGGATTGTCTGCAATACTTGTATATAGTTATTGATACAAAATTCGGGTTATTATTGTTGTGAGCCATCTTTTCAGAGGCTCCTTCGTTTATCATACTGTTAACTGGGTTCAGATCACAGGTTGTACGGTGTGATTGGTGTGGCTGGTATGAGTCTTACCCGGGATTCAATACCCTTCCTTATTATGTACGCTCGTCCGGGCACAGTATCCTAACTGAGGCTTGGAGGAGGGTCATAGGGGGAGGAGCCAGTGCACACCAGCTAGTTCAAGCTTTTACTTTTGTGCCCAGTCTCCTGCGGAGCCGCTATTCCCCATGGTCCTTACGGAGTCCCAGCATCCACTACGGACTATGAGAAATAGAATTATCGGTAAGTAAATTCTTATTTTTCTCTGACGTCCTAAGTGGATGCTGGGACTCCGTAAGGACCATGGGGATTATACAAAAGCTCCCAAACGGGCGGGAGAGTGCGGATGACTCTGCAGCACCGAATGAGCAAACTCTAGGTCCTCCTCAGCCAGGGTATCAAACTTGTAGACTCTTACAAAAATGTTTTAACCCGACCAAGTAACAGCTCGGCAAAGTTGTAAAGCCGAGACCCCTCGGGCAGCCGCCCAAGACGAGCCCACTTTCCTCGTGGAATGGGCTTTTACAGATTTAGGGTGCGGCAGTCCCGCCGCAGAATGTGCAAGTTGAATCGTGCTACAGATCCAGCGAGCAATCGTCTGCTTAGAAGCAGGAGCACCCAGCTTGTTGGGTGCATACAGGAGAAATAGCGAGTCAGTTTTCCTGACTCCAGCTGTCCTGGAAACATATACTTTTCAGGGCCCTGACTACGTCCAGTAACTTGGAATCCTCCAAGTCCCAAGTAGCCGCAGGCACCACAATAGGTTGGTTCACATGAAAAACTGATACCACCTTAGGAAGGAATTGGGAACGAGTCCTCAATTCCGCCATATCCATATAAAATACAGATAAGGGCTTTTGTATGACAAAGCCGCCAATTCTGATACACGCCTGGCCGACGCCAAGGCCCACAGAATGACCACTTTCCACGTGAGGTATTATAGCTCCACGGATTTAAGTGGCTCAACCCAATGCGACTTCAGAAAATCCAACACCACGTTGAGATCCCACGGTGCCACTGGAGGCACAAACGGGGGCTGACTATGCAGCGCTCCCTTAACAAAAGTCTGAACTTCAGGCAGTGAAGCCAGGTCAATTTTGGAAGAAAATCGATAGAGCCGAAATCTGGACCTTAATGGAACCCAATTTTAGGCCCATAGTCACCTCTGACTGTAGGAAGTGCAGAAATCGACCTAGCTGAAATTTCTCCTTTGGGGCCTTCCTGGCCTCACAGTACGCAACATATTTCCGCCATATGCGGTGATAATGGTTTGCGTTCACTTCTTTCCTAGCTTTAAATAGCGTAGGGATAACTTCCTCCGGAATTCCCTTTTCCTTCAGGATCCGGCATTCAACCGCCATGCCGTCAAACGCAGCCGCGGTACGTCTTGGAACAGACAGGCCCCCTGCTGCAGCAGGTACTGTCTGAGCGGCAGAGGCCATGGGTCCTCTGAGATCATTTCTTGGAGTTCTGGTTACCAAGATCTTCTTGGCCAACCCGGAACAATGAGTATAGTTCTTACTCCTCTCCTTCTTATTATTCTCATTACCCTGGGTAAGAGAGGCAGAGAAGGGAACACATACACCGACTGGTACACCCACGGTGTTACCAGAGCGTCCACAGCTATCGCCTGAGGGTCCTTGACCTGGCGCAATATCTTTGTAACTTTTAGTTGAGGCGGGACGCCATCATGTCCACCTGTGGCCTTTCCCAACGGTGTACAATCATTTGGAAGACTTCTGGATGAAGTCCCCACTCTCCCGGGTGGAGGTCGTGTCTTCTGAGAAAGTCTGCTTCTCAGTTGTCCACTCCGGGAATGAACACTGCTGACAGTGCTAACACATGATTTTCCGCCCATCGGAGAATCCTTGTGGCTTCTGCCATCGCCATCCTGCTTCTTGTGCCGCCCTGTCGGTTTACATGAGCGACCGCCGTGATGTTGTCTGACTGGATCAGCACCGGCCGGTGTTGAAGCAGGGGTCTAGCCTGACTTAGGGCATTGTAAATGGCCCTTAGTTCCAGAATATTTATGTGTAGGGAAGTCTCCTGACTTTTCCATAGCCTTGGAAGTTTCTTCCCTGTGTGACTGCCCCCCAGCCTCGAATCTGGCATCCGTGGTCACCAGGACCCAGTCCTGTATGCCGAATCTGCGGCCCCCTGTAAGATGAGCACTCTGCAGCCACCACAACAGCGACACCCTGGCCCTTGGAGATAGGGTTATCCGCCGATGCATCTGAAGATGCGACCCGGACCACTTGTCCAACAGATCCCACTGGAAAATCCTTGCATGGGACCTGGCGAATGGAATTTCTTCGTAAGAAGCTACCATCTTTCCCAGGGCTAGCGTGCATTGATGCACCGACACCTGTATACGTATTAGGAGGTCTCTGTCTAGAGACGACAACTCCTTGGACTTCTCCTCTGGGAGAAACCCTTTTTATCCTGTTCTGTGTCCAGAACCATACCCAGGAACAGTAGACGCGTCGTAGAAACCAGCTGCGACTTTGGAATATTCAGAATCCAGCCGTGCTGTTGTAGCACTTCCCGAGATAGTGCTACTCCGACGAACAACTGCTCCCTGGACCTCGCCTTTATAAGGAGATCGTCCAAGTACGGGATAATTATTTCGGCCATTACCTTGGTAAATACCTCGGTGCCGGGGACAGACCAACGGCAACGTCTGGAATTGGTAATGACAATCCTGTACCACAATTTTGAGGTACTCCTGGTGAAGAGGGTAAATAGGGACATGCAGGTAAGCATCCTTGATGTCCAGTGATACCATGAAATTCTCCAGGCTTGCAATAATCGCCCTGAGCGATTCCATTTTGAACTTGAACCTTCGTATATAAGTGTTCAAGGCTTTCAAGTTTAGAATGGGTCTCACCGAACCGTCTGGTTTCGGTACCACAACATTTTGGAATAGTAACCCCGGCCTTGTTGAAGGAGGGGTACCTTGATTTCACCTGCTGGAAGTACAGCTTGTGAATTGCCGCCAGTACTACCTTTCTCCGAGGGCAGCAGGCAAGGCTGATGTGAGGTAACGGCGAGGGGGAGTCGCCTCGAACTCCAGCCTGTATCTCTGTGATACTATTTGCAGAACCTAGGGATCCACCTGTGGGCAAGCCCACTGGTCCCTGAAGTTCCCGAGACGCGCCCCTACCGCACCTGTCTCCACCTGTGGAGCCCCAGCGTCATGCGGTGGACTCAGAGGAAGCGGGGGAAGATTTTTGATCCTGGGAACTTGCTGCTGGTGCAGCTTTTTCCTTCTTCCCTTGTCTCTGTGCAGAAAGGAAGCGCCTTTGACCCGCTTGCTTTTCTGAAGCCGAAAGGACTGTATCTGAAAATACGGTGCTTTCTTAGGCTGTGAGGAAACCTGAGGTAAAAATGTTTTTTCTTCCCAGCTGTTGCTGTGGATACGAGGTCCCAGAGACCATCCCCAAACAATTCCTCACCCTTATAAGGCAGAATCTCCATGTGCCTTTTACAGGCAGCATCACCTGTCCACTGCCGGGTTTCTAATACCCTCCTGGCAGAATGGACATTGCATTAATTCTGGATGCCAGCCGGCAAATATCCCTCTGTGCATCCTTTATATATAAGACGACGTCTTTAATATGCTCTATGTTAGCAAAATATAATCCATGTCTTAGAGTATACAGACTTCAGGATAGCCTCCCGCTTTTTATCAGCAGGCTCCTTCAAGGTGGCCGTATCCTAAGACGGCAGTGCCACCTTTTTTGACAAACGTGTGAGCGCCTTATCCACCCTAAGGGATATCTCCCAACGTGACCTATCCTCTGGCGGGAAAGGGTACGCCATCAGTAACTTTTTAGAAATTACCAGCTTCTTATCGGGGGAACCCACGCTTCTTTACACACTTCATTCATTCATCTGATGGGGGAACAAAACACTGGCTGCTTTTTCTCCCCAAAAATAAAACCCCTTTTATGTGGTACTTGGGTTCATGTCAGAAATGCGTAACACATTTTTCATTGCCGAGAACATGTAACGGATGTTCCTAGTGGATTGTGTATATGTCTCAACCTCGTCGACACTGGAGTCAGACTCCGTGTCGACATCTGTGTCTGCCATCTGAGGTAACAGGCGTTTTTTGAGCCCCTGATGGCCTTTGAGACGCCTGGGCAGGCGCGGGCTGAGAAGCCGGCTGTCCCACAGCTGTTACGTCATCCAGCCTTTTATGTAAGGAGTTGACATTGTCGGTTAATACCTTCCACCTATCCATCCACTCTGGTGTCGGCCCCACAGGGGGCGACATCCCATTTATCGGCCTCTGCTCCGCCTCCACGTAACCTTCCTCATCCAACATGTCGACACAGCCGTACCGACACACCGCACACACACAGGGAATGCTCTGACTGAGGACAGGACCCCACAAAGTCCTTTGGGGAGACAGAGAGAGAGTATGCCAGCACACACCAGAGCGCTATATAATGCAGGGATTAACACTATAACTGAGTGATTTTTCCCCCAATAGCTGCTTGTATACATATATTGCGCCTAAATGTAGTGCCCCCCCTCTCTTTTTAACCCTTTGAGCCTGAAAACTACTGGGGAGAGCCTGGGGAGCTGTCTTCCAGCTGCACTGTGAAGAAAAAAATGGCGCCAGTGTGCTGAGGGAGAAGCCCCGCCCCTTTTTCGGCTGACTTTTCTCCCGCTTTTTTATGGATTCTGGCAGGGGTAATTTATCACATATATAGCCCTGGGACTATATATTGTGATGATTTGCCAGCCAAGGTTTCTTATATTGCCCTCAGGGCGCCCCCCCCCCCAGCGCCCTGCACCCATCAGTGACCGGAGTGTGAGGTGTACATGAGGAGCAATGGCGCACAGCTGCAGTGCTGTGCGCTACCTTGGTGAAGACCGAAGTCTTCTGCCGCCGATTTTCCGGACTCTTCATGCTTCTGGCTCTGTAAGGGGGACGGCGGCGCGGCTCCGGGAACGAACACCAAGGTTGGGTCCTGCGGTCGATCCCTCTGGAGCTAATGGTGTCCAGTAGCCTAAGAAGCCCAAACTACCACCTGTTAGGTAGGTTCGCTTCTTCTCCCCTTAGTCCCTCGCTGCAGTGAGTCTGTTCACTGTAAAATAAAAAACCTAAATATACTTTCTTTCTAGGAGCTCAGGAGAGCCCCTAGTGTGCATCCAGCTCAGCCAGGCACAAGAATCTAACGGAGGTCTGGAGGAGGGTCTTAGTGGGAGGAGCCAGTGCACACCAGGTAGTCCTAAAGCTTTCTTTAGTTGTGCCCAGTCTCCTGCGGAGCCGCTAATCCCCATGGTCCTTACGGAGTCCCAGCATCCACTTAGGACGTCAGAGAAATACAAAATTCGTATATCCTGTGAAATACCTATATTATCTAATAACCCTGACGCACTGAGCCCTCTCAGGTTACAGAATATAGGGATAGCAGTAGGTGTGAGATACACGGAGTAGATATCACCCAGCAGCTATATGCACACACACACACACACACACACACACACACACACACACACACACACACACACACACGCACAATGCAGGAATTATGACAAACAATAAAATTGTACTGGACTAGCAATACTATTACTGAGTAAAGCTATGTATATAAACAGATATATCAATGCGCAGTAAAAACTGGATGAATATCACAGGATACTTGTACTAAATAACCCTGAAGTATGCACTTGTTCTTAACTAACACTGTCTAAACGACATGTAGAATACTTAAATGTCCTGTAAATGCACAGCGCTGATGATGCAGGCGGCTTTACAGAGGAGGCATCACCCAGCAGTCCCAGAATCAGCACAGCTGTGTGTAATGGCGCCCAAACGCTGATAGAGAGTGAGGGAGACAGAGAGATGCAGCTCCAGGGCGGGAACATTTACTCTAAATGGTGCCCAGGGGCTGGGGGAGGGGCTACAGTCCAGAGCTTTATCTCCTTGCTGGACTTCACCACCAGGTGCTGCGGGCCTTATTAAAATGGATTATAGCCTAATCCGACCTGTGCCCTTGCCCTGGTGGTCTAGTGGGTTCCCTGTACGGCCACAGTGTCCACGTCAGCGCGCGTAGCCCGCCTCCTAATGGTCGTGGCGGATCGCGATTTCCAGCGGGTCCCACCTGGGGGACCCTCTTAACTCCTCCCTGAGTGCGGCCACGCGATCCCGGAGAACTTCGGTTAGTGTATGTGCCCTGAGTGAAGAACCGGAGCCTCCGCTGTAAGTACCCGGCAACCAGAGACACGGGAGTATACAGCGCCGCTGGGGGAGGTGATGGAGCTGCAGCAGGAGATAATAAGATTTTAAACCTACCGGTAAATCTTTTCTCCTAGTCCGAAGAGGATGCTGGGGACTCCGTAAGCACCATGGGGGTATAGACGGGCTCCGCAGGAGACATGGGCACTATAAAGAACTTTAGATTGGTGTGCACTGGCTCCTCTTTCTATGCCCCTCCTCCAGACCTCAGTTAGAGAACTGTGCCCAGAGGAGACGGACAATACGAGGAAAGGTTGTTTGTTAATCTAAGGGCAAGATTTATACCAGCCCACACCATCCACACCGTATAACCTGGAACATACGCAACCAGTTAACAGTATGAACAAAACAGCATCAGCTAAAGACTGGTCTTAACTGTAACATAACCCTTATGGAAGCAATAACTATATACAAGTCTTGCAGAAATATGACCGCACTGGGACGGGCGCCCAGCATCCTCTACGGACTAGGAGAAAAAGATTTACCGGTAGGTTTAAAATCTTATTTTCTCTTACGTCCTAGAGGATGCTGGGGACTCCGTAAGGACCATGGGGATTATACCAAAGCTCCAGACCGGGCGGGAGAGTGCGGATGACTCTGCAGCACCGATTGAGCAAACATGAGGTCCTCATCAGCCAGGGTATCAAACTTGTAGAATTTTGCAAAAGTGTTTGAACCCGACCAAGTTGCAAAGCTCCAAAATACACAAGAAAAAATAAAACAAGTGAGCGCTAGTAAAATTGGCTATGAGACAACTATACTTTACATTGACTGCAGCTTCTCAATTTGAGGTGCTGAACCTCAAAAAATCATGGACAATGGTAAAAAACAAAGAAGCGCTGTCATTGAAAGTATTATACAATTTATTAAAAATATATATATATGATAATCACAAAAATAAAACCTGGTATCCTGTAATTTGATAACACAGCATATATAGTATAGCAAGCATCAATACTTATTAGTAGCAGCAAATGATGGACATATTAACAAAATCCCCTAAAACGATATAACCACCTGTGCTTCAGATGGTAATATAGCACTTGTAATTAAAAAAAAAGGGCTCCTTGCTGGGAGCTCCACATGTGGGTTAATTAGACGTATAGGCTCATAAGATGATTTTATGGATTTAAAAGTCCATCCGTGGTGTGAATATAAACAGTTCACCTTTGTTTTGTCCACTTTATAATATCTGCTCCCAATACTTATTCCGTATTTTAGAAAAGGCTTTTTACGGGTGATTTTAATTAGCACAATTCCGTGCACAGCACAATGACATTTAAGCATGGAACGCTATTTTGACAGTCTCGTATTGTGCTTACCCCAGCCTCTGCTGATTGCAATTATTCGGTATTTCCTTTGAAAATGTTGGGCGCCGGCTGCCCACGCCGCTTGACTGCGGCACCGAAGGGATGAAATAAAGCAGAATGTATTGGTGAACTGAACGCTCGGAACCGCTCACTTGCAGTGATATAGCGGGAGCCGTCAGAGACGTGCCTGTAGCTGGAGCCGTTCGAAGACGTGCTTGTAGTCTCTGGTGGTGGAGAGAAGCAGGATACCAGACAGGATACTGGGAGGAATGCTTGACGCGTTTCTCAGCCTCAATCCTGGGGCTGTTTCATCAGAAGTACCGCCTCCAGATCCTTGGGCATTTTTATACTCCTAGCCTCACTAATCATTGATACAGCTGTCTATAAACAATTAAGCAATTAAAAACTGATATAATGAGTGTTTGCAAGCTTCTATTCATATAGCAAGACAATCTAGGGAAATATAAATAATAAAAGGTTTTTATACCTCGCCATTTAAATCATTATACAATATTTAGAATAAATAAAACCAAACAGTGAGGCAGGAGAATTATAACAAAACAATTATTAAAATTTAAATACATAAATATACCTGTGGATGTCTCATAGCCAAATAATTACCATATATTTGTTCTATTAGAATGGTAGTGTCAATAGTCATTATAATAATAAAAAAAAAAATATATATATATATATATATATATATGTATATTCCTGATAATATAATTTCTAAAACTTAGATACGCTCTCAGGGGCCAATGGGCTCCTCTAACGATTCTTTAAGGATTTTTTATAACTTCAGGAAAAACAGCAAAGTGGAAAAACATTATTGCATTGATTTTTCAAGAACCCTTAGATATAAATATCCAATTAGATCATATCACGTCTATATGTAAACATATGTGTATAGTATCAAAAAAAAAAAATTTTTTTTTTTTTTTTATATATTTTTTTTTTTTTTTTGAAAAAACATAAAAACTACACCCAATTAGAACTACTGATTAAATTAATGCGGAGCTACCTAACCCAGTATAATATTGGGGGGTCTAGATGATCATTGGGGCTTCGCCAGTCCTTTTCAGAACTTCCTCAATGTTCTAAACTTACTAAACATTATAACCTGAAAATAAAGGGAGAGATAGAACCGAAACTGTGTTTGGAAGTCTGCTAAGGGGGAGAAATAAGGAATTTTTTCTGGAAATGATGGAAAAGGGTAGTGCACCTGGGATGCCTATCTATAGCCTCTATTCACACAATTAAATATTGTTGAGCTCGATAGTATCATTCAGGCCCGCAGGAACCATAGTTCCAAGTTTGTAGATCCAAAAGGCCTCCTTGCGGCACAACTTCTTATATCTATCTCCCCCTCTGGTCGATGGGGGGATCTGTTCAATAGCTTGTACTTTAATGTCCTTGAGAATCCCCTTAGGACACAATCCAAAATGACAAGGTAAACTATGTGTTCTATTATCTTTAATAACAAGCCTCCTATGTTCCAGAAACCGAACATTAAGTGTTCTCGTAGTACGGCCCACATATTGAACCCCACACCCACATGAGATGACATAAATAACATAACATGATTGACAGTTGAGAAAAGATTCTAACTTATATGATTCATTATTGCTAAATGATGTGACGGTATTACATCGATGTGCTGCATGATCACATGTATGGCACCTTGACTTGCCACATCTGAAAAACCCTTTTGGTTTCGGGTTTGACCCCAACCAATTCCCCGTAATCGCCTCTTTAGTGGAATCTGGTCTCAGCATACTTGGTGCTAATTTAAGTTTTAGGCTATCTGCTTTCCTAAAAACAATTTTCCGAGATTCTTGTATATCATTCTTCAAATATTTATCAAGCTTCAAAAGACTATAATTTCTATTAATGATACGTTTAATCTCCATAGCTGATGAATTGTATTTTGTCACAAAGGTCAGGGGATGTTTAGCATTAGTTTTCCTATGTGTTGTAGAATTGGAGGACTTATCTTTCTTAGACACAAGAAGCCCTTTTCTATCCATTAAACTGACTTCTGTAAACGTTTTTTCTAGCAGTTCTTTTGGGTACCCTTGTTTCAAAAAGGATGTAAACATAGCCTCTGCTTGAACAGCATAATCCGCATTATTGGAACAATTCCTGCGAACTCGCATAAATTGGCCCTTGGGTATATTAGCCTTCCAGCTCCTGTGATGGCAACTATCAAAATGAAGATACTTATTACAATCCACATCTTTAATAAAAGTGACAGTATGAAGCTGATTATCAATCACCTTCACCGTGATGTCCAAAAAATTAAGAGTGATATCGCTCACATTGTGTGTGAATTTTAAATTAAATTCATTATTATTAAGATTCTGAACCAAATCCGTGACTGTGGTAAAATCCCCATCCCAAATAATAAATAAATCATCTATATAGCGCCCAAAGAAGACCAAGCTCGCCCCGTGTCCGCCACCCCAAATGTGGCGCTCCTCAAAACGCCCCATGTAGAGGTTGGCAAAGCTCGGGGCGAACTTGGTCCCCATGGCTGTCCCCAGTGACTGCTGGAAAAATTGTGATTCAAACAAAAAATAATTATGTGATAATATGAATTGTATAGATGATAATAAAAAATTACATAACGACTCGGAAACATTCGGATCTTTTTGTAAATAATGTTGCACAGCCAATATCCCCTTCTCATGTGGGATATTGGTGTAAAGTGCTTCCACATCGCATGTTATAATTTTATAAGTATCTTTCCAGACAATCTGATTTATTTTATTCAGAAAGTCGGAAGAATCTCTTAGATAGGATTGAAGAGACGTTACGTAACCTTGGAGATGTGCATCAACAAAAGAAGATAAATTAGTGGTTAGAGAACCTACACCAGAAATTATAGGTCGACCGGGTGGGGTTGTGATGTGTTTGTGAATCTTGGGTAAATGATAATATATGGGAATAACCGGGTGCAAAGAAAATAAAAAGTGCCATGTATCTTTTGATATAATGCCATCAACAAGAGCTGTATCTAAAAGGGTTTTTAACTCTTTCTGGTAACCCAAGGTGGGGTCAGATGATAGTTTCTTATAAAAAGATATATTATTCAACTGTCTATTAGCTTCAAAAAGATAATCCTTTCTACTTTGTATCACTAGACCTCCGCCTTTATCGGCTTGTCTAAACACCAAATCAGTATCTGCTGTTAGTTTTTTAAGGGCTAATCTTTCCTTCTTGGTAAGATTATCCCCACGAAATTTGCTCTTAATTCCTCTGGACTCTACTTTCTGACATAATTTCCTAAAGTCCTCCATGGTGGAAGAGTAAAAGCTTTCCACAAATGGTCCCTGATATTGGAGAGGATAGAACTCTGATGGTTTTTTAAAAGATATTTCTTTATTATTAACATCATATATCTTTATTGATGTTGGAGGTACTTCAGAACCTTCCACATTTTCAGAGAGTAAAGATTCCAACATTTCCAAAGGAATTTGATCATTGGAATCTAGTACAATGGGGTTCCCTGTGAGTTCTTTTTTATTTAATTCCTTAATAGCAAAGTACCTCTTACGGCTCAAGGACCTCACAAACCTATTAAGGTCAACAAATAAACCAAACAAATCCGGTTTAGCGGATGGGGCAAATTTAAGGCCCTTTTTGAGCAATGTCATCTCATCCACAGGTATAGGTTTATCAGACAGATTGAATACCCCAGTGGGGCTCATCTCCTCCTGGCATTCTTGTTTGGAATTCTTGTTGAACCTCCCTCCTCTACATCCTCTCTTTCTTCTTCTACCTCCTCCCTTCCCCTTTTTCCATTCCAATTTAGTTCGTAGTCCTCCCTTCCTCGCAATTGTGGAGATCTTTGGTGATTGGTGTAGTGACCCTTCTCTAAAAAACGTGATTGTTGTCGAGTGGGTGAAAACTTCCTATTATCACTTCTAAAGGAGGAAGAGGATCCAGAAGCTTGAGATATCTTATCACTAAGTGGTTCAAATCTGTTATGTGTAGAGATCTCTCTGGGTGGGAGGTCTCTTCTATTATTATATTGTCTATGACCTCTTTGTGATGAATCTCTTTGTCTATATTGTTGTTGTCTATATGGACTAGTATTGTATTTCCGGTAACCCCTATTTATGGAATTAAAACGGCCTCTCTTGTTATTTCTAGTTCCAGAAAAATCCCTATGGGACATCTCATGGTTCGGTTCTATTGTTTTTCTATTATATGTGCGAATCTGATCCCTATCATAGTCTTCTTTATCTCGGTACATTTTCTCATCCTTTCTATTAATTAGTTCTTTTTCAAATTCTTCCACTCTGCAGTTGATCCTATTGTCTCTCATCTCAAAACTTGGGTGTTGTGAAAATTTCTTTAGATCTCCGTGGACTTGTTCAATTTCTTTCTGTATTTCTAAGACCCTTTCCGCCCTGTGTTTAATTAATAATTTCATAAGGTTTTTAGAGCAATCATCTAAAGCATTATTCCATTTCTCCATAAATAGTCCATCATCTTTAAATGAGGAGTTCTTAAATATTCTCAAACCTCTTGGAATCAGATCCCTATCCAAATATTTTTGGAGGGTGATCTGATCCCACCAGTGACGGGTTTCAGCTAAACACAATGACTCCATTTTGTTAAATAATTTGAACATATCGTTATTCCCTTCAAAATCAGATCTATCAACATAATCCACGAAATTAACAGTGTATTTACTTCGTCTCTCTAGACGTTCAGAAATACATTTCAATCCTGACATGGTAACTACTGAGCTGCTCACTAATCAGCAAAAAGTTCCAAAATACACAAGAAAAAATAAAACAAGTGAGCGCTAGTAAAATTGGCTATGAGACAACTATACTTTACATTGACTGCAGCTTCTCAATTTGAGGTGCTGAACCTCAAAAAATCATGGACAATGGTAAAAAACAAAGAAGCGCTGTCATTGAAAGTATTATACAATTTATTAAAAATATATATATATGATAAGCACAAAAATAAAACCTGGTATCCTGTAATTTGATAACACAGCATATATAGTATAGCAAGCATCAATACTTATTAGTAGCAGCAAATGATGGACATATTAACAAAATCCCCTAAAACGATATAACCACCTGTGCTTCAGATGGTAATATAGCACTTGTAATTAAAAAAAAGGGCTCCTTGCTGGGAGCTCCACATGTGGGTTAATTAGACGTATAGGCTCATAAGATGATTTTATGGATTTAAAAGTCCATCCGTGGTGTGAATATAAACAGTTCACCTTTGTTTTGTCCACTTTATAATATCTGCTCCCAATACTTATTCCGTATTTTAGAAAAGGCTTTTTACGGGTGATTTTAATTAGCACAATTCCGTGCACAGCACAATGACATTTAAGCATGGAACGCTATTTTGACAGTCTCGTATTGTGCTTACCCCAGCCTCTGCTGATTGCAATTATTCGGTATTTCCTTTGAAAATGTTGGGCGCCGGCTGCCCACGCCGCTTGACTGCGGCACCGAAGGGATGAAATAAAGCAGAATGTATTGGTGAACTGAACGCTCGGAACCGCTCACTTGCAGTGATATAGCGGGAGCCGTCAGAGACGTGCCTGTAGCTGGAGCCGTTCGAAGACGTGCTTGTAGTCTCTGGTGGTGGAGAGAAGCAGGATACCAGACAGGATACTGGGAGGAATGCTTGACGCGTTTCTCAGCCTCAATCCTGGGGCTGTTTCATCAGAAGTACCGCCTCCAGATCCTTGGGCATTTTTATACTCCTAGCCTCACTAATCATTGATACAGCTGTCTATAAACAATTAAGCAATTAAAAACTGATATAATGAGTGTTTGCAAGCTTCTATTCATATAGCAAGACAATCTAGGGAAATATAAATAATAAAAGGTTTTTATACCTCGCCATTTAAATCATTATACAATATTTAGAATAAATAAAACCAAACAGTGAGGCAGGAGAATTATAACAAAACAATTATTAAAATTTAAATACATAAATATACCTGTGGATGTCTCATAGCCAAATAATTACCATATATTTGTTCTATTAGAATGGTAGTGTCAATAGTCATTATAATAATAAAAAAAAAATATATATATATATGTATATTCCTGATAATATAATTTCCACGGATGGACTTTTAAATCCATAAAATCATCTTATGAGCCTATACGTCTAATTAACCCACATGTGGAGCTCCCAGCAAGGAGCCCTTTTTTTTAATTACAAGTGCTATATTACCATCTGAAGCACAGGTGGTTATATCGTTTTAGGGGATTTTGTTAATATGTCCATCATTTGCTGCTACTAATAAGTATTGATGCTTGCTATACTATATATGCTGTGTTATCAAATTACAGGATACCAGGTTTTATTTTTGTGATTATCATATATATATATTTTTAATAAATTGTATAATACTTTCAATGACAGCGCTTCTTTGTTTTTTACCATTGTCCATAAGTTGCAAAGCTGTAATGCCGAGACGCCTCGGGCAGCCGCCCAAAAAGAGCCCACCTTCCTAGTGGAATGGGCCTTTACCGAATTTGGTAACGGCAATCCAGCCGTAGAATGAGCCTGCTGAATTGTGTTACAGATCCAGCGAGCAATAGTCTGCTTAGAAGCAGGAGCGCCAACCTTGTTGGCTGCATACAGGACAAACAGTGCCTCTGTTTTCCAAACCGAGCCGTCCTGGCTACATAAATTTTTAAGGCCCGCACTACATCAAGGGACGCGGAGTCCCCCGTAGCCACAGGTACCACAATAGGTTGGTTCATATGAAACGATGAAACCACCTTAGGCAAAAATTGATGACGAGTCCTCAATTCTGCTCTATCCACATGGAAAATCAGATAGGGGCTTTTGTGAGACAAAGCCGCCAATTCGAACACTCGCCGTGCCGAGGCCAAGGCTAACAACATGACCACTTTCCAAGAGAGATACTTCAATTCAACTGTTTGAAGAGGTTTAAACCAGTGAGACTTAAGAAAACGTAACACCACGTTAAGGTCCCATGGTGCCACCGGAGGCACAAAAGGAGGCTGAATACGCAGTACCCCTTTCAAAAAAGTCTGGACTTCCGGAAGAGAAGCCAATTCCCTTTGAAAGAAAATGGATAGGGCCGAAATCTGAACCTTAATGGAGCCTAATTTTAGGCCCAAATTCACTCCAGTTTGCAGGAAGTGAAGAAAACGGCCCAGATGGAATTCTTCCGGAGGAGCAGTCCTGGCTTCGCACCAAGACACATACTTCCTCCATATACGGTGATAATGTTTCACTGTCACCTCCTTCCTAGCCTTTATCAGAGTAGGAATGACCTCATCCGGAATGCCCTTCTCCGCTAGGATCCTGCGTTCAACCGCTATGCCATCAAACGCAGACGCGGTAAGTCCTGGAACAGACAAGGCCCTTGTTGTAACAGGTCTTCCCTGAGAGGAAGAGGCCACGGATCCTCTGTGAGCATTTCCTGCAGATCCGGATACCAGGCCCTTCGAGGCCAATCTGGAGCAATGAGAATTGTCTGTACATCTCTTCGTCTTATGATTCTCAGTATTTTTGAGATGAGAGGAAGAGGAGGGAACACATAGACCGACTGAAACACCCACGGTGTCACCAGAGCGTCCACTGCAACCGCCTGAGGGTCCCTTGACCTGGCGCAATATCTCGGAAGTTTCTTGTTGAGGCGTGATGCCATCATGTCTATTTAAGACAGACCCCACTGACTTACAATTTCTGCGAAGACTTCCTGATGAAGTCCCCACTCTCCGGGATGCAGATCGTGTCTGCTTAGGAAGTCTGCTTCCCAGTTGTCCACTCCCGGAATGAAGACTGCTGTCAGAGCGCTGACATGACTCTCCGCCCATCGAAGAATCTTTGAGGCTTCTGCCATTGCGACTCTGCTCCTTGTGCCGCCTTGGCGGTTTACATGAGCCACTGCTGTGATGTTGTCTGACTGAATCAGAACCGGTAGACCTCGAAGTAAGGTCTCTGCTTGCCGAAGGCCGTTGTATATGGCCCTTAATCCCAGCACATTTATGTGCAGACAAGCTTCCTGGCTTGACCACAGACCCTGGAAGTTTCTTCCCTGCGTGACTGCTCCCCAGCCTCGGAGGCTCGCGTCCATGGTTACCAGAACCCAGTCCTGAATGCCGAACCTGCGACCCTCTAGAAGGTGAGCACTCTGCAGCCACCACAGGAGAGATACCCTGGCCCTGGGGGCAGGCTGATCATTTGATGAATCTGTAGATGTGATCCGGACCACTTGTCCAGAAGGTCCCGTTGAAAAGTCCTCGCATGGAACCTGCCGAAAGGAATGGCCTCGTAAGACGCCACCATTTTCCCCAGAACTCGAGTGCAGTGATGCACCGACACCCTTTCTGGCATCAACAGGTCCCTGACCAAGCCCTGAAGTTCCTGGGCCTTCTCCATCGGGAGAAAGACCCTCTTTTGTTCCGTGTCCAGAATCATGCCAGAGAAAGGCAATCGGGTCGTTGGGACTAACTGTGACTTCGAGAGATTGAGAATCCAGCCGTGCTGTTGCAACACCCTCAGGGAGAGTGATACACTGTCCAGCAACTGTTCTCTCGATCTCGCTTTTATCAGGAGATCGTCCAAGTATGGGATAATTGTGACACCCTGCTTGCGCAGGAGCACCATCATTTCTGCCATTCATTTGGTAAAAATCCTCTGGGCCGTGGAAAGCCCAAACGGCAACGTCTGAAATTGGAAATTAAAATCTTGCACCACAAACCTCAGGAACGCCTGATGAGGTGGATATATGGGGACATGAAGGTATGCATCCTTTATGTCTAGGGACACCATATAATCCCCCCCTTCCAGGCTGGCGATGACCGCTTTGAGCGATTCCATCTTGAACTTGAACCTTGAAGTATAGGTTTAAGGATTTTAAATTCAGAATAGGTCTGACCGAACCGTCCGGCTTCGGGACCACAAACAGGGTTGAATAATAGCCCATCCCTTGCTGAAGCAGGGGAACTTTGACCACCACTTGTTGAAGGCACAATTTTTTAATTGCCGCCAAAACTACCGGCGAGGAGGCACCTCTTCGAATTCCAGCCTGTACCCCTGAGAAACAATGTCTATTGCCCAGGGATCCACCTGAGAGTGAACCCAGACATGGATGAAAAGTCGAAGACGTGCCCCCACTGGGGCGGGCTCCCTCAACGGAGCCCCAGCGTCATGCGGTGGATTTAGTAGAAGCCGGGGAGGACTTCTGTTCCTGGGAACTGGCTGTAGCTGGCAGCTTTTTCCCCTTGCCCTTACCTCTGGCAAGAAAGGAAGATCCCTCATCTCTCTTGGATTTATGTGACCGAAAGGACTGCATCTGATAATGTGGCGCTTTCTTCGGCTGTGAGGAAACATAAGGCAAAAATTTGATTTACCTGCAGTAGCCGTGGAAACTAGGTCAGTGAGACCTTCCCCAAACAATTCCTCTCCTTTGTAAGGCAAAACCTCTATATGCCGTTTCGAGCCGGCATCACCCGTCCACTGTCGGGTCCACAGGGCTCGCCTGGCGGAAATTGCCATAGCGTTCGCTCTGGAACCAAGTATGCCCACATCCCTCTGAGCACCTCTCATATAAAGGACCGCATTCTTAATATGACCCAGGGTCAATAAAATAGTTTCCTTATCCATCGTATCCATATCAGCAGATAAGGTATCAGTCCACGCTATTACAGCACTACAAACCCAAGCCGACCCCATTGCCGGTCTGAGTAATGTACCAGTATGTGTGTAAATTGATTCAAGGTAGTCTCCTGCTTGCGATCAGCAGGTTCTCTGAGGGTTGCGGTATCCTGAGACGGCAGCGCCACCTTTTTGGAAAGGTGTGTCAACGCTTTGTCCACCCTTGGGGAGGATTCCCACCGTATCCTGTCCTTAATCGGGAAAGGATACGCCATAAGAATCCTTTTGGGAATCTGTAGTTTCTTGTCTGGAGTTTCCCAAGCACTCTCAAATAACTCATTTAGTTCATATGAAGGTGGAAAAGTAACCTCAGGCTTCTTTTCTTTAAACATGTGGACCCTCGTGTTAGGTACAGAGGAGTCATCTGTGATATGTAGCACATCCCTTATAGCCATAATCATATAATGAATACTTTTAGCCAATTTTGGCTGCAACCTCGCATCATCATAGTCGACACTGGAGTCAGAATCCGTGTCGGTATCCGTGTCTACTACTGGAGAAAGTGGACGTTTTTGAGACCCAGACGGCCCCTGTGACATAGGGAAAGGCAGGGTATGACCCCCTGTACATTCCCTGGACTCTGATTTGTCCAACCGTTTGTGCAATAAATTCACATTTGCATTTAAAACATTCCACATATCCAACCAGTCAGGTGTAGGCGTTGCCGACAGGGACACCACACTCATGCGCTCCACCTCATCCCTAGAAGAGCCTTCCGCTTGAGACATGCCGACACATACGTACCGACACCCCACACACTCCGGGATATCTCTAATCTGGAGACAGTTCCCCCACCAGGCCCTACGGAGAGACAGAGAGAGAGTCTGCAAGCACACACCCAGCGCCAATAATCCTGGTAAAAAAATACCCAGATAAAGCGCTTTTACTTACATATATATACTGCGCCAAATAACTGCCCCCCCCCCCCCCCCCCCATTCTTTAAAACCCTCTGTCACCAGTGATCAGCAGGGGAGAGTCCGGGGAGCCAGCTTCTCTGCAGTGTGCTGTGGAGAAAATGGCGCTGGTTAGTGCTGGAGGATCAAGCTCCGCCCCCTTAGCAGCGGGCTTCGGCCCCGCTCAAATTTCCAATACTGGCGGGGGATTATATAATATACTGCCTCCGCAGCCTATATATACATGTTAGCCAGTCCTAGAGGTTTTATTATTGCTGCCCAGGTCGCCCCCCATGCGCCCTGCACCCTTCAGTGCCCGCTGTGTGTGTTGTGTGCAGCGTTACCTCAGAGAAGATCTGAAGTCTTCTGCCGCCTTTGAAGTCTTCTTTCTTCTTATACTCACCCGGCTTGTTTCTTCCGGCTCTGTGAGGAGGACGGCGGCGCGGCTCCGGGATGAACGGCGAGGGTGAGACCTGCGTTCCGACCCTCTGGAGCTAATGGTGTCCAGTAGCCTAAGAAGCAGAGCCTATCATTTAAGTAGGTCTGCTTCTCCCACGATGCAGGGAGCCTGTTGCCAGCAGTGCTCCCTGAAAATAAAAAACCTAACAAAATTATTATTCAGAGAAACTCAGGAGAGCTCCCCTGTAATGCACCCAGTCTCCTCTGGGCACATGATCTAACTGAGGTCTGGAGGAGGGGCATAGAGGGAGGAGCCAGTGCACACCCATCTAAAGTTCTTTATAGTGCCCATGTCTCCTGTGGAGCCCGTCTATACCCCATGGTCCTTACGGAGTCCCCAGCATCCTCTAGGACGTAAGAGAAATCAGAATAATATCTAGCACTAGAGTGCCTCTGCTGCAGCTCTTGAAGTCTTCTATCTTCTTTAAAATAGCTCTTCTTAGGGCTGCTGGAGCAGCCCTTCCTGTTAGCTGCCTGCACTGCAGGCACCAACTTACAAACTGAGCTCCTGTGCATGGAGGCGGGGTTATAGAGGAGGCGGCGCTGAGCATCTTGGGAACAGACAAAGCTTTTAGCCTGTTGGTGCCTCGGATCAAGATCCTACTCTACACCCCGATGTTATTCCCTGTGGAATTCCAGTGTACCCCGCTGCAGAAATTAATTGATACTTATCACTATACATTGCATCGGTTTGATGCGATATATGGCTGTTATAAGCAGCAATTCATGTATACTCACCCTTCTAGCGAAGCAATGCGGTATCCCAGGCTCCAGCAACAATCTCTTCTCCGGCGGTCCCCATCTGCAGTGCTTGGAGTTAGCCGGTGGGTCCTTCTGCGCATGTGACGCCGGCTGACCTCCCGGAGGGAGGCAGAGGTCGATGAGAGGTCAGGAGGCAGAGCTGGCACTATGTTACCATGGAGAAGTCAGGGACTTTTCCACGGTAACATGCTCCATCAATGGCATGAAGCAGAGAAAAGCCCTGTTTACGCAAAACAGGGCTTTTATCTGCTTTATGAATGGACCCCTAAGAAAGAAAGGTCAATGCTCAAATCTCTTAAAGATTTTTTTTTTAAAAAGTGATTGCTGGACAAAGGGACACAATGGTAGCACAAGGGGGATCTATTGTACAGAAAAAGAGATCGACACATGAAACATGTAGGTGAGGTGGAAATCAATACTGTAAAGCTACGAATAGGTCTTTAAGATCATTTTAGGTATTAAACAAAAAGAATTTACTTTTTTCTTGCACTGAACATGAAACAAAGAAACACGTACCTGTCAGTGCATCGCAGGATAATGGTTGTTTTTCCCTGTAACACAGACAAGTACAAAATACAATCAATACAATAATAACATACAATGGCATAATTACATGGTGACAGTAAACAAAAAACCACTCATCTTTAAGATGTTCTTGTCTAGTAATTTACAGTACATTAAAGTATCCACTGTTTACTATCATACAATTACTTAAATATCTAGAGCACGTTGGAGGGTATAGACTGGGACTATGCGAGAGATGAAGGGTACAGACTAGGAATATGCGAGAGATGAAGGGCACAGACTAGGAGTATGCAAGAGATGGAGGGTACAAACTAGGAATATGCAAGAGATGGAGGGTACAGACTAGGAAAATGTGAGAGATGTAGGGTACAGACTGGGAATATGTGAGAGATGGACGGTACAGACTGGGAATATGTGAGAGATGGAGGGTACAGTCTAGGAATATGCGAGAGATGGAGGGTACAGGCTGGGAATATGCGAGAGATGGAGGGTACAGGCTGGGAATATGTGAGAGATGGAGGGTACAGACTAGGAATATGCAAGAGATGTAGGGTACAGACTGGGAATATGTGAGAGATAGATGGTACAGACTGGGAATATGTGAGAGATGGAGGGCACAGGCTGGGAATATGTGAGAGATGGAGGGTACAGACTGGGAATATGTGAGAGATGGAGGGTACAGACTGGGAATATATGAGAGATGGAGGGTACAGACTAGGAAAATGTGAGAGATGTAGGGTACAGACTGGGAATATGTGAGAGATGGACGGTACAGACTGGGAATATGTGAGAGATGGAGGGTACAGTCTAGGAATATGCGAGAGATGGAGGGTACAGGCTGGGAATATGCGAGAGATGGAGGGTACAGGCTGGGAATATGTGAGAGATGGAGGGTACAGACTAGGAATATGCAAGAGATGTAGGGTACAGACTGGGAATATGTGAGAGATAGATGGTACAGACTGGGAATATGTGAGAGATGGAGGGCACAGGCTGGGAATATGTGAGAGATGGAGGGTACAGACTGGGAATATGTGAGAGATGGAGGGTACAGACTGGGAATATATGAGAGATGGAGGGTACAGACTAGGAAAATGTGAGAGATGTAGGGTACAGACTGGGAATATGTGAGAGATGGACGGTACAGACTGGGAATATGTGAGAGATGGAGGGTACAGTCTAGGAATATGCGAGAGATGGAGGGTACAGGCTGGGAATATGTGAGAGATGGAGGGTACAGACTGGGAATATGTGAGAGATGGAGGGTACAGGCTGGGAATATGTGAGAGATGGAGGGCACAGGCTGGGAATATGTGAGAGACGGAGGGTACAGGCAAAGCTGTAATGCCGAGACCCCTCGGGCAGCCGCCCAAGAAGAGCCCACCTTCCTTGTGGAGTGGGCTTTTACTGATTTTGGAAGCGGCAATCCAGCCGCAGAATGAGCCTGCTGAATCGTGTTACAGATCCAGCGAGCAATAGTTTGCTTTGAAGCGGGAGCACCCAGCTTGTTGGGTGCATACAGGATAAACAGCGACTCCGTTTTCCTGACTCTAGCCGTTCTGGCTACATAAACCTTCAAAGCCCTGACCACATCTAGTAACTCGGAATCCTCCAAGTCACGAGTAGCCACAGGCACCACCATAGGTTGGTTCATATGAAAAGATGACACAATTTTTGGCAGAAATTGTGGACGGGTCCGAAATTCTGCCCTGTCCACATGGAAAAACCAGATAGGGGCTTTAATGTGACAAAGCCACTAATTCTGACACACGCCTAGCTGAAGCCAAGGCTAATAGCATGACCACCTTCCACGTGAGAAATTTTAACACCACGATTTTGAGTGGCTCAAACCAGTGTGACTTCAGGAAACTCAACACCACGTTAAGATCCCAAGGTGCCACTGGAGGCACAAAAGGGGGCTGAACATGCAGCACTCCCTTTACAACGTCTGAACTTCAGGAAGAGAAGCCAGTACTTTTTGAAAGAAAATGGATAGGGCCGAAATCTGTACCTTAATGGAACCCAATTTCAGGCCCAAAGTCACTCCCGACTGTAGGAAGTGAAGGAAAACGACCCAGCTGGAATTCCTCCGTAGGGGCATTCCTGGCCTCCCACCAAGCAACATATTTTCGCTATATACGGTGATAATGTTGAGCCGTCACATCCTTCCTAGCCTCTATCAGCGTAGGAATGACCTCATCCGGAATACCTTTTTCTGCTAGGATCCGGCGGTCAACCGCCATGCCGTCAAACGCAGCTGCGGTATGTCTAGGAACAGACAGGGCCCCTGTTGCACAAGTCCTGTCTTAGAGGCAGAGGCCACGGGTCCTCTGTGAGCATTTCTTGCAGATCTGGATACCAAGTCCTTCTTGGCCAATCCGGAACAAGAGTATTGTTCTCACTCCTCTTTTCCTTATGATTCTCAGCACCTTGGGTATGAGAGGAAGAGGAGGAAATACATAGACCGACGGGAACACCCACGGTGTCACCAGTGCGTCCACAGCTATCGCCTGAGGGTCTCTTGACCTGGCGCAATATCTCTGCAGCTTTTTGTTGAGGCGGGATGCCATCATGTCCACCTGTGGCAGTTCCCACCGACTTGCAATCTGCATGAAGACTTCTTGATGAAGTCCCCACTCTCCCGGGTGGAGGTCGTGCCTACTGAGGACGTCTGCTTCCCAGTTGTCCACTCCCGGAATGAACACTGCTGACAGTGCGCTTACGTGATTCTCCGCCCAGCGAAGAATTCTGGTGGCTTTTACCATCGCCACCCTGCTCCTTGTGCCGCCTTGGCGGTTTACATGAGCCACTGCGGTGATATTGTCTGACTGAATCAGAACCGGTTGGTCGTGAAGCAGGGTCTCCGCTTGACTTAGGGCCTTTATATATGGCCCTTAGTTCCAGGATATTGATGTGAAGGCAAGTCTCCTGCCTTGACCACAGCCCTTGGAAATTTCTTCCCTGTGTGACTGCCCCCCACCCTCGGAGGCTTGCATCCGTGGTCACCAGGACCCCGTCCTGAATGCCGAATCTGCGACCTTCGAGAAGGTGAGCACTCTGCAGCCACCACAGGAGAGACACCCTGGCCCTGGGGGATAGGGTGATTAATCTGAAGATGTGATCCGGACCACTTGTCCAGTAAGTCCCATTGGAAAGTCCTCGCATGGAACCTGCCGAAGGGAATGGCCTCGTATGATGCCACCCTCCTTCCCAGGACTCGAGTGCAGTGATGCACTGACACCTGTTTTGGTTTTAATAGATTCCTGACCAGTGTCACAAGCTCCTGAGCTCTCTCTATCGGGAGATAAACCCTTTTCTGGTCTGTGTCTAGGATCATGCCTAGGAGAGGCAGATGAGCTGTAGGAACCAACTGCGACTTTGGAATATATAGAATCCAGCCGTTTAGCCGCTACACTTCCAGAGAAAGTGATACGCTGTTCAGCAACTGCTCTCTTGATCTCGCTTTTATGAGGAGATCGTCCAAGTACGTGATAATAGTGACACCTTGCTTCCGCAGTAGCACCATCATTCCCGCCATTACCTTGGCGAATATTCTCAAGGCCGTGGAGAGACCAAACGGCAACGTCTGAAATTGGTAATGACAATCCCGTACCGCAATTCTGAGGTACGCCTGATGAGGTGGATAAATGGGGACATGAAGGTATGCATCCTTTATGTCCCGAGTCACCATAAAATCTCCCCCTTTCAGGCTTGCAATGACCGCTCTTAGCGATTCCATCCTGAACTTGAACCTTTTCAGGTATATGTTCAGGGATTTTAAATTCAATATGGGGCTGACCGAACCGTCTGGTTTCGGGACCACAACATGGTCGAATAATAACCCCCTCCTTGTTGAAGGAGGGGAACCTTGACCACCACCTGTTGAAGATACAATTTGTGAATTGCAGTTAACACTGTTTCCCTCTCGTGGGGGGAAGCCGGCAGGGCCGTCGGTGAGAGGGCATCTTCTCAAAGTCCAGCTCGTATCCCTGAGACACAATATCTATTGCCCAGGGATCTAACATGGAGTGAACCCACTTGTGGCTGAACTTACGAAGGCGTGCCCCCACCGGGCCTAGCTCCGCCTGTGGAGCCCGAGCGACATGCGGTGGATTTTTGTAGAGGCCGGGGAGGACTTCTGTTCCTGGGAACTAGCTGTGTTGTGCAGCTTCTTTCCTCTGCCCCCGCCTCTGGCAAGAAAGGACGCACCTCGGACTTTCTTGTTTCTTTATTCAAAAGGCTGCATTTGATAATGTCGTGCTTTCTTAGGCTGTGCAGGAATATAAGGCAAAATATCAGAATTACCAGCAATAGCTGTGGAGACCAGGTCCGAGAACCCTTCTCCACACAATCCTCAGCCTTCTATATGCCTCTTAAGTCGGCATCATTACTATATCTCTATATATACTTATGTATATCTATATACATACTAGGGTCTCAATCTCTGCTGATAAGGTACCTGTCCACGCTGCCACAGTGCTATAAACCCATGCCGACACAATCGCCGGTCTGAGTAGTGTACCAGAATGTGCACGCTATCTGCAGGATCCCTGAGAATAGCTGTTACGTCAGGGCTACCTTTTGGGCAAACGTGACACCCTATGGGGAAGATTCCCATCATATCCTGGCCCTAGTGGGGAAAGGATACTGCCTGAGAATTCTTTGTGGGAAACTGCAGTCTCTTGTCTGGAGATTCCCGCTCTTTTTCCTCATGAGAGGAGGGAAATTTACCTCAGCTTTCTTCCCCTTAAACATGTGTACCCTTGTGTCAGGGACAGATGAGTCATCAGTGATATGCAAATCATCTTTTATTACAATAATCATATATTGAATACTTTTCTGCCATTTTGGCCGTAACTTTGCATTATCGTAGTCGACACTGGAGTCAAACTCCGTGTCGATATCAGTGTATTATTTTGGATAGTGAGCATTGAGAGACTCTAAAAGGTCTCTGCGACATAGGGACAGACATGGGTAGATTTCCTGTCTGTTCTCTAATCTTTTGTGCAATAAATTCACCTTAGCACTTAATTACACATATCCAAACAGGTGTCAGCATTGTCGACGGAGACACCTTCACACACACATATTTGCTCTATCTCCTCCTTAGGGGAGCCTTTTACCTCAGACATGTCGACACACATGTACCGATACACCACACACTCAGGGAATGCTCATCTGAAGACAATTCCCCCATAAGGCCCTTTGGAGAGACAGAGAGAGAGTATGCCAGCACACACCCCAGTGCTATTAACCCATGAATAACACAGTAACTTAATGTTAACCCAGTAGCTGCTGTTTATATTGATTTTTGCGCCTAATTATGTGCCCCCCCTCTCTTTTTACCCCCTTCTACCGTGTAACTTCAGGGGAGAGACTGGGGAGCTTCCTTCTCAGCGGTGCTGTGGAGAAAAAACATGGCGCTGGTAAGTGCTGAGGAAGAAGCCCCGCCCCCTCGACGGCGGGCTTCTGTCCCGCTTTCATGTACAATTTTGGCGGGGGCTCATACATATATACAGTGCCTAACTGTATATTATGCCAACTTTTGCCAAAGAGGTCTCTAATTGCTGCCCAGGGCGCCCCCCCCTGCGCCCTACAGTGACCAGAGTGTGTGGGTTTAATGTGGGAGCAATGGCGCACAGCTGCAGTGCTGTGCGCTACCTCATATGAAGACTGGAGTCTTCTGACGCCGCTTTTGACGTCTTCTTGCATCTCACGCCGGCTTCTGGCTTCTGGCTCTGCGAGGGGGGCGGCGGCGCGGCTCTGGGATCGGACGACCAAGGGTGCGTTCCTGTGTTCGATCCCTCTGGAGCTAATGGTGTCCAGTAGCCTAAGAAGCATGACCTATCCGCAGTTAGTAGGGCTGCTTCTCTCCCCTCAGTCCCACGTAGCAGAGAGTCTGTTGCCAGCAGATCTCTCTGAAAATAAAAAACCTAACAAAATACTTTCTTTTTAGCAAGTTCAGGAGAGCTCACTAAGTAGCACCCAGCTCGTCCGGGCACAGATTCTAACTGAGGTCTGGAGGAGGGACATAGAGGTAGGAGCCAGAACACACCAGAATCCAAATTCTTTCTTAAAGTGCCCTGTCTGCTGCGGAGCCCGTCTATTCCCCATGGTCCTTACGGAGTCCCCAGCATCCACTAGGACGTTAGAGAAATGTGAGAGATGGAGGGTACAGACTGGGAATATGTGAGAGAAGGAGGGCACAGGCTGGGAACAGGTGAGACAGGGAGGGTACAGACTGGGAATATGTGAGAGATGGAGGGTACAGACTGGGAATATGTGAGAGAAGGAGGGTACAGACTGGGAATATGTGAGAGACGGAGGGTACAGACTGGGAATATGTGAGAGATGGAGGGTACAGACTGGGAATATGTGAGACATGGAGGGTACAGACTGGGAATATGTGAGAGATGGAGGGTACAGGCTGGGAATATGCGAGAGATGGACGGTACAGACTAGGAAAATGTGAGAGATGTAGGGTACAGACTGGCAATATGTGAGAGATGGAGGGTACAGGCTGGGAATATGTGAGAGACGGACGGTACAGACTGGGAATATGTGAGAAACGGAGGGTACAGACTGGGAATATGTGAGAGATGGAGGGTACAGACTGGGAACAGGTGAGAGATGTAGGGTACAGGCTGGGAATATGTGAGAGATGGAGGGTACAGGCTGGCAATATGTGAGAAATGGAGGGCACAGACTGGGAATATGCGAGAGATGGACGGTACAGACTAGGAATATGTGAGAGATGTAGGGTACAGGCTGGGAATATGTGAGAGATGGAGGGCACAGGCTGGGAATATGCGAGAGACGAAGGATACAGACTAGGAATATGTGGGAGATGGACGGTACAAACTGGGAATAGGTGAGAGATGGAGGGTACAGACTGGGAATATGTGAGAGATAGACGGTACAGACTGGGAATATGTGAGAGAAGGAGGGTACATACTGGGAAAATTTGAGAGATGGACGGTACAGACTGGGAAAATGTGAGAGATGGAGGGTACAGACTGGGAACAGGTGAGAGATGTAGGGTACAGGCTGGGAATATGTGAGAGATGGAGGGTACAGGCTGGGAATATGCAAGAGATGGAGGGTACAGGCTGGGAATATGTGAGAGATGGAGGGTACAGGCTGGGAATATGCGAGAGATGGAGGGTACAGACTGGGAATATGTGAGAGATGGAGGGTACAGACTGGGAATATGTGAGAGATGGAGGGTACAGACTGGGAATATGTGAGAGATGGAGGGTACAGACTGGGAATATGTGAGAGATGGAGGGTACAGACTGGGAATATGTGAGAGATGGAGGGTACAGGCTGGCAATATCTGAGAGATGGAGGGTACAGGCTGGGAATATGTGAGAGATGGAGGGTACAGGCTGGGAATATGTGAGAGATGGAGGGTACAGGCTGGGAATATGTGAGAGATGGAGGGTACAGGCTGGGAATATGTGAGAGTTGGAGGGTACAGGCTGGGAATATGTGAGAGATGGAGGGTACAGGCTGGGAATATGTGAGAGATGGAGGGTACAGGCTGGGAATATGTGAGAGTTGGAGGGTACAGGCTGGGAATATGTGAGAGTTGGAGGGTGCAGACTGGGAATATAAGAGATCGAGACTACAATTGGGAACGGTAACTTTGTGTCGAGCACAGCGGTAGCGGAGCGAGGCACCTTGCCCGAAGCATGGCTGGCGCAGCGAGCAATGCGAGGGGACACGGTACACTAATTTGGGTTCCCAGTCACTTTACGGAGAAAACAACACCCAAAAAAATGTAAACACTTGTGTCGACCTTCTTCATGTCGACTTATTTCAGGTGTCGACCTAAGATATGTCGACCTAATTTGTGCCAACCTTGAGTCCCATACCCCTGCTGGCCTGACTATAAAGGTTCTAAGTCCATTTTACTATCCCAAACCCCACTGCCCTGACAGACACTAGTACTTAATCATTAATGTGTTCAGCCCACTAGCTTCTGGTTTTTTCTCATATATATTTCAGTTGATAATCTCTCAACAACTCACCATTTTTGATTGGCCTCCTCGAAGCAGTCACGCTAAACAGCCCTTGAAGTCATGCCATGCCGTGGCAGGCCTCGGTAACGATGAGCATTTTTTTTTAGCGTTTTTCTTTGAAAGTGCGTCTTAGGGTGTGTACACACAGTGAGATCCCTGCTATGTTCGATTTTGACTATGCGATTTCCCTTGAACTCCCCCAGAGCCCAGATAGTACAGATTTTGACTATCTGTGCTTGAGATTTTGTCTATGTACGATTTTGACTAAAGGCCCATATAGACGGGCCGATGCAGGAGAGATGTGTGCTGAGCGAACCGCTCAGCACACATCTCTCCCGCCGCTCAGCACAGCGCAATCTGTGCTGAGCGTGCGGGGGGAGACGGGGGCGCTTACTTCACCCAGCGGGTGAAGTGAGCGACCCGCTAGATTGGCCTGCATGCAGGCCAATCTAGCAGCAGCGATAGCGATGTGCGGGGCCGCGCATCGCTATCGCTGAGGGGGCTACACACGGAGCGATCGTGCTGAAATTCTAAGCAATCTAGACAGATTGCTTAGAATATCGCTCCGTGAGTACCCCACTTAAGTGCCAATTTTGACTATACTTTGTACTAGATTGTACACTAGATAGTCAAGATTGACTTGCCTGCACAGTCTATCTAGCCTTACGATACCGACCCCACGGGAGCGCGCATCGGGATCGAATCTGTATCGCAAGCTGCCTAGCACCATGAGATATGTACTAACTTTTCATAAGATTTTGACTATATAGTCAAAATCTCACCGTGTGTACACACCCTTAGATGCAAACTAATATAACAGGACGCACAAGCAGCTTCTGCTGATTAAAATGATATGCAGCATGCCTATATTCTGTGTTTAACTGCGTCTCTATCTGCATCCGAAATGCCACGTAACAGTGTTTTCATGGAAAACGTAGCATTTTGTATGCAAAAACAGTTGCAGTCACACACAGAATAATAGGAATTTGGTACCTACCGGTAATTTATTTTCGCGTAGTCCATAGTGGATACTGGGGAAAGGTACTTAGAAATGTGGGGTATAGATCGAATCCATTGTAGCTATGGCACTTTAAGAAATAAATAGGGTGTGCTGGCTCCTCCCTTCTATGCCCCTCCCCAGACTCTGTTTAGAAAAATGTGCCCTAGGAGCCGGGTGCACTCTAACAAGCTCTCCACAGAGTTTTCTTCAGAAATTTATTTTAGTTTTGTTTTTTTCAGGTACACTGGTTGGCAACCAGTCTGCCTGCTTCGTGGGACTTAGGGGGAGGACCGAACCAACTTCCTAAAGAGTTAATGGTTCATATCCCCGCTGACAGGACACTGAGCTCCTGAGGAGCTGACCTCATACCCCCAGGGTGTGAACCCAAACCAGCAGCATGCCGCCGCCCCTAAACAGATGCCGAAGACCATGGTGTGGTGAGTGCAGACACCGGGGTCCCGGTCAGCAGGTCCCCGGTGACCACTTGGCGGCATGAAGGGATGGTGTTTACGGGCTGCGGCTGCGGTGCCCATCGGTACCCACACTGGCGATTAAAAAAGAAAAGGGGCTTACAGGCTCTTTTAATGCATTTTCCATGAAGCTAGTATAAAAAATTAAGCTGACACACACAGAATAATAGTAATTTGGTACCTACCGGTAATTCCTTTTCTCGTAGTCCGTAGTGGATACTGGGGAAAGGTACTTAGTACTGTGGGGTATAGATCAGGTCCATTGGAGCCATGGCACTTTAAGAAATGAATGGTGTGTGCTGGCTCCTCCCCTCTATGCCCCTCCCCAGACCCAGTGTAGGAAAACTGTGCCCTAGGAGACAGACATACTTTGAGAGAAGGATATATACACAACAAGCGGTGAGGTAACGAACCAACATACTGTACATCAATAATAGAAACCGCAGAGCTAACCACAACTGAGGAAAGCAATGCTATTACAACAAGGATAACAACGCTAACCAAACGTGGAACAGGGACAGCAACAGCAGTTCCAATCCAAACATTTATAACCAGTAAACAGGAACGAAGTACTGAGGTGGGAGCCCAGTATCCACTACGGACTACGAGAAAAGGAATTACCGGTCAGTACCAAATTCCTAATCTCCCTAACGTCCTATTGGATAGTGGAGAAAGGTACTTAGGGCCAAATTCAAACCTGATCGTAGCAGCAAATTTGTTAACAGATGGGCAAAACCATGTGCACTGCAGGGGGGGCAGATATAACATGTGCAGATTTGGGTGGGGTGTGTTCAAACTGAAATCTAAATTGCAGCGTAAAAATAAAATATATAAAAATAAAGTAGCACAAAAACAATATAACCCACCCAAATCTAACTCTCTCTGCACATGTTATATCTGCCCTCCCCCGCTGCAGTGCACATGGTTTTGCCCATCTGCTAACAAATTTAATGCTACTATCAGGTCTGAATTAGGCCCTTAGTACTGTGGGGAAGTCCCAAAGCTCCCAGAATGGGTGGGAGAGTGCTGAGACCCCTGCAAAACCTCCTGCCCAAACTTTAGGTCATCCCTGGACAAGGTATCGAACCAATAAAATTTCACAAATGTGTTTGAACCAGACTAATTAGCCGCTTGACACAACTGTAAGGCCGAGACATCCCGTGCAGTCACCCAGGAAGAGCCCACCGACCTTGTGGAGTGGGCCTGAATAGAAGTCGAAAGCAGCAGTGCTGCTGAAGTATAGGCTTGCTGGATAGTCATCCTGAGTCAACGAGCAATGGACTGCTTAGAAGCAGGCCGACCAATCTTGGTTGCATCATAAAGGACAAAAAGCGAGTCAGATTTCCTATGACGAGCAGACCTCCTGACGTAAATTCTCAAAGCTCTCTCCACATCTAGGGACTTTGTAGCAACAGAAGTGTCGGTCAAAACTGGAACCACTATTTGTTGATTCACATGGAAATGCGACATATCCTTTGGCAGAAACTGCAGGCGAGTTCTAAGCTCTGCCCTGTCCTCATGAAAAATCAAATATGGGCTCTTACATGATAAGACCCCCAATTCTGATACACGTCTGGCAGATGCTAAAGCCAGCAACGTCAGATATTTCAAGTCCACCTTATTCAAGGGTTTAAACCAGTTCGACTGGAGAAAAGACAAAACCATGTTGAGATCCCACGGAGCTGTGGGAGGGACAAACGGCTGCTGTATGTGGAGAACTCCCTTCAAGGAGGTCTGTACTTCTGGCAGGTCTGCCAATTTCTTATGGAAGAAAATCGAGAGAGACGAAATCTGAACCTTGATGGAGCCCAAACGTAGGCCCAAATCCATTCCTGCTTGCAGGAAGAGCAGAAACCAGCCAAGGCGAAACTCCGTAGGAGGATATCGTCTACCCTCAAACCACGAACCATATTTCTTCCAGAAACAGTGGTTATCTTTAAATGTGTCCCCTTATGAGCCTGAAGCATGGTGGACAAAACCGTGGGAGGGAGACCCTTTCTCGTCAAAATCTCCCTCTCAACCTATACGCTGTCAAACATAGCCATTGTAAGTCTGGATAGATGAACGGTCCTTGCTTAAATAGATCCTCAATCAACTGTAGCGGCCATGGATCCGCCAGAGACATAGCCAGGAGGTCCGCATACCAGGCCCTTCAAGGCCAATTTGGGGCAATTGGAATAGCCTGAACTCTTACCTTTTTAGGTCTTTTTAGAACTCTTGGAATGAGAGGAATCAGAGGGAACAGATACACGAACTAGTAAGACCACTGAGCTATCAGGGCGTCCACCGCCGTCGCCATAGGGTACCTCGTTCTGGAACAGTAACAATTGAGTTTCCTGTTGAGACAAGACGTCATCAGGTCTATCTGTAGACAACCCCACCGGTGAACCAGTTGCTGAAACACCTGAGGGTGGAGGCCCCCCAGATGGAGGTCGTGCCTGCTGAGGAAGTCCGCTTCCCAACTGTCCACCGCTGGAATGAATATGGCCGAGATGGCTCTTGCATTGGCTTCTGCCCAGAGGAATATCCTTGACAACTCTCTCATTGCGGCCCTGCTTCTTGTTCCTCCTTGTCGGTTTATGTACGCCACCGCCGTGGCGTTATCCGACTATACCTGTATGGACTGATTCTGAAGGAGAGGGGAGGCCTGGACAAGAGCATTGTAAATTGCCATGAGTTCTAGGATATTGATTGGCAGTGTCGCTTCCTGTCTAGACCACTGACCCTGCAACTGGGCCCCTTGGGTCATAGCCCCCCAACCCCGAAGGCTGGCATCCGTCGTGAGTAGAGTCCAAGACTGTGTATTGAAACTCTGACCCTCCACCAGATGGGAGATCTGTATCCATCACAGCAGGGAAATCCTTGCTCTCTGCAATAGTGTTATACACTGGTGCATGTGTAGATGAGAACCTGACCACTTGTCTAACAGATCCAGCTGGAACGGCCTTGCATGAAACCTGCCATACTGAATCGCTTCGTATGAGGCCACCATCTTGCCCAGCAATCGAATGCAAAGTTGAATCGACACCGAGCGGACCATATTCTGAATAGTTAAGGCCTTGTCCATTGGAAGCTATACCTTCTGTGATACCGTATCCAGGATCATTCCCATAAACGGAAATCTCTGAGACGGCTCCAGGTGAGATTTCTGTAAATTTAAGATCCAACCGTGATCCGTAAGCAGATGAGTCGTTAAATCGATGCTGTGCAACAGCTGTTCCCTGTACACCGCCTTTATCAGGAGATCGTCTAGATATGGAACTATGGGGGTAATTCCAAGTTGATCGCAGCAGGAAAAATTTTAGCAGTTGGGCAAAACCATATGCACTGCAGGGGAGGCAGATATAACATTTGCAGAGAGAGTTAGATTTGGGTGGGTTATTTTGTTTCTGTGCAGGGTAAATACTGGCTGCTTTATTTTTACACTGCAATTTAGATTGCAGATTGAACTCACCACACCCAAATCTATCTCTCTCTGCACATGTTACATCTGCCTCCCCTGCAGTGCACATGGTTTTGCCCAACTGTTAAAAAAGTTCCTGCTGCGATCAACTTGGAATTATCCCCTATGTTGACTCCTATATTGTGCAATAAAAGCATCATCTCTGTCACGACTTTCGTAAATACACTTGGAGCCGTGGAAAGACCAAAGGGTAAGGCCTGAAACTGATAATGTTAATCCAGTACCGCAAAGCGCAGGAACGCTTGATGAGGAGGCCATATCGGGATATGCAGGTACGCATCCTTGATATCCAGGGAGACTAGAAACTCCCCCTCCTCCAGACCTGATATCATCGCTCTTAGTGATTCCATCTTGAATTAGCAGAATTCGCAGATAAGGGTTCAGAGACTTGAGGTTCAATATCGGTCGAACCTAACGGTCCGGTTTTGTGACTACAAGAGACTTGAGTAAAATCCCTTTGTGTGTAGCGGAGGAGACACTGAAACAATAACTCCCGTTGAAAGAAGTTTTTGAATGGCCTTTTGCAATGTAACTCCTGCTACAGGTGAAGCTGGTAAGCCTGACTGGAAGAATCTGTGAGGTGGTAACTCCTGAAATTCCAGCCGATACCCCAGGGATATGAGATCCCTCACCCAAGGATCCCGGCAGGACTCCGCCCATATATGTGCGAAGTGTTGCAGGCGAGTCCCCATCTGGACACTGCCCTTCTGCTGGGGCCAACCGTCATGCGGTGGGGTTTCGCAGAAGCAGATCCGGAAGACTGGTCCAAGTTTCCAACAGCCGCTGGTCTACGGGATTTACCACGAGTTCCTCTAGCAGCATTGGAGGCCCCTCTGGCTCTACATCTGAACCTGGCCACACAAAATGACTGTAGAAAGAATCCTGGATAGGGACGTCTAGCAGGAGGTGCCTTGGATGGCAGATATGTGGACTTACCTGCCGTCACGTAAGATATCCACTTGTTCAGTTCCCCCCCGAATAAGACCTCTACTGTAAATGGAAAGCTCTCTACTCCCTTCTTGGAATCAGCATCCGCTGACCATTTACGCAACCACAGAGCTCTGCGAGCAGAGACCGCCATAGCCGTGGTACGGCCGTGAATGATACTCAATTACTTAACAGTCTCACTCATAAAATTTGCCGCATCCTGGATAGGATGCATAAGCATACCGATATCCTCTTGTGGCAGCGTATCAATTCCTGTAATGACAGTATCTGACCATTTTACTATGGCCCTAGAAATCCACCCAGAGACTACGGTAGAACGTTAAGCTACACCAGCTGCGGTATAGATTGACTTGAGAGTAGTTTAAATTTTGTTGTCAGTTGGCTCTTTTAGGGAAATAGCCCCAGGTACAGGTAGTACCAGTTTACAGAACAGTCTGGACACAGAAGTATCCACCATCGGCGGATTTCCCCAAACCTTCCTATCCTCCGCAGGGAAAGGAAAGGAATTTAGTACCCGCTTAGGGATAACAAACTTTTTGTCAGGGTTTACCCATGTTTCCTTAGCAAGGGAATTTAACTCTTTCGAAACAGGAAAGGTGGCAGAGGATTTTGGTTTCACGTTAAAAACTAGTTTTATGGTAAGAACTTACCTTTGTTAAAACTCTTTCTGCGAGGTACACTGGGCTCCACAAGGAAAGACATAGGGGTGTAGAGTAGGATTTTGATCCGAGGCACCAACAGGCTGAAAAGCTTTGACTGTTCCCAGAATGCATAGCGCCGCCTCCTCTATAACCCCGCCTCCCTGCACAGGAGCTCCCTTTTTAGTTAACCAGCCCAATGCAGTAGCAGGAAAAGAGACGACAACGGTTAGTAGCCACATACACCACACTCTCACGACAGGAGAAGTGTCAGCGGCTAATGCCATACCAAACCAAAGAAGCTAAGTGCGTCAGGGTGGGCGCCTTGTGGAGCCCAGTGTACCTCGCAGAAAGAGTTTTAACAAAGGTAAGTCCTTACCATAAAACTCGTTTTCTGCTGCGGGGTACACTGAGCTCCACAAGGATAGACATAGGGGATGTCCTAAAGCAGTTCCTTATGGGAGGGGACGCACTGTAGCGGGCACAAGAACCCTGCGTCCAAAGGAAGCATCCTGGGTAGCGGCAGTATCGAAGGCATAGAACCTTATGAACGTGTTCACAGAGGACCACGTAGCCGCCTTGCACAATTGTTCAAGGGTCGCACCACGGCGGGCCGCCCAAAAAGGTCCAACAGACCGAGTAGAATGGGCCGTAATGCGAGCAGGAGCCAAGAGACCAGCCCTCACATAAGCATGTGCAATCACCATTCTAATCCATCTGGCCAAAGTTTGCGTGTGAGCAGGCCAGCCCCGTTTGTGAAATCCAAACAGCACAAAGAGAGAATCGGATTTTCTAACGGAAGCAGTTCTCTTCACATAGATACGGAGAGCCCGTACCACATCCAAAGACTGCTCTTTGGGAGACAGATCAGGAGAAACAAGTGCCGGAACCACAATCTCCTGGTTAAGGTGGAACAAGGAAACCACCTTAGGTAAATATCCGGGGCGAGTCCTAAGAACCGCCCGGTCACGGTGAAATATCAGATATGGGGAACTACAGGACAAGGCACCCAAATCCGACACTCTTCTAGCTGAAGCAATAGCCAGCAGAAACAACACCTTAAGGGAAAGCCACTTAAGGTCAGCTGAACCAAGAGGTTCAAACGGAGACTCTTGTAACACCTCCAAAACCACCGACAAGTCCCAAGGAGCCACAGGCGGGACATAGGGAGGTTGGATACGCAACACACCCTGAGTAAAGGTATGCACATCAGGTAAGGTCGCAATTTTTCTCTGAAACCACACCGACAAGGCAGAAATGTGAACCTTGAGGGAGGCCAGACGCAGGCCTAAGTCCAGGCCCTGCTGAAGAAAAGCCAACAACTTGGCTATACTAAACTTGGAAGCGTCATAATCGTTAGATGCGCACCAAACAAAGTAAGAATGCCAGACCCTATAGTAAATCCGAGCCGAAGACGGTTTCCGGGCCCGCAACATAGTTTGAATGACCGCCTTAGAAAACCCTTTAGCCCTTAAGACGGAAGCTTCAAGAGCCACGCCGTCAAAGACCAGCCGCGCCAGGTCCTGGTAGACACAGGGGCCCTGAACGAGGAAGTCTGGGCGTTGTGGAAGTAGAAGTGGACGCTTTGACGATAGGCCTTGCAGGTCTGAGAACCAGTGCCGTCTGGGCCACTCTGGAGCTATGAGAAGCAGATTTCCTTTTTCTTGCTTGAACTTCCGATTACCCTGGGCAGGAGTGACACCGGAGGGAACACGTACGGCAGCCGAAACCTCCTCGGCACTGCCAGCGTATCCACGAATGCTGCTTGAGGATCCCTTGTCCTTGCTCCGAAGACCGGAACCTTGTGATTGTGTCGAGATGCCATCAGATCTACATCTGGAAGGCCCCACTTTTCCACTAGGAGTTGAAACACTTCTGGATGGAGGCCCCACTCGCCAGCATGTACGTCCTGACGACTGAGAAAGTCCGCTTCCCAATTCAGGACTCCCGGAATGAATATTGCCGATATGGCCGGGAGATGGCATTCCGCCCAATGTAGAATTCGTGAGACTTCCTTTATTGCCAAACGGCTTCGAGTGCCGCCTTGATGATTTATGTAAGCCACTGTGGTGGCGTTGTCCGACTGTACTTGAACAGGACGGTTCTGAATTAAATGCTGGGCCAGGTTCAACGCATTGAAGACCGCCCGCAATTCCAGAATGTTGATCGAGAGGAGGGATTCCTCCTTGGTCCACCGACCCTGAAGGGAGTGTTGCTCCAGCACCGCGCCCCAACCTCTTAGACTGGCATCTGTCATCAACAGGACCCAGTTGGATATCCAGAAAGGACGGCACCTACACAATTGTCGGTCCTGGAGCGACCAGAGAAGCGACAGACGGACCTCCGGAGTCAATGAGATCATGTGATACCTGATCCGGTGAGGCAGGCCGTCCCACTTGGCTAGAATCAGCTTCTGGAGGGGGCGAGAATGGAATTGAGCATACTCCACCATGTCGAATACTGACAACATGAGGCCCAGCACCTGCATCGCCGAATTTATCGACACTTGCGGACGAGAAAGGAAGCAACGAATCCTGTCCTGAAGCTTCAGGACTTTCTCCTGAGACAAGAACAACCTCTGGTTGTGAGTGTCCAACAGCGCTCCCAGGTGCACCATGCTCTGAGCAGGGACCAGGGAGGATTTCTTCCAGTTGATGAGCCACCCGTGGGCTTGTAGAAACCGGACAGTCATATCCAGATGACGTAGGAGAAGTTCTGGGGAATTTGCCAGGATTAACAAGTTGTCCAGATACGGCAGTATCCTGACCCCTTGACGGCGGAGTACCACAGTCAGCACCGCCATAACTTTGGTGAAGACTCTCAGAGCCGTAGTTAAACCAAAAGGTAACGCCCGAAACTGGTAATGGAGGTTGCCAATCGCAAACTTCAGGTATTGCTGATGTGACGCTGCTATAGGAATATGCAGGTAAGCATCCAGGGAGACCATGTAGTCCCCAGGTTTCAAGGCCAGAACTATAGAGTGAAGGGTTTCCATACGGAACATGGAAACCTTCACAAACCTGTTCAATGCCTTGAGGTTGAGAACGGGCCGGGAGGACCCATTTGGTTTCGAGACTAGAAACAGCGAAGAATAGTACCCCCGGCCCCTCTGCAGAAGAGGCACCTGTACTACGACTCCTGTATCCAGGAGGGTCTGTACCACCGAATGTAGAGTGTTTGCCTTTGTCTGGTGCAACGGGACGTCTGTCCGGCAAAATCGATGAGGGGGTCGGTTTTTGAAGGCTATGGCGTAACCTCGAGTGACGACTTCCCGTACCCAGGCATCTGAAGTGGTCTTCAACCATTCCTGGGTATACCCTAGAAGCTGGCCCCCCACCCTGAGATCCCCCAGGGGGAGGCCCGCCCCGTCATGCGGCAGGCTTATCGGTCTTGGAAGCTGGCTGACAGGCCGCCCAGGCTCTTTTGGGCTTTGGCTTACCAGGTTTGAAAGTGCGGGCCTGTTTGTTGTACGCCTGACCTTTTGCTTTACCTGAAGGACGAAAGGGGCGAAAGGACGTACCTTTAGCCTTCGACACAGAAGGACCGGTACTTGGCAGACAGGCAGTTTTGGCAGTAGCCAAGTCAGCCACTATCTTATTTAAGTCCTCCCCAAACAGAATATCTCCCTTGAAAGGGAGTACCTCCAGGGTTTTTCTAGAGTCCAGATCCACAGACCAGGATCTCAGCCACAATATCCGGCGAGCCAGGACTGATGTAGTAGAGGCCTTGGCTGCTAGGATACCGGCATCAGAAGCCACCTCTTTAATATAGTGAGAAGCTGTGACAATATATGACAAGCATTGTCTAGCTTAGTCAGAAGAGATTTCAGCTTCTAACTCCAAGGCCCATGCTTCAATAGCCTCTGCAGCCCATGTTGCTGCAATAGTGGGCAGTTAGCCCCCGTGAGGGTGTAAATCGCTTTCAGACAATCCTCCACACGTTTATCCGTAGGCTCTTTTGGAGACGTGACGGTAGTGACAGGTAGAGATGAGGAAACCACCATCCTAGCCACATGTGAGTCTACTGGAGGAGGAGTTTCCCAATTTTTAGACACCTCTGGCGAGAGGGGATAGCGAGCCAGCATCTTCACTTTGAGGAACAAACTTCTTACCCGGGTTTTCCCAGAGTTCCAGACGTATATCCACTAGGTGATCAGAGTGAGGTAAAACTTGTTTAACCACCTTCTGACGCTTGAACCTATCTGGTTTCTTAGGAGGGACGGATGGCTCGGGATCATCCGTAATCTGTAAAATTAATTTAATAGCCTCCAAAAGATCAGGAACATCCACATGTGAACTACCCTCCCCATCAGCAGTATCCGTGTCAGAATCTGTGGGGTCAGTGTAAGTGCCATCTTCATCAGACGAGGTGTCAGTGACAGCAGTGGATTGTGAGGCGATAAAAGCTCGCTTAGAGGACCCCTTGGGCTTGGGCGAGCGAGGGTCAGATTTTTTAGTAGTCAGGGACTGGTTCAACTTCTTCAATTGAGCAGATAAATTGTCCGCCCACGGCGGGTTAGCTGCAGGGACCACATACGGTTGCACCGGCATAGGGGGTCCCATAGGGGGTGTAAGTTTATTAACTAGCGTATGCAGAGGCGTGGAAAAAGCCACCCACGGTGGGTCATTATGTACCTCCGTTGCCACAGTCCCACTGGGGGGCAAGGAGCCCCCAGAACCAGAGCCCACAGCTGCTATATTCTCCTCTGTCAAAGTCGAAAAATATCCTGATTCATATGCCTTGTACTAACCCCTCATGCACATGCCCGCTGCACGTGCATGCGCCCTGCCGTGCGTGCACATATCCGCAAATTGCGTAAGATCGCTCCGGCGATCACGCGCGTTGTATGCGCATTTAGGGTAGAGTTTGTGAGCGTCTAGCGGGCGACTCGATCATAACATATTTTACCCACAGAGTGTGTTTTATAGTGAATATTCCCCTTAACAATGTTAGAAAGTATGTTTAGTGTAAACGGTTCTTGGACAGAGAAATTCCTCTTTGCATGATAGGAAGGGTCAGATAAAGGTAGAACGGTGGTGTCTAGTATCCAGCTGTAGAGTATTTTATTGGTGACATTTCGGTGTTGGTTAGGAAGAGATTGCTCGCTCCTGCGCATAGTTATGTACAAAAGTAGTTTATAGATATTTACTGTATTTGCTGTTCATTACCCATGCGGCGGGAATCCTAAGGATACCTCCAACCTGAGCAGTTGGAGAAAGGCACAGCCCACCTGTTCGAACCCACCTATGACCTTTTGTTATAATGCAGAGACACATTCCTGTGTCCAATGAACCATAATATTATAGGGACCATTGTATTGTTACTGTATGTTGTGTATATAAAGACCACCATTGCCTGTCCAGTCACTCACTCTCTCTGCAAGGTTTTCATATTGAAGGCTGAGGGCTGGATTCAGGACGCGCCTGCGAATCATTCCCACGTGTGTTATTTCTCTGTAGCCATTTTGTTATCCTCTGTGTTTGCCATTTGTTCTCATTGTGTACACATTCTGTTTTCTTGTATTTGCGATCGTTCGTATTTTTTTTGTTATTCTGTTTAGATTTTATGTTAGTTTTGTAGTGTATAAGCTGTACTGTTTTTCCCCTTTTTACTCAAATAGAATCATCCACTGGGTGTTAGAGCCCAAGTGGTTTTTGTATCCTAACCAGGTCTTGTGTTTTCACTAGTTACTGTAAAAGGTTTACTGAGCGTCTCAATCGCTCAATCAGCGTCTCATATTATTAAGGTTAACAAGCATTACATCGTTATATTTCATTGCCAAGGTTTAAAGTGTAAAGCGTACCCTTAAGGTGTGTTGTTACTAAGGGTTACTGTGTAACACTCTGTGAGCGTGCGTGTCGCTCGTGCGTCGCGCCCACGGCCTAGCGTCCGCTACGCTAGGTGCGTACCCTTACGGTACACAGTGCGCCAATAGCGTACTTAGGCCATAATAGAATATAGCTTAATGTTTTTAGGTAAAAATTGACTATCAATTGGGGGCATCGTCCTGGCCTCCTCATATCCGCAGCCAAGCGGAACCAGGCAGACTTTATCCATCAACAAAGGGCGGAAAGGTAGTATCCCCTGTTAGCCGTTTGGTGGTTGGGGATACGGTAAGTGCTGATTAGATAAGCGTCTGCTCCGCTTGGTTTGTAGGGATGCTGGTGGGATCCGGAACCGAAAGGTAAGAACGTTAAGCTATTGTCTTTTAAATCTGTTTAAATTTCTGTATTGGTGAAAATTGCGCACGCAACACACGCACACACCTGTATTTCCATTTGCGTATTTTCACATATCTGCCTTTCTGTTTGCCATTCGCATTGATCACGTGCTGAGAAAATTTGTTGCTATTTAGTTAAAAGTAAAAGTAATACTTAAGGGAGTAATTGTAAAACACGCACGCAGCCTGACCCAGTTATAAAGGTTATACAGGAGATACTGTGTGGTGTTTGGTAAACGATTATAGTTAAATATAGTTTGCATTTATAGAAGCGTGTTATTTGTGTTACTGCGGACGTATCTGGCCTGTGTACACGTGTCTCTGACCGAGTGCGAGACAGCGTACGCAACGTAAAGGCCTACACACGTGGCGTACATTACGCAACGTGCGTACGGATACGCCCACTAAATACAAATCACACGATAGCATTGTTTTAGTAGTAGATACGGAAGCCACGAGATAATAGCACAAATTTGTTCAGTTTCCAAAATTTAGTTTAAATAAAAAAGATCCTTCTCTCGTTGCATTACCTCTGGGATTAGCCTGTGTTACCTGAATGAAAGAAATTTTCTGTACAGAAAAATCAAAGTATATATGAAGTGAAAGAGCGTGTGTATGCAAGTAAAGTTTTTTTGGTGTGAACCCCGGAATTCGAGATCTCGTAGAAGGATACCCGTGAAGTGAACACGTGGTGGCGTGGGAGAAGGCCATCTCACGTTAAAAGTCCATAAGGTAAGAGGAGCAATTAGTGTTACAGCAGACCAGGAGGTCCGCGAAAGTCAGAAAGCCGTTAAAAGTACCTATACGCAGTTTCTGAAAACCCTGACTTAAGAAAGGTCAGAGGTAGAGAGCGCAGCCCTGGGGGTTGGCGCAATACCCATATAGGCCCGTTTTGAGAATACGCTCCGGCTGAAGGTTTCGCAGCCTAAACAACCGATTCCGCTGGTCGTTCTGCGGATAAGTAATAGTTACTTATACGCATTGCGACTGTACCGCATGTAATTGTGTGCATTAGTTTGTTACCTTGATACCCATTACGCAATTTGCGTACGCTTTGCGGGATCATAAACGCTATTTGTACATTCTAACGTGATTTGTGTAGGTTTTTATTTTATTTTAAGGGAGGTTCGCTGTTCACTCAGGAATTCTCCAGCAACTGATACCTACTGGCGAGGGTAGCATACTCCCACACGCCCCAGTAAGTAGAGGTTACATAGGGGCCCTGGGTTGAGTACGCCAGCGCTGAAGCAGTGTGTGGGCATATTGGTCGACGTGGGCGAGAGTGGGTGAAGGCACTCGTTGGACTTTCACCGTCGCCTTACCTCTGGGAACGTGGTTTTTGTAGGAATTCGCTGAGAAGGCAATACCTGCAAAGAATGGGGGCCAGTTGCTCAAGTAAGGGACGGTCAACCAAGGTTCAGGTTGATATTATTCCGCGGCCAGTCGGGTCAGCGAGGTACGTAATGTGTGAGAAATATGGATCACACGCAGAGGTTTTATGCAATGAATGGGAACGTATGACTGTGAACGATGGGGAAAAGTTCCCCAGGGTAGGCAGTTTTAATCCTGAGGTTTTGCAAAATTTAAGGAGAAGGATATGTCTAATAAAGTCCGGCAAGCAACGGATTAGACATTATGATTATTTACAGTTATGGCAACAGGATGATTATTTACAGTTATGGCAACAGGAAGGCGAGATACAAAGAGGATTAGCTCAAGCAACTAATTCCAATCCTATCAGGAAACTGATAGCTACCGCACCACCACCACCATACATAACAGGAGAGAAAGTGGCTACAGAGAATGGCATACTGGTATATGATAAAAGTGCACTTAATAAATGTATAAATGATAAGAGTAAAGTAGATAAGTGTATTGATGCTAATGTTAACCCGTGCAAGTTGTCTCCTGTCTTAAACTTCCCTCAGGACTGCGACCAGGAAGATGAGCCTACCACAGTATCGGCACTCTCTCTAGCAGCCACCATAAGAGAGACTACAGTGTACAGTGGGCACGGCTCAACCAGTAAGAGGAGTAGCAAAGGCCCCTAGTGGAGGGACAGGTGAGGTCGTGTCCGCAGGTAAGTACGGCACTGTACATTATGCAGAAACAATTACACCACACATTGTAGAGTCAACCCAGAGTGATGTGATTGAACTTAATCCTGTCAGGGTAATTGCAGTCCCAAATGGAAAAACTGACGCTACAGGAGTCACTCCCGTCAGGAACATTGCAATGCATTGTCCCTTTTCCCGGACAGAATTAAGAACAATTATGTCTGAATTTCCTGATCCTAGGAAAGATCTAGTTGCAAGCCAAAGGTTCATTAGAGAATTAGGTAACTCCGCAGAACCCAATAACAAAGATTGGCGGACATTGCCGAGGGCATGCTTGCCCCCCAATATCGACTCTGCGATGTTTATCACTGAATGTAGGTTAGATGAAGAGGTACCTCTCACTGATGAGTACAATCAGGACAATGTAAAACGTATCAACCTGCAGCTAGGAGTATATTTCCCAACTGTTGTCAAGTGGAACAAAATCTTCTCCATTCCTTTCTGCTAGCTGCATCGGCTCCGACTAATCTACTTGGGAGAGATTTACTGTGCAAGATGGGGTGTGTCATATATTGCACTCCTGGAGCTTGCTACAACAGGGTATTCTGGTTAGAACGTCCAGCACTGCCAATAGTCCCATCTTCCCTGTGAAAAAGAGCGGGGGGAGGGGTTACAGGCTAGTGCAGGATCTAAGGGGGATCAACAAAATAGTTGAGAGCCAATTCCCCGTAGTGCCAAATCCAGCTGTTATCCTTATGCAAATCCCTCCCACTGCGAAATTTTTCACTGTTATTGACCTCTGCTCCGCTTTCTTCTCGGTACCTCTGCACCCTGACAGTCAATATTTGTTTGCATTCACATACAGAGGAGTACAGTACACCTGGACTCGTTTACCACAAGGTTTCATTGACAGCCCAAGTATTTTCTCACAGGCTTTGCATGATTGCCTACAATCCTTTCAACCTGAGAGCGGATCAGTATTAATACAGTATGTAGACAACTTACTGCTGTGTTCTGATTCACTTGAAACGTCCTTGAGAGACACGAAACAGCTTCTGTTTCATCTTTCTGATACGGGACACAAGGTTTCAAAGGATAAGTTGCAATTATGCCAGACCAAGGTAAAATATTTGGGACATTGCTTGACGCAAGGACTGAGACACCTCACTGCTGATAAAGTACAGGCGATTCGCGACATGACTCAACCCAGCAACAGATTCGCACTTTCCTAGGAATGTGTGGGTACTGCCGTAACTGGATCCCAGGGTTTTCCATACTAGCCTTACCTTTACAAGAGATGGTCTCATCAAACAAACCAGATCGGATTTCGCACACAGATGAGTCCGAACTGGCATTTGAGAGACTCAAACAGTTCCTAACGCAAGCACCAGCTTTAGGTATGCCAGATTATGGAAAACCCTTTGAACTGTACGGTACAGAAAGTGCTGGGTGTGCGGCAGGTGTCTTAACCCAGAAGCATGGTGATGCCAGCAGGCCGGTAGCCTACTACAGCGCTCAGCTAGACACGGTAGCACGATCCCTCCCCACATGCTTGCGAAGTGTTGCAGCGATAGCATTGCTAGTTAGTAAAAGCGAAGATGTAGTGCTAGGACACAACCTGACCATCCATACACCTCATGCAGTGTCAGCCTTACTGAATTCTGCCCAAACCAGACACGTCTCATCCGCACGGTTTACAAGGTGGGAATTAGCACTAATGGCCCCTGTTAACATCACCATAAGGAGATGCAGCGCACTAAATCCTGCAACGTATCTCCCAGGTGTGCCTGGACAGGCACAAAGGGTGGGGGATGAGAGTAATGGTGAAGGAGGATTTAGTACAGACACTGACACACATGATTGTATGGAATATTTGACCCAAAATTTCACTGCAAGGCCTGACATCAGTGACAACCCACTGGAAGGTGTAGATTTTACTTTCTACACTGACGGTAGTTGCCACAGACAGACGGACTCGGGAGACTTGTGTACTGGATACGCAGTCGTAGATGACAAAGGCACCATAGAAGCGGAACCCCTGGGCCCACCTCACTCAGCACAAGTTGCTGAGCTGGTTGCCCTAACCAGAGCGTGTGAATTGGTTAAAGGTAAGTCAGCCAATATCTACACGGATTCTAGGTATGCCTTTGGAGTAGCGCATGATTTCGGGGCCCTATGGCGCCTCAGAAATTTCATGACGGCAGCTGGCACATCTGTGGCGCATGCAAACCACATCAAAAGACTCTTAGCAGCAATACAGGAACCTGACAGAGTGGCTGTTATCAAGTGTTAAGCCCACACATACAGCCAAGACCCAGTATCACTTGGTAACAGCAGGGCAGACGAAGCTGCTAAATTAGCAGCCAGTACCCCCAGACAGACGGACATCACACAACTGATGGTATTCAATACCGTCAGCACACAGAAATTGAGTGAAATGCAAGATTTGTGTTCTCCACAGGAAAAGGCAGTCTGGAGGTCAATAGGATGCGGCCAGGAGTCCTCAGGACTCTGGACAGATGGACAGGGTAAGCCAGTGGCGCCCAGAACATACCTTCCAAGCTTAGCGGAGGCGGCACATGGGCTGACTCATCTAGGTAAAGAAGGTATGTGCAAGTTGGTAAGAGCCTACTGGTGTGCACCAGGATTTTCTTCCCATGCGGGTAAGAGGGCAATGACATGCCTCACCTGCTTGAGGAAGAACATTGGAAAGGCGATACCAACAGAACCATCCCATATTCCGCCAACGGACGGCCCTTTTCAGGTAGTACAAATTGATTTCATACAATTGCCACCCTGTAGAAATTTAAAGTATGTATTGGTTTGTATTGATGTGTTTTCAAATTGGGTTGAAGCATTCCCCGCTGCCACAAATACCGCTACGTTTACTGCAAAGAAAATCGTGCAGGAATTTGTGTGCAGGTATGGTATCCCTAGGATAATTGAAAGTGATAGGGGTACCCATTTTACAGGTGAAGTCTTTCAGGTAATGTGCAAATTAATGGGAATTAATAGTAAGCTGCATACTCCGTACCGCCCACAGGCGAGTGCGAAAGTGGAAAGAGTAAACAGCACTATTAAGAACAAGTTGAGCAAAGTAATGGCTGAAACTGGATTGTTATGGCCAGAAGCTTTGCCACTTGTATTGTATAGCATCAGAACCACTCCCAGGTCCCCTCTTAATCTGTCCCCCTTTGAAATTCTTTTTGGTCGACAACCCCATGTAATGATTGACCCCCAGGATGATTTGAAATGTAACAATGAAGTCACTGTGGTTAAGATGAGCAAGCAGTTGAGGAATCAGAATAGCAATCTAAAGCTGGTGATTCCTGATCTGCCAGACAGTAATTGTCATGACATTGAACCTGGGGATTATGTAATGATTCGGAATTTTCTACGCTCAGATTGCCCGATTGACCGTTGGGAAGGACCGTACCAAGTCTTATTGACCAGCACGACAGCATTTTAAGGTTGCCGAAAGAGAGACTTGGGTCCATTCGTCCCACTGTAAGAAGGTCGCTGACCCAGAGAGAGCCCGTGACAAAAAGCAGAGTGTGGAGGAAACCATATCACTGGAGTGTCTGTTCCGGGAAGGCTGAGAGGCAGGACTGTTGTCACGGCACCTGAGCACAGAGAACTACAAGATCGGAGGCGGTTGTCGCGCCAAGTTTTCTTTCCCTTCTAGCTGTTTTCTTTCCCCATTACAACTCTTTCTTTCTCTTCCTAAGATGGACTCGCCCCAAGAGACTGCAGTCCGTGTTTTCCTGTTGACCCTGTTGTTGACCAGAGCAGTCTGTTTCGGTGAGAGTACCAGTGAGGTCGAGAAAGGATCTGGAATGGGTTCTGATGATCAGGATGGATTCGTAGAATTCTAAGAGCAACACAATCACCGAGCAAAGGCGAGTATCAGAAAACGATCTGGTAGCCATGGCACTAACAGACATTGTGAAGGATTGTTAGCTGAAGAGAATTGTATATGTAGAAATTGTGACAACATAGTTGAGGACGGGTGCATCCAGAGAGGTCAGTCCAGCATTAATATCAATATGGACCGTCATCCATTGAGTGACTATCACTCATTAGTGGGTAAGGTTTTAAACCAAATGGAATGCTGGGTGTGCTCACAAGTACCTCAAGGTCATAAAAAGTCAGGACTAGTGCCATACTCTTTAACGATAGATGAGGTACTTGAATTAAGGGGTGGGAGACCGGTGGACAAGAAATTTAATATTTCTAGGCCTCCTAGTTTGAAGCTCCACCAATATCATGTGGATAGGTCCCTAATATGTTTTAACATTTCCAATCCCCGAAAGCCGGGAAATTGGGAAGTGACATGGAACAACCGAACCATGACATTCTCACACAGAGCCGATAGAATGCCCATTGACTCAGAGCTTATACACCAAATAGCCAACAGTGGAAGATATTTCCAATATAGGTACACTCTAGGGAGTAGGCCCATGCGAGTTGGAGAAGTATCACCAGGATACTGTGCGCATATCATACAACCTGATACGTGTACTAGTCAGATGAGAGAGTTAGGGATAGGAGTTTTCACCTGGAAGGTTTGTAATATGGTGATGTCATATTCTGTCCCATATGTCCTCCCCGATGATGCATATTTCATATGTGGGAGGAAGGCGTATAAGTGGCTTGCTCCAAACTCAGAGGGATTGTGTTACGTTGGAAGAGTGTTACCGGAAGTAATGACCATTACCCATGATAGAATGAAAGACGTTCACCGCAATGCTCAAGCTCCTTACACTCACACCCATTACGAACACATTGTAAAGAGACACCTTATAGATAGGACAGAGCATGCAGCCTCTGATTTGATCCACGAATCCACCGGGATTCAACTCCTGCTCGCGCTAGATATCACCCATACCGCCAGAGGAGTTATAAATTTTAGGTATATTACCGCGCTAGCGAACCTGATAGACAATATCACCGAGATGTATGATGACACCTTTAGATATACTGGGAGAGAATTGCAAGCTTACAAAACGGAACTGATCCTGCACAGGATGGTTCTCAATTACATCACAGCAGTGACAGGAGGGTATTGTGTCACCCTAGCAACTCAGTATGGAGTGAAGTGTTGTACGTATATCACAAACAGCACTGAGGACCCAACCGAGGTCATAGATCAAAAGATGGACGATATATTGCAATTGAAATGGGAGTTCCGAAGGAGACACAACCTTACCCTTGCTTCTGTGGGTAATGAACTGACCGGCTGGGTATCATGGTTGAACCCACGCAATTGGTTCTCAGGTTTAGGAGAATGGGCTCAAAATGTTATCGTTGCTGTAGGGAAATTCCTCTTATGTATCCTAGGAGTTGTCATAATCATTGGACTGATATCCAGATGTGTTCGAATTTTAATGAATTGCAAGCGTAGTACCAAATTGATGAGTTTGAGGAGCGAAGGCATTGTAACAACAACTAGTTTAATTTATGACCCAGCAATCGAGACAATGTTGTGATAAAACGTGATTCCACGGTCCATTTCTTTCACCCGTTTCTCCTTTGTTTTCCTCCAAGGTAAGAAGACACCGACTCGGAAGAAGATTTTGATGACCCATTATACAGACCATTGATGAACTTTGTCACAGCCATTTGATGAACTGTTAGAGACTGTAATTTTTATGGACACTTGAAGAGCTTTGCTTGCCACTCAGCAAAGATACAGTTATCCGGACAAGACATCAACAAGACTCCAACAGACGCCCAAGGACGACCACACATATATATTCATACGAATGCATTTATAAAGCATGTTTCTTATCTTCATCTCGTCTATCTTCAGGTAGTGACACACATGGTCGACAGGTGATATAGACACATATATTAGCACTCACATACTTTCCCCCTTCATGTATCATCAACTAATGTGCACCCCATTTGTTGGAACTAAAAGCCGAAAAGAGCTCGGTAGAGTTTGTTAGCCCACTTACAGACCCTTAATACGGGATAAGAAGGATTCAATGTATACTTCGCAATACCTTGAAGCTTATTTTAGAACATGTACGGCACGATGATACATGATCCCTCAGACATGGATTTCATACATACATGCTTTTTACTATCTCACTAGGTCATACATATCCCACCTCCTCCTCTTCTCCCTACTCCCAATCATAATAAGGTATTTCATGGTAATATATTTTTCTGCTTAATTGTTTAGATAGTGGCAGTTATTATTGACTGCCAAAGGGTGGACTGTCAAAGTCGAAAAATATCCTGATTCATATGCCTTGTACTAACCCCTCATGCACATGCCCGCTGCACGTGCATGCGCCCTGCCGTGCGTGCACATATCCGCAAATTGCGTAAGATCGCTCTGGCGATCACGCGCGGTGTATGCGCATTTAAGGTAGAGTTTGTGAGCATCTAGCGGGCGACTCGATCATAACATATTTTACCCACATAGTGTGTTTTATAGTGAATATTCCCCTTAACAATGTTAGAAAGTATGTTTAGTGTAAACGGTTCTTGGACAGAGAAATTCCTCTTTGCATGATAGGAAGGGTCAGATAAAGGTAGAACGGTGGTGTCTAGTATCCAGCTGTAGAGTATTTTATTGGTGACATTTCGGTGTTGGTTAGGAAGAGATTGCTCGCTCCTGCGCATAGTTATGTACAAAAGTCGTTTATAGATATTTACTGTATTTGCTGTTCATTACCCATGCGGCGGGAATCCTAAGGATACCTCCCACCTGAGCAGTTGGAGAAAGGCACAGCCCACCTGTTCGAACCCACCTATAACCTTTTGTTATAATGCAGAGACACATTCCTGTGTCCAATGAACCATAAGATTATAGGCACCATTGTATTGTTACTGTATGTTGTGTATATAAAGACCACCATTGCCTGTCCAGTCACTCACTCTCTCTGCAAGGTTTTCATATTGAAGGCTGAGGGCTGGATTCTGGACCCGCCTGCGAATCATTCCCACGTGTGTAAGTTCTCTGTAGCCATTTTGTTATCCTCTGTGTTTGCCATTTGTTCTCATTGTGTACACATTCTGTTTTCTTGTATTTGCGATCGTTCGCTATTGTTCGTATTTTTCTCGTTATTCTGTTTAGATTTTATGTTAGTTTTGTAGTGTATAAGCTGTACTGTTTTTCCCCTTTTTACTCAAATAGAATCATCCACTGGGTGTTAGAGCCCAAGTGGTTTTTGTATCCTAACCAGGTCTTGTGTTTTCACTAGTTACTGTAAAAGGTTTACTGAGCGTCTCAATCGCTCAATCAGCGTCTCATATTATTAAGGTTAACAAGCATTACATCGTTATATTTCATTGCCAAGGTTTAAAGTGTAAAGCGTACCCTTAAGGTGTGTTGTTACTAAGGGTTACTGTGTAACACTCTGTGAGCGTGCGTGTCGCTCGTGCGTCGCGACCACGGCCTAGCGTCCGCTACGCTAGGTGCGTACCCTTACGGTACACAGTGCGCCAATAGCGTACTTAGTCCATAATAGAATATAGCTTAATGTTTTTAGGTAAAAATTGACTTTATCACCTCATATGGATCTGTGGCTTCAACAACACCTGCAGTGTGTTCCGCCCCAGAACCGTTACCTTCAGAAGCAGACATGATATAACTTGCAGTATCAGGTAACACAGTACAATTGGCAGCAGCACAATACCTCTTACCCAAACCCCTGCGCAGTGTAGTCAGCACAAGCAGAGATAAAGGAGAGATATGGTGACTAAAATCACAGAGAAAAATACGTATTAAAGTATATCTTGTGAAAACCCTATATAAATATAAAACCTGACGCACCAAGCCCCCTCAGGTTATAGAATATAGGGATAGCAAGTTGAGTGAGAGACACGAAATGGAAACCACTCAGCAAGCTAATGCACACACATATAGTCACAGTTATACAATGTAGAGGTTATTACTAACAATAATACTGCACTGGACCAGCTTATATAGCTATGTAGTCAATAGATATAACACTGCACAGTAAGAACTGGATGTATATCACAGGGTAATTATACTAGAGAACCCTGACTAAATGCACTCTTTCTTAACTAACACTGTCTAATAGGCAGGTAGAATACTTAAGTGTCATGTAAAGTCACAGCGCTGACAACCAGGCGGCTTTACACAGGAGGATTTGCCCAAGCAGTCCCAGGAACAGTGTAGCTGAGAGAAATGGCGCCCAGACACTGACAGGGAGTGAGGGAGAGACAGATAAGCAGCTCCAGGGCGGGAACATTTGCGGGAAATGGCGCCCTGGGTCTGGACGAGGGGCTCCAGCTCTAAGCCTTATCCCCCTGCTAGCAAAACCACCGGGTACTGTGGGCTACTATTAAAATGGTTTTAAGGGAAAACCTGACCTGCACTCATGCCCTGGTGATCTAGTGGGATCGCCTGTACTGCCACAGTGTACACCGTCAGCGCGCGCGGCCCGCCTCCCACCGACCACGCCGGATCAAGATAAAGTACGGGTCCCGCAAGCGGGGCCCACTCACCACCTCCCGAAGCGCGGCCACGCGATCCCGGAGAGCCCCCGTCGTGTGTGCCTGACCATGGAAGAAAACCGGAGCCTCCTGCTGTAGTTACCCGGCAACCAGGGCTCGGGAGTGTACAGCGCCGCTGGGGAGAGATGGAGCTGCAGCAGTGAATGTCAAAAGACATATACACACTGCTGCAGCCCTTGAAGTCTTCACTTTTCTTCTCAAAAAGATCTTCTTGGGGCTGCCCAGAGCAGCCCCTCTGTTATGTGCCTGCTATCTGCGGCACCAACTACAAAACTGAGCTCCTGTGCAGGGAGGCGGGGTTATAGAGGAGGCGGTGCTATGCATTCTGGGAACAGTCAAAGCTTTTCAGCCTGTTGGTGCCTCGGATCAAGATCCTACTCTACACACCCCTATGTCTATCCGTGTGGAGCCCAGTGTACCCCGCAGCAGAAATATAATTCTTCCACAGGATCTGATTCTTTATCTGGAATGTGGAGCACCTCCCTAATGGCATAAATGAGGGCCTCCACTCCCAGTGACAAGGAACCTTCACGTCTACCTCCCCCTCATCCCACACTAGAGTCTCAGATTCATAGTCAGACTGTAACACCTGAGGGAGAGTGCGTTTCTGAGAGACCACCAGATGGGGCCGAGGAGCCTGTCTGTGGTCAGCCTTTGAAGCAAACATGGAAGTGTCTATAGACTGTCTCAATATCTGTCTTTCCTGTTTAGCCATGGCTAACTCACACAGATTTGTTTTCAGACATATTTGTGCAAATACACCACAATAATAATAATAATAGCAATACACAGCGTCCCTATGTAACAGTGACCCAGACCTCGAATAGGGAGACACAGAGAGGAATCGGGACCAGCACACCACCTCAGATAGAGCAGCGCTCCGCTGGGTATATGAGTATAATTATAATGTACCTCACATCAGTGAACTGCTGTTTATATGCTCCCCCTTCACTAAAAACGTCCTGTACCAGAACTATTGGTGGTTCTTTAGAGGAGCAGTCTCCGTAGCAGCCTTTCTCGCAGCAGCAGGAAATGGTGCCGTTCCTCTCTGGTCCAACTCTCCAGGAAGCCCTACCCTCTTAATGGCACGCGGTCCCTCAGCTTAAATTTTTATACTGGCTTCATGGAAAATGCATTAAAAGAGCATGTAAGCCCCTTTTCTTTGTTAATCGCCAGTGTGGGTACCGGCGGGCAAAGCAGCCACAACCCGTGAACACCGTCCCTTCATGAGATCAGCACCTCAGAAGCTGGGTGTCCTGTCAGCGGGGATACGAACCATTAACTCCTTCTGAAGTTGGTTCGGTCCTCCCCCTAAGTCCCACGAAGCAGGCAGACTGGTTGCCAACCAGTGTACCTGAAAAAAAAATATATATATAAAATAAATTTCTGAAGAAAACTCTCTGGAGAGCTTGTTGGAGTGCACATTTTTCTAAACAGAGTCTGGGGAGGGGCATGCACACACTATTCATTTCTTAAAGTGCCATGGCTCCAATGCACCCAATCTATACTCCACAGTACTAAGTACCTTTCCCCAGTATCCATTAGGACGTTAGAGAAATAGGCATGCTGCATATCATTTTAATCAGTAGAAGCAGCTTGTGCGTCCTAATACATTACTTTGCGTCTAAGACGCACTTTCAGAAAAAAACGCAAAAAAATAGGATTTTGGTACTTACCAGAAAAATCCTTTTCTTTGAATCCACAGGGGGCACTGGAGTACTCTTGGGATATGGACAGGCGTTAGCAGGGATAGAAATATTTAAATATTTAAATTAGTAACCCTCCACCCCCATACTCCCAAGATGCTTCAATGTTTTTTACTGAGCCGTATAGGAGCGATAGAGAGAAGGAACAATGGAGAATTACATATAACATTATAACATACCGTCAACAATGAAGTTGACACATAACATAACGGACAACTATAAAGTTGACACGACTATAGATAACAATCATCTTACCATATGAAAAAGTCGGTGAGAATGTATTACCATAAGATCTACTGAACTTACCACAAGACAGGTGAAACTGCTCAGGGTGGGCGTCCAGTGCCCCCGTGGATTCAAAGAAAAGGATTTATCTGGTAAGTACCAAAATACTATTTTCTTTTTCATCCACTAGGGGTCACTGGAGTACTCTTGGGACGTACCAAAGTTTCCCCCTTGGGCGGGAGAGCTGTTTGGCAACTGTAACACTAGACGGCCAAAGCTAGATGCTGATGCCGCAAACGTATCAAACTTGTAAAAGCGCACAAACGTGTGCACTGATGACCATGTAGCCGCACGGCAAAGTTGCGTCGTAGAAGCTCCACGACCTGCTGCCAATGACGTTCCCATAGAACGTGTGAAATGAGCTGAAACTGATGTAGGCGGTTGTAGCCTAGCATGAAGGTAAGCCTGACGTATGGTCAGTTTAATCCATCTGGATAAGGTCTGCTTGGAAGCTGGCAAACCCATTTTGACTGCATCATAGAGAATAAACAATGTATCCGTTTTTCGTACAGTTGTTCGGGCCACATAAACGCGAAGCGCGCGTACCACATCCAAAGTAGCTGGAGTTGCTGAACCTTCTGATAACACAGGGACTACGATTGGTTGATTGATGTGAAAGGGTGATACTACCTTTGGTAGGAAAGCGGGATTCGACTAAGTTCCGCTCTATCATCATGAAACACCAAATACGGTGGCTTGCATGACAAGGCACTCAATTCTGAAACACGCCTTGCCGAAGCTAAGGCTAGTAGAAAAACTGTTTTCCAAGTAAGAAACTTAACATCCACTTGTTGTAAGGGTTCAAAAAGTGAAGACTGTAAAAAAAAATCTAAAACCAGATTCAAATCCCATGGAGCTGTAGGTGGTATAAATGGAGGTTGTACTCTGAGGACACCATGTAAGAAAGTGTGTACTGTTGGCAAAAGGGCCAAATGCCTTTGAAAGTAAATTGACAAGTCAGAGACCTACACATTTAGTGTAGATAACCGTAGTCCTCCATCTAACCTAGTCTGTAAAAATAGCAAAAGACGGGATAACTTGAAAGAAGATGTCGGAAACTTCCAGGCTTCCCACCACCCTATATAGGCACGCCAAATCATGTGATAATGAGATGCCGTAACTGGCTTTCTAGCATGTAACATGGTTGGTATAACAGATTCTGGAATGCCCTCTCGTCTAAAGAGGGCAGTTTCAACAGGCACCCCGTCAAACGCAGCCGTGCTAAATCGGGGTAAAGGAACGGACCCTGTTGTAGCAGGTCCGACCGTAGCGGGAGCGAGTAGACCGCGGAGATCCGAGAACCATGCTCTCCGAGGTCAATGAGGCACCACTAGTATGACGGTCATAGACTCTATTTTTAGCAACCGAGGAAGCAGCGGAAATGGTGGAAACAGATACCCAAGGCTGTACGGCCACGCGATTGTGAGAGCATCCACTGCCAGTGCCTTTGGATCTCTTGTTCTGGACACATACTGGGGTGTTTGATGATTTTGGAGAGATGCTATTAGACCCACCTGTGGGTAACCCCACCGGTGGACCAACATCTGGAACACCTCTGGATTTAACACCCATTCTCCTGGATGAAAATCCTGACGGCTGAGATAATCCGCCTCCCAGTTGTCCACTCCCGGAATGAAGACTGCCGACAATATCACTTGGTAATGCTCGGCCCAATTCAGTATTCGAGTAATTTCACGCATTGCCATGAGACTTCGAGTTCCTCCTTGTTTGTTGATGTATGCGACTGCCGTCGCGTTGTCTGATTGGACCTGGACAGTCTGAGCCTGGAGTATGTGCACTGCCTGTCGCAGCGCATTGTAAATTGCCCTGATTTCCAGGACATTTATTGACAGTAAGCTTTCTTGGTTTGACTAGAGACCCTGAAACTGACAATTTTGGACCACTGCTCTCCAACCTCGAAGACTTGCGTCCGTCGTCAGAATTATCCAATTCCAGACTCTGAACCGTCTGCCTGCGTTGAGATTGTGTACTTTGAGTGATTCTCTGGCCCTTGGTGACAACCGCACCATCTGATGAATTTGTAGATGCGAGCCTGACCAACGTGCGAGAACATCCAGTTGAAAAGGATGCGAGTGAAATCTTCTGAAGTGCAGTGCTTCGAAAGATGCCACCATCTTTCCTAACAGTTGAATGCACAAATGCACCAAGACTGTCCGCGGTTTCAGCAATAACTGTACCAGATTGCTAATACTTTGTGCTTTCTGTTCTGGCAGGTAAATTCGTTGATCCACTGTATCGAGAATCAATCATAGGAATTGAAGTCTTTGAGATGGAATCAGGCTTGATTTGTTGAAGTTAACAATCCAACCGTGCTGAACTAGTACATTGTACGTTAGTAAGGCATGTTTGAAGGAGTATCTGTTGAGACGGAGCTTTGATGAGCAGATCGTCTAAGTACGGAACTATTATCACTCCCAGGGATCTGAGATGAGCTATCATGACAGACATCACCTTCATGAATACCCGAGGCGCTGACGAGAGGCCAAACGGTAGCGCCTGAAACTGATAATGGCTTTGTTGTACTGCAAATCTTAAGTACGCCTGATGCGGTCGCCAGAATGGAATGTGTACGTACGCATCCTTGAGATCCAACAAAATCATGAATTTCTGTGGTTCTAAACTTGCAATCGCTGACCGCAGGGATTCCATCTTGAATCTGTAGTAAGTGACGTACTGATTGAGCCCCTTTAGGTTCAATATCGGTCTGACAGAGCTATCCGGCTTTGGAACTACAAATAGACTGGAATAATAACCATGACCCTGTTGGTGAACTGGAACCGGAAATCAAAACTGCTGAATCTACGGGAGACTGAACTGCGGTTTGCAGAACCGCCTTTTTGTCCACCGAGACAGGCAGACCTGTCTTGAAAAAGCGCATTGGTGGAAGACAATCGAACTTTATTTTGTAACCTTTGGACAATAAATTGCGGATCCACCCATCTGTGGATGTCTGAAACCACGCCAAGTGAAACGTCTGAAGGCGTGCTCCCACAACTGAAGATCATAGATGGGCTGGAAGCCCGTCATGCCCCTGGCTTGTCTGCGGTCTTTGTGTCCTGACGAAGTTAGTGGTTTGTTGAAAACCACGTCCTCTACCACGTCTATTCTGTATGGTTGCTCCTCTAGCACGGCCTCGAAAGGACTGAGGTCTAGAAGATTTGAACGCTGGTCCAGCGTATTTCCGTTTAGGAACTTGTGCAGGCAATGGAATGAAAACAGACTTTCCCCCAGTAGCCTGAGAAATCCATTTGTCTAATTCAGGACCAAACAACATCTCGCCAGTGTAAGGCAACGCTTCTTTTCCTCATTTGGACTCTGCCTCCGCCTGCCAAGAATGCAGCCAAAGTGCATGTCGTGCCGCAACTAGTGAAGCTGAAAGGCAAGAACTAACCTGGCCGACATCCATAGAAGCCGTACCTAGATACACAGCAGATTCATAGATGTGATCCACCAGCAGTATAAGCTGGTTGACGGACACATCCTGTTGTAGACCCAACTTGAGCTGTGTTGCCCATGCAACTACAACCTTGTTAACCCAAACTCCAAACAAAGCAGGTCTAAGCAACACCCCTACTGCTGTATACACTGACTTTAGCATAGCTTCCAGCTTACGCTCTGATGGATCTTTAAGCGTCGTAGCAGCTGGTACTGGAATGGTTAACTTCTTGGAAAGGTTTGACACCGAGGAATCCACGGCCGGTGGATTTTCCCATTTGTCCGTCATAGACTCTGGGAACGGGTAGCTAGACAGAAACGCAGAGGCATAGAAAACTGTTTATCCGGATTCTTCCATGCTTCTGTTAACTGCTTATTAAGAGAATCTTTTAGCAAATAACACCTCATCATTTGAAAGAGGTTCTTCAGTTTCTGTAAAATTTAGAACCTGACGTACTGCCCTGATGAGATCATCAATGGCCGGGCTATCAGTAACCTCACTATCTGACTTCTGGACCACTTCACCTTCCTCATGTTCTTGAGAAATCAGGTCTGGCATTGAATCGTCAGAATGCAACATAGCTGAAACTGGCAAATTATAAGAGAAATTATAACTATTTTTAGCAATTGAGCTAGACTTGGATTTTTCCAAAGTCCTAGACCTGTCCTGAGCCCCTTCTGGTATCTCAGGAGGTATTAACGTTGCCTCAGATCTAGGCGCCTCATGCGCCTTTCGTGCAGCGCCCAATTCCGACTGTAAACCAGTCAATACATCCGCCAGCATCGCCCAAGGAGGATCAGGCTGAGGATTTGTATTTGTAGTCGTATTAGCAAGACACACTGTGCATGTGGTAGTTCCATCAGGTAACACATTCTCACAGACCTTGCAGCTTAGCTGCTTTTTTGTTTTTAGCATTTGCCTTACTCATTATGTACACAGACAGACAAGTAGACAAAGACAGACAAGTCCCACGACTCCGTAAAATATAACTAAAGTGTGTATAAGCCCGAAGTGCCGTACACGTGGGACACAGTGCAATCAGTGAAACCTGTGCTGTACAGAATTCCTACTAACACCCCTGCTCCACCGGTGGCCGAGTGTAGTAGTACCGGGAACACACTTCTTGCAAGAAGAACCAGGAAGTAAAGTTAAAATGGCGTCCAGCCATGTGCTTGTCTATAAAGTATATTTAAAATGAGACTTATTACAGGCTTATCCGATAAATGTATATACATATATATCACATACACACACACACACATATATATATATATATGCCCACAGACATATATAACATGCAACACAGGCTTAAGAGCCTGATTGTGTAGTTGCCCAGCAGACATTAAACTGACTAAGACCCCCTTACACAGGCTTAATAGCCTGAGTGAAACCTGTGCTGTGTTTACTGCATAAAAATGCAGCCTAGTTATGAGGCCTTCCCGCTGTTCTCTATGAGGGCATAATAATCCTCTCTCCCCCGCGATCTCCCCCTTCTGTGTCAGAACGTGGCAGCAGTGAGAGCTGTCCGCGGTCGGCCTCCCCTCTCTCTCCCCCGCGATCTCCCCCTTCTGTGTCAGACCGTGGCAGCAGTGAGAGCTGTCCGCTGTCAGCCTCCCCTCTCTCTCCGCCTTCTGCATACAGAGCCGCGGCCGCCGCTGTACTCGGTATCCAGCTCTAACGGCCAGCGGCTAGCAGAAGCTAACCGCAGGAGGGAGGGGGAGCGGCGGCAGAAGTGAAGCAGGCGGCTGGGGAGCGCGTGGAGCCGGAGGCCCGGGAGCAGGGCGGCTGTTAGGCAGGGCGGCAGGGAGACCACCAGTAATATAAAATAAAACATACAGTCCCCACATGGCGGGCGGCAGCGTGAGCTGACCGCCCCTCACCCCCAACAAGATATAACAAATGAGCGGTGGCAGTGTGAGCTGCCTCACCACTCATTACCTGCAATCAATGAAGGCTATGACGGGGCTTCTCTCTGTTAAGCTCTGTCCAGCTCCTTCTGCAGCAGCACCAACAATCCCGGACCCAAGCTTCTTAATAAGCTGGGAAGGGATGAAGTGTAAAAATAAAACATAAAAAATTAAAAATTCTTCAACACAAAAGTAACAAATAGAAGTAACTGTGGAGACCTCTCCACTTGTGCTCTATCCCGACTGAGCACAGAAAAAACACTGAAGCATCTTGGGAGTATGGAGGGGGTGGAGGGTTACTAATTTAAATATTTAAATGTGCCTATCCCTGCTAACGCCCGTCCATATCCCAAGAGTACTCCAGTGATCCCTAGTGGATAAAAAAGAAAAGACGCTCTGCGTTTAACGAGTCACACGCACTCACGCATTATGTGTAACACAACTTGTAGCGCACGGAACATAGATGTAAGAGGACACAACTGTACTTTTCTTTTACATGCGTAACTGATTTGTTGTAACCAGTTTGACTATATTCTGTTGTATTGTCTCATCCTTTTCTAATGGATATTCTTTGTATTTTTCGCCATTTATTGGTCATGCATGTAAATATTCTTCTTTGAAACTTATAAAGGAAAGTTGCACAAGGAAACTGGGAAAAATTCTTATTTATCCTACCCCATGTTTGTTGCCTATAAAGAACACCGATCGCTCAGTCTCTGTGGATACTTCTGGGTCATCCTCTGCACTCTCCTTTTTCTGCACCTCAGTTATCGCTAGGTCCCAAAGGTTGTCGCTGGAATGAGAGAAAAATCCAGATGGAATATATACGTTATGGTAAGAACTTACCGTTGATAATGGTATTTCTCCTAAGTCCACAGGTTCTACAGGATAACAATGGGATTTGATGGAGCGTCAGCGGATTGGCACCAATCGATCAAAGCTTTCTGGCCTCCCAGGATGTAACGGGCCCGTCCATATATCCCCGCCTATTGGCTCAGGCAAATCAGTTTTTTGTTTGGTGCGGCAGGAGCCGGACCATGGTCAGAGGGCTGCGGTTTTTTTAGCAGCCCTTAGCTTTCTTATTTTATGTTTATAGTCTTACTAATTTTTTTTAAGTGATATTTCTAAACAGCTTCTTATATGTACATTAGAAAGAGTCGCTCCAACAACTCTCCGCCGGGTCGCAACAACGCTTACCCACGAATACAGTGCTGTTTCGGCGAGCGTCTGTGTCGGATATTTTAGCAGGTCCATCAGACGTTACCAGGCTGTGGCCGGAGCACGAGGAGACGGTAAGGCATCGGTTCCACTTAGCTAGATGGAATACGGACACAGACGCACTGTTTTGGGAGGAAGGCTGGCAGGAGCATCATGTAGAGCCCTCATCAGGCGAGAAGAACATACATGCACACCCTTCCGTACAAGAAGGAAGAGGTTAGTGAGTAGAAGGATCCTCAAATCAGGTGGGATCCCTGTGGAACCTGTGGACTAAGGAGAAAAAACTTTATCAACGGTAATTTCTTACCATAACGTATATTTCTCCGGCAGGGTCCACAGGTTATCCACAGGATAACAATGGGATTTCCCAAGGCAATTTAGTGGTGGGGACGCTCCTGACTGGACAGGAGAACCCTTCGCCCAAATTCAGCGTCATGAGAGGCAAAGGTATCCAAGGCATAATGTCTAATGTGTTAATGGAAGACAATGTGGCGGCTTTACAAATCTGTTCTGCTGAAGCACCACGCTGTGCTGCCCATGAGGGACCTACCTTACGAGTAGAGTGAGCAGAGACATTAGCCGGGATAGGGAGATCAGCCTGAGAATATGCTTCCGAAATCATCATCCGAAGCCATCTTGCCAGCGTCTGCTTACTAGCAGGCCATCATCTCTTGTGAAATCCGTAGAGAATGAAGGGAGAATCTGTCTTTCTAATGGCACTGGTACGATCCACGTAGATCCTTAATGCACGAACCACGTCCAGCGATGCATCTCCCGCAGAAAGTCCCGATAACTGAAAAGCTGGGACTACAATTTCTTCATTAAGGTGGAATTTAGACACCACCTTAGGAAGATACCCAGATCTAGTTCTAAGAACTGCTTTATCTGGATAGAAAATCAGAAAAGGGGAACGAGATAACAGCGCTCCTAAATCTGATACTCTTTTAGCTGATGCCATGGTCAGTAGAAAGAGTACTTTAGCTGTCATCCATTTAAGATCCACTTTATCAAATGGTTCAAATGGGGCAACTTGAAGGGCTTTCAGGCTACACATAAGTCCCACGGCACTGTAGGCGGAACAAAGGGAGGTTGAATGCGCAGCATTCCTTGGAAAAAAGTACGCACATCCTGTAAATTGGCAAATTTCTTTTGGAACCATACAGTCAATGCTGATATTTGCACTCTCAAGTAAGCCACCTTCAAACCTTTATCCATTCCTGCCTGAAGAAATGCTAAGACCCTGGAAACTCTGAAAGATTTATGGTCCACATTTCTTTCACCGCACCAATGAATATAGGCTTGCCATATTCGGTGATAAATACCAGCTGAGGAAGCTTTCCTTGCTCTGAGCATTGTTTGAATTACCTGTTGTGAGAATACTCTTGACTTCAGGATAGAGGTTTCAAGAGCCACGCCGTCAAAGACAGTCGGTCCAGATGTCTGTGATAACACGGACCCTGAATCAGTAGATCTGGACTTTGAGGAAGCAGAAGTGGAACCTCCATTGCCATTCTCTGCAGATCTCCGTACCAATGTCTTCTGGGCCAAGCCGGAGCTATTAGTATCACGGCATCCTTTCCTTGCTTTATTTTTCTCACCACCCTGGGTAACAGGGTGATTGGAGGAAACACATAAGCTAGATGAAAGTCTCATCTTACCGACAAGGCATCCACAATGATTGCTCTTAGGTCCTTTGGGGATCATTCCGATTTGATCGCTCGCTAGAAGTTTTTAGCAGTCGTGCAAACGCATTGTCGCCGCCCACCGGGGAGTGTATTTTCTCTTTGCAGAAGTGCAAACGCCTGTGCAGCAGAGCGCCTGCAAAAACATTTTGTGCAAAACAAGACCAGCCCTGTAGTTACTTATCCTGTGCGTCGATTCTAATGACGGAGGGACGGCTTTTGACGTCACACACCCACCCAGCGAACGCCCAGCCACGCCTGCGTTTTCCCCGACACGCCTGTGTTTTTCTAAGCACTCCCTGAAAACCGTCAGTTGACACCCAGAAACGCCCCCTTTCTGTCAATCACCTTGCGGCCGTCTGTGCGATTGAAATCCTCGCTAAAACCAGTGCAAAACCACAATGGACTTTGTACCAGTACGACGCGCGTGCGCATTGCGGAGCATACGCATGGGCAGATTAGCATTTTTTCCCACTAATCGCTAAGCAGTGAACAACGGCAGCTAGCGATCAACTCGTTTGTTCTTGACCCGTATGCGGCCACTTTGTTGTTTAGGCGGGACGCCATGAGATCTATCTCTGGCAACCCCCACTTGTCTAATAGAATCTGGAAGACCTCCGGGTGTAGAGCTCATTCGCTTGCTTGAATGGTGTGTCGACTGAGAAAGTCCGCTTCCCAGTTTAGGACTCCCGCAATGAACACTGCGGACTAGGCTGGATGATGAAGTTCTGCCCACTTTAGTATGTGACTTACCTCCTTCATTGCTTTTTGGCTGCGAGTTCCTCCCTGATGGTTGAGGTACGCTACTGCCGTCGCACTGTCCGAGCGGATCTGGACTGGTTTTTCCTGAAGAATGTCTTTTGCCTGAATCAGTGCCATGCATATGGCCCGAAGTTCCAACACATTTATTGGCAGGCAACTTTCTTCTTTGGTCCCTAGTCCCTGGAGGCACAATCTTCCAGACACTGCTCCCCAGCCCTGAAGACTGGCATCTGTTGTTAGAATCTCCCAATCTGATATCCAAAAGGATCTCCCCTTGTCCAGATGGGATGTACTTTTACCGAAAGTACCATAGTCTGTTTCTTTATTGTCTGATGCAATCCATTCCATTTGGCAAGAATCAGACGCTGCAAAGGCCTCGAGTGGACTTGTGCATACTCCACCATGTCGAATGTTGACACCATCAAACCTATCACTCGCATTGCTGCGTGAATGGATACCGTTTGACTGTGTAGCAAGTCTTGAATCCTTGACTGTACTTTGGATATCTTGTTCCAAGGTAAAAAAAACTCTCTGCAGACCTGAATCCAGTACAGCCCCCAAGTGATTCATCCGCTGTGACGGAACTAGAGACGATTTTACCCAATTTATGAGCCACCCATATCTCTGCAGACAAGTTATTGTCTGTTGGAGATGACCTAGGAGCAACTCCGGTGACTGTGCCAGGATTAAAAGATCACTGATATATGGGAAAATTCTTATCCCCTGCTGGCGGAGATATGCTGCAATAACTACCATAATCTTGGTAAATACTCTGGGGGCTGTGGCTAACCCAAAGGGTAGAGCCTGGAACTGAAAATGCTGTTGAAGGATAGCGAACCTGAGATAACACTGATGGGACAGTGCTATGGGAACATGCATGTAAGCATCCTGTATATCCAGGGATACCATATAATCTCCAGGCTCCATGACCAAGATTATGGAACGTAACGTCTCCATGTGAAACCGAGGTACCCAAATGTATTTGTTCAGCATTTTGAGATTGAGAATGGGCCGAAATGATCCATTTGGCTTCTGAACCAAAAATAGGTTGGAGTAAAACCCCTGTCCTCGCTGTGCAAGGGGAACTGGAATTATTACTCCTGACTGAAGCAATTTCTGAACTGCTTCTTGCAAAGCCCTGGCCTTCGCCTCGACCAGAGATGGGCTGGTATAGAAAAACTTTGAGGAGGATGCTTCTTGAAGGGAAAAGCATAACCTAGAGACATTACTTCCTGCACCCAGGCATCTGTTGTAGACTGTTGCCAAATCTGTACAAACTGAAGAAGTCGGCCCTCTACCCTGGGGTCGGTCCCCCAGGTGGAGGCTCGCACCATCAGGCTGATGGCTTATCCTCCGATTTGGAAGCCGGGCCTCTGGTAGCCCAATGTTTTTTAGTCTTACTAGACATGTTGTATTGGGGCATGCAATCACTTTTTCCCTTACCCTTTCTCTGAGACCGAAAGGGCCGAAAAACCGGAGCTTTAGGTTTGTATTTGAATGTGGAAGGAAACTTTACCTTTTTGGAGTCTGCTTCTGACTCCAAAAATAAGATTTTACTTACCGATAAATCTATTTCTCGTAGTCCGTAGTGGATGCTGGGGACTCCGTCAGGACCATGGGATTAGCGGCTCCGCAGGAGACAGGGCACAAAAATAAAGCTTTAGGATCAGGTGGTGTGCACTGGCTCCTCCCCCTATGACCCTCCTCCAAGCCTCAGTTAGGATACTGTGCCCGGACGAGCGTACACAATAAGGAAGGATTTTGAATCCCGGGTAAGACTCATACCAGCCACACCAATCACACCGTACAACTTGTGATCTGAACCCAGTTAACAGTATGACAACGTAGGAGCCTCTGAACAGACGGCTCACAACAATAACAACCCGATTTCTTTGTAACAATAACTATGTACAAGTATTGCAGACAATCCGCACTTGGGATGGGCGCCCAGCATCCACTACGGACTACGAGAAATAGATTTATCGGTAAGTAAAATCTTATTTTCTCTAACGTCCTAGTGGATGCTGGGGACTCCGTCAGGACCATGGGGATTATACCAAAGCTCCCAAACGGGCGGGAGAGTGCGGATGACTCTGCAGCACCGAATGAGAGAACTCCAGGTCCTCTTTAGCCAGGGTATCAAATTTGTAGAATTTTACAAACGTGTTCTCCCCCGACCACGTAGCTGCTCGGCAGAGTTGTAATGCCGAGACCCCTCGGGCAGCCGCCCAGGATGAGCCCACCTTCCTTGTGGAATGGGCCTTGACAGATTTAGGCTGTGGCAGGCCTGCCACAGAATGTGCAAGTTGAATTGTGCTATTTTTTCAAATCCAACGAGCAATCGTCTGCTTAGAAGCAGGAGCACCCAGCTTGTTGGGTGCATACAGTATAAACAGCGAGTCAGATTTTCTGACTCCAGCCGTCCTTGAAATATATATTTTCAATGCCCTGACAACGTCCAGCAACTTGGAATCCTCCAAATCGCTAGTAGCCGCAGGCACCACAATAGGCTGGTTCAGGTGAAACGCTGACACCACCTTAGGCAGAAAATGAGGACGCGTCCGCAGTTCTGCCCTGTCCGAATGGAAAATCAGATATGGGCTTTTATACGATAAAGCCGCCAATTCTGACACTCTCCTGGCTGAAGCCAGGGCCAGTAGCATGGTTACTTTCCATGTAAGATATTTCAAATCCGCCGATTTGAGTGGCTCAAACCAATGGGATTTGAGAAAATCCAAAACTACATTAAGGTCCCACGGAGCCACTGGGGGCACAACCGGGGGCTGTATATGTAGTACTCCTTTTACAAAAGTCTGGACTTCAGGAACTGAAGCCAATTCTTTCTGGAAGAAAATCGACAGGGCCGAAATTTGAACCTTAATGGACCCCAACTTGAGGCCCATAGACAATCCTGTTTGCAGGAAATGTAGGAATCGACCCAATTGAAATTCCTCCGTGGGGGCCTTCCTGGCCTCACACCACGCAACATATTTTCTCCAAATGCGGTGATAATGTTGTGCAGTCACCTCCTTCCTGGCTTTTACCAGTGTAGGAATGACCTCTTCCGGAATGCCTTTTTCCCTTAGAATTCGGCGTTCAACCGCCATGCCGTCAAACGCAGCCGCGGTAAGTCTTGGAATAGACACGGTCCCTGCTGAAGCAGGTCCCGTCTTAGAGGTAGAGGCCACGGATCTTCCGTGAGCATCTCCTGAAGTTCCGGGTACCAAGTTCTTCTTGGCCAATCCGGAGCCACGAGTATCGTTCTTACTCCCCTTTGCCGTATAATTCTCAGTACTTTTGGTATGAGAGGCAGAGGAGGAAACACATACACTGACTGGAACACCCACGGCGTTACCAGAGCGTCCACAGCTATTGCCTGAGGGTCTCTTGACCTGGCGCAATACCTGTCCAGTTTTTTGTTGAGGCGAGACGCCATCATGTCCACCTTTGGTTTTTCCCAACGGTTCACAATCATGTGGAAGACTTCTGGATGAAGTCCCCACTCTCCCGGGTGTAGATCGTGTCTGCTGAGGAAGTCTGCTTCCCAGTTGTCCACTCCCGGAATGAACACTGCTGACAGTGCTATCACATGATCTTCCGCCCAGCGAAGAATCCTTGCAGCTTCTGCCATTGCTCTCCTGCTTCTTGTGCCGCCCTGTCTGTTTACGTGGGCGACTGCCGTGATGTTGTCCGACTGGATCAACACCGGCTGACCCTGAAGCAGGGGTTTTGCCAGGCTTAGAGCATTGTAAATCGCTCTTAGCTCCAGTATATTTATGTGAAGAGACATCTCCAGGTTTGACCATACTCCCTGGAAGTTTCTTCCCTGTGTGACCGCTCCCCAGCCTCTCAGACTGGCATCCGTGGTCACCAGGACCCAGTCCTGTATGCCGAATCTGCGTCCCTCTAACAGATGAGCACTCTGCAACCACCACAGAAGAGACACCCTTGTCCGTGGCGACAAGGTTATCCGCTGATGCATCTGCAGATGCGATCCGGACCATTTGTCCAGCAGATCCCACTGAAAAGTTCGTGCGTGGAATCTGCCGAATGGAATCGCTTCGTAAGAAGCCACCATCTTTCCCAGGACTCTTGTGCATTGATGCACAGACACTTTCCCTGGTTTTAGGAGGTTCCTGACAAGTTCGGATAACTCCTTGGCTTTCTCCTCCGGAAGAAACACCTTTTTCTGAACCGTGTCCAGAATCATTCCCAGGAACAGCAGACGTGTCGTCGGGGTCAATTGAGATTTTGGAAAATTCAGAATCCACCCGTGCTGTTGCAGCACTATTTGGGTTAGTGCTACTACGTCCCCCAGCTGTTCCCTGGACCTTGCCCTTATCAGGAGATCGTCCAAGTAAGGGATAATTAATACGCCTTTTCTTCGTAGAAGAAACATCATTTCGGCCATTACCTTGGTAAAGACCCGAGGTGCCGTGGACAATCCAAACGGCAGCGTCTGAAACTGATAATGACAGTTTTGCACCACGAACCTGAGGTACCCTTGATGTGAAGGGCAAATTGGGACATGCAGGTAAGCATCCTTGATGTCCAGGGACACCATAAAGTCCCCTTCTTCCAGATTCGCTATCACTGCTCTGAGTGACTCCATCTTGAACTTGAATTTTTGTATGTACAGGTTCAAAGATTTCAGATTTAGAATAGGTCTTACCGAGCCGTCCGGCTTCGGTACCACAAATAGTGTGGAATAATACCCCTTTCCCTGTTGTAGGAGGGGTACCTTGACTATCACCTGCTGAGAATACAGCTTGTGAATGGCTTCCAATACCGTCGCCCTGTCTGAGGGAGACGTTGGCAGAGCAGACTTTAGGAACCGGCGAGGGGGAGACTTCTCGAATTCCAACCTGTAACCCTGAGATATTATCTGCAGGATCCAGGGGTCCACCTGTGAGTGAGCCCACTGTGCGCTGAAATTCTTGAGTCGACCCCCCACCGCCCCTGAGTCCGCTTGTAAAGCCCCAACGTCATGCTGAGGGCTTTGCAGAAGCCAGGGGGGGGGCTTCTGCTCCTGGGAAGAAGCTGCTTGGTGCACTCTCTTACCCTTTCCTTTGCCTCGGGGCAAATATGACTGTCCTTTCGCCCGCTTGTTCCTATAGGAACGAAAGGACTGCGGCTGAAAAGACGGTGTCTTTTTCTGTTGGGAGGGGACCTGAGGTAAAAAGGTGGATTTCCCGGCTGTTGCCGTGGCCACCAAATCCGATAGACCGACCCCAAATAATTCCTCCCCCTTATACGGCAATACTTCCATATGCCGTTTGGAATCCGCATCACCTGACCATTGTCGCGTCCATAAACTTCTTCTGGCAGATATGGACATCGCACTTACTCTCGATGCCAGAGTGCAAATATCCCTCTGTGCATCTCGCATATATAGAAATGCATCCTTTAAATGCTCTATAGTCAGTAAAATACTGTCCCTATTCAGGGTATCAATATTTTCAGTCAGGGAATCCGACCAAACCCCCCCAGCACTGCACATCCATGCAGAGGCGATGGCTGGTCGCAGTATAACACCAGTATGAGTGTATATACTTTTCAGGGTAGTTTCCAGCCTCCTATCTGCTGGATCCTTGAGGGCGGCCGTTTCAGGAGACGGTAACGCCACTTGTTTTGATAAGCGTGTGAGCGCCTTATCCACCCTAGGGGGTGTTTCCCAGCGCGCCCTAACCTCTGGCGGGAAAGGATATAATGCCAATAACTTCTTTGAAATTAGCAGTTTTCTATCGGGGTTAACCCACGCTTCATCACACACTTCATTCAATTCGTCTGATTCAGGAAAAACTACAGGTAGTTTTTTCAGACCCCACATAATACCCCTTTTTGTGGTACATGCAGTATCAGAGATATGTAAAGCCTCCTTCATTGCCGTGATCATATAACGTGTGGCCCTACTGGAAAATACGTTTGTTTCTTCACCGTCGACACTAGATTCGGTGTCCGTGTCTGGGTCTGTGTCGACCGACTGAGGTAAAGGGCGTTTTACAGCCCCTGACGGTGTCTGAGACGCCTGTACAGGTACTAACTGGTTTTCCGGCCGTCTCATGTCGTCAACTGATTTTTGTAATGTGCTGACATTATCACGTAATTCCATAAATAAAGCCATCCATTCCGGTGTCGACTCCCTAGGGGGTGACATCACCATTACCGGCAATTGCTCCGCCTCCACACCAACATCGTCCTCATACATGTCGACACACACGTACCGACACACAGCAGACACACAAGGAATGCTCTTATCGAAGACAGGACCCCACTAGCCCTTTGGGGAGACAGAGGGAGAGTTTGCCAGCACACACCCAAGCGCTATAAATATATAGGAACAATCCTATAGAAGTGTTGTCTCCCTTATAGCAGCTTAATATATATCAAAAACGCCAAAAAAAGTGCCCCCCCCCCTCTCTTTTTTACCCTGTTTCTGTAGTGCAGTGCAGGGGAGAGTCCTGGGAGCCTTCCTCGCAGCGGAGCTGAGCAGGAAAATGGCGCTGTGTGCTGAGGAGATAGGCCCCGCCCCCTATTTCGGCGGGCTCTTCTCCGGAGTTTGTGAGACCTGGCAGGGGTTAAATACATCCATATAGCCCCAAGGGCTATATGTGATGTATTTTTTAGCCAGAACAAGGTATTCTCATTGCTGCCCAGGGCGCCCCCTGCAGCGCCCTGCACCCTCCGTGACCGCTGGTGTGAAGTGTGTGACAACAATGGCGCACAGCTGCAGTGCTGTGCGCTACCTCATGAAGACTGAAAAGTCTTCTGCCGCCGGTTTCTGGACCTCTTCGCTTTTCGGCATCTGTAAGGGGGTCGGCGGCGCGGCTCCGGGACCGGACTCCATGGCTGGGCCTGTGTTCGATCCCTCTGGAGCTAATGGTGTCCAGTAGCCTAAGAAGCCAATCCATCCTGCACGCAGGTGAGTTCACTTCTTCTCCCCTAAGTCCCTCGTTGCAGTGAGCCTGTTGCCAGCAGGACTCACTGAAAATAAAAAACCTAAAAACTTTTTCTAAGCAGCTCTTTAGGAGAGCCACCTAGATTGCACCCTGCTCGGACGGGCACAAAAACCTAACTGAGGCTTGGAGGAGGGTCATATGGGGAGGAGCCAGTGCACACCACCTGATCCTAAAGCTTTATTTTTGTGCCCTGTCTCCTGCAGAGCCGCTAATCCCATGGTCCTGACGGAGTCCCCAGCATCCACTAGGACGTTAGAGAAATATCTGTCAATTCTTTACCAAAAAGAATATTTCCAGGAAAAGGCAAAGATTCCAAAACCTTCTTGGACTCTGAATCAGCTTTCCATGTACGTAACCAAACTGTTCTGCGAGCAGCTATTGTTGAAGCTGAGTCCCAGGAGGCAATAGTACCCATATCTAATGCTGCTTCTTCCAAGAATATTGCAGTCGGTTTCATATGTGCTACATGGGATTTTTGCTCTCTAGAGGATACTGCAAAATCCCCTTCCAATGTGTCAGCCCAGGTAGCCACTGCCTTTGCCATCCAAGCTGAAGCCATGGCTAGCCTTATGACTGCCCCAGACAGGGAAAAAAATAGGATTTTAATACCTACCAGTAAATCCTTTACTCTTAGTCCGTAGAGGATGCTGGGGACTCCGTAAGGACCATGGGGTATAGACGGGATCCGCAGGAGACATGGGCACACTAAGACTTTAAATGGGTGTGAACTGGCTCCTCCCTCTATGTCCCTCCTCCAGATTCCAGTTAGAGAACTGTGCCGCAGAACGTGGCATTCAATAGAACACCAGCCAACGGCATGAAAAAACACAGCCACATGCTGAAAGAACATGTAACACAACCTGTGTGTCAACACAACCCATTATAAGATACCGCATGCCATGGCATGAACAATGTCAGCAACAGCCTGACCGAAAAGAAACACCACAAGAGTGTAAACATAACTAATAACTGCATATACAGTACGCACTGGGACGGGCGCCCAGCATCCTCTACGGACTAAGAGAAAAGGATTTACCGGTAGGTATTAAAATCCTATTTTCTCATATGTCCTAGAGGATGCTGGGACTCCGTAAAGACCATGGGGTTTATACCAAAGCTCCAGACCGGGCGGGAGAGTGCGGACGACTCTGCAGCACCGATTGAGCAAACATGAGGTCCTCATCAGCCAGGGTATCAAACTTGTAGAACTTAGCAAAAGTGTTTGAACCTGACCAAGTAGACGCTCGGCAAAAATTAACCGCCAAGACTCCTCGGGCATCCGCCCAAGAAGAGCCCATCTTCCAAGTAGAATGGGTCTCCACCGACTTCGGTAACGGCAAGCCAGCCATAGAACGAGCATGCCGAATCGTATCACAGATCTAACGTGCAACAGACTGCATAGAAAACAGGCGCCCCAATTTTGCTGGGAGCATACAGGACAAACAGAGCCTCTGTTTCCCCAATCTGAGCCGATCTGGCGACATATATATTCAAAGCCCTGACTACATCGAGAGACTTTGAATCAGCCAACGCTTAAGTAACCACAGGCATCAAATAGGCTGGTTTCCGGGAATCACAGAAACCACTTTTGGCAGAACTAATTTCCGATTTCTCAATTCCGCTCTATCCACATGGAAAATCTAATAGGGGCCCTTATGAGATAAAGCCGCAACTTGCGACACCCGCCTTGCGGATGCCAAGGCCAATCACATGACCACTTTCCAAGAGAGAACTTTTAACACAACCTTTCATAAAGGTTTCAACCAGTGTGATATAAGAAAACCGCAACACCACGTTAAGGACCCACGGTGCCAGTGGGTGCACAAACGGAGGTTGGATGTACAGCACTCCTTTCACAAAAGTCTGAACTTCCGGAAAGGTGGCCAATTATTTTGAAAGAAAATTAATAAGGCAGAACACTGCACTGAAAAAGGAGCCTAACTTTAGGCCAGCATCCACACCTGCTTGCAAAGAAAAGAGAAAACCGACTCAGCGGAAATTCTTCCGTAGGATCCTTCTAGGATACACACCAAGACACCTACTTCCTCCAAATATGGAGGTAAAGCTTCACCGTTACTCCTTTCCTTTGAAGCAAAGTGGGAATGACTTCACCGGAAATATCCTTTCGGGCTAGGAAACGGCGTACAAACGCCCTGCCGTCAAACGCAGCCGCGGTAAGCCCTGATACACGCCAGGTCCCTGCTGCAACAGGACCTCTCGTAGAAGAAAAAAGGCTATGGATCTTCTATGAGGAAGTCTTGAAGATCTGGATACCAAGCATCTTCTTGACTCGACCGGAACAATGAGGATCGCCTGAACCTTAGTTCTTCTTATGGGTATCACCATCGGAAAAAGTGAAAGTGGAGAGGACACATAGACCGACTGAAAACACCCAAGTTGTCACGAGGGTGACCACTGCTATAGCTTGAGTGTCCCTTGACCTGGAGCAATATCCCCGAGGTCGCTCGTTGAGGCAAAACGCCATCATGTCCAATTGAGGCACTCCTCAAAGACCTGTCATTCTGTGAAAACTTCTCGATGACGACTGCATTTCTCCCGAATGGATATCGCGACTGCAGAGGAAATCTATTTCTCCGTCGTCTACATCCGGAACGAAGACCGCTAATTTAGCGTTTACCTGCCTTTCCGCCCAGCGGAAAACTCTTGCGGCTTCTGCCATAGCGGCTTTGCTCCTTGTTCCGCCCTAGGGGCTTACTTACGCCACTGCTGTCAAGTCGTCTGACAGAATTAACACGGGCAGATCACGAAGAATATGTTCGTTGAAAATAGCTCTTAATTCAAGAAAGCTTATTGCAGACAAGCTTCCCAGCTTGAACTTTTCCCCTGGTAATACTTCCCTTGGAAAGACTGCTCCCCAGCCTCGGAGATCTGCATGCATGGACACCAGGATCTAATCCTGGATCTCGAACCTTCGTCCCTCTAGGAGGTGAGAACTGTGCATACAACACAGGAGCAATATCCTGGTCCTTAGGATTATATTCCGGTGTATGTGCAGGTGAGACCCGGACCACATGTCCAACTGATCCCGTGAAAACCACTCTGGCATTTGACCTGCTCACCGAAAAGGCCTCTTAGGCCGCACCCATCTTCTTTATCAACGGAACATATTGATGGGTTGTCACTGCAAATCTGATCCGACTCTGGATCCTCTGACCTCTTTCCACAGGAAAAAACAAAACCTCAACCTTTCAGTACCTACTGTGACACCCACCTCCGACATCTGCGTCGTTGGAAACAGCCATTCTCTGCGTTGAATAACAGTCAGAGAGAAACAACGATTTGCACCACTTGTTTCTTGACCTCGCCGTAGTCAGGAGAGCATCTCAGTACAGAATAATAATGGCTCTTACTATTGAAAGAAAACCATCATACTGCCATCACTCCGGTGAAATGGCAAAGACAGTCCAGGATAGCAACCCAGGTAAGCTTAATGCAGAGAAAACGCATTTAAACCCCTTTCTACCTTTACGTGTTGGAGCTCCCTGGCCTGAGAGATTCCATCCTGTAGTTCAACTTCTTAAGTAGAAATCTTTGTTTCTTTTTTTTTTTAACAGGGACAGCAGGAGAATGTCCTGATCATGACGCATCTCTGGTATGGCGTCGCATACTACCTCCCCTTCCAGAGGAGAATCGGTAAGATCTATTTGAAAAATCAGTGAGGTGAATCATCTGTAAACTCCAGTATGTCCCCCTTTGGATTCTATTATTAACTCACAGGTCCAAGTCCATTCCTGGACTGACTGAAGAGTATTAGACAAGTTCCCACCGGTGTGGGCTCCAGGAAGATAGACCCAGCGACATGCGGTGGATGTGGTAGAAATAGAAGACGATATCTGCTTCTGCGAACTTAAAAAGGCTGCAAAGCTCATACCTTTTCACCTTCCACTATCTGCAAAGAAAGGGAAAAAAGAAAGGGAAAAAAGAACGGTATCCAACTGGTTAAAATGACTGCATCCCACAAAAGAATGCGTCACCAACCGTTGTGGTCCTGCACCCCTTCCAACACCTCCACCATACACCCCGCTGTCTGAATCGTATGCTGGAATCACATACAACCAGCGATCGAAGTACCACTCCAGTCAGTAATCTCATCTGCAGTGCCATGACTGCTGTGCTGTTGCATAAACAACAGACCGCCCCCTTTATCAGTACTGGTGTGTAGAATAAAGGGGCTGGCTCAGGAGACAGCAGGTGCCGCCCACACGTGACGCCACCTCTCTGATACCTGGGTTTCCAAAGCTAAGGAGGCGGCTCCAGGAACGGGAGGAGGCGGAGGCGACGGCTCCAGGAATGGGAGGAGGCAGCGGCTCCAGGAATGGGAGGAGGCGGCGGCTCCAGGAACAGGCGGAGGCGGCTCCAGGAACGGGAGGAGGCGGGGGCTCCAGGAACAGGAGGAGGCGGGGGCTCCAGGAATGGGAGGAGGCGGGGGCTCCAGGAATGGGAGGAGGCGGGGGCTCCAGGAACGGCAGAAGGTGGCACCGGCAATATGAACGGGAGCAGGTACACCGGCGGTACAGCATCTGATAGGTTTGTGATGCTTTTGTGTAGTGAGCAGAGGCACCTGCTCCAGGTGTAGCGGAGCAGGTGCCGGCATGTGTTCTTCTGCAAATCCTGTTTGTGCTGGATCCCTTTCATCCATTGCTGCCAGTGTCATGTCCACCAGCAGCACCTGCTCCCAGCCGCATCCCTGTAGCACCCACATCAATGGGGCACTACAGTGCTTCAGGGGTATAACTTCTCTCCTATAAGGCTGCCTATTCGGCATACTAGGAGCAGGTGCACTGAGCATGTGCACACTGAGGCACTGAGCACATGCACACTGAGGGAGTAAGGTGCAGGAGTATAAGGAAAGAGGGAGTGAGGTGCAGGAGTATGAGAAGGAAAAGGAGTGAGGTGCAGGCGTATGAGAAGTGAGGTAGTGATGTGCAAGTGTATGAGGAGGGAGCGAGGTGCATGAGCGAGAGAAGGAAGCAGGGAGGGAGGGAGGTGTAGTGCAGGGGTGAGAGATGGAAAGAGGGAGTGAGGTACAGGGGCGAGAGAGGGAAGGAGAGAGTGAGGTGGAGGGGTTTGAGAAGGAAGAAAGTAGTGAGGTGCAGGGGTATGAGGAGGAAAGAGGGAGTGAGGTGCTAGGGTATGAGGAGGTAGTGAGGTGCAGGGGTATGAGGAGGAAAGAGGGAGTGAGTTGCAGTGCCAGGGTGAGCAATGGAAGGAGGGAAGGAGGTACAGGAGCCAGAGAAGAAGGGAGAGAGTGAGATACAGTGCAGGGGTGAGAAATGGAAGGAGGGAGTGAGGTACAGGGGTGAGAGAGGGAAGGAGAGAGTGAGGGACAGTGCAGGGGTGAGAGATGGAAGGAGGGAGTGAGGTACAGGGTTGAGAGAGGGAAGGAGACAGTGAGGTGGAGGGGTATGAGGAGGAAAGAGGGAGTGAGGTGCAGGGGATATGAGGAGGGAGTGAGGTGCAGGAGTATGAGGAGGGAGTGAGGTGCAGGGGATATGAGGAGGAAAGAGAGTGAGGTGTTAGGGTATGAGGAGGAAGGAGGGAGTGAGGTGCAGTGCAGGGGTGAGAGATGGAAGGAGGGAATGAGCTACAGGGGCCAGAGACGGAGAGAGTGAGGTACAGTGGTGAGAGATAAAAGGAGGGAGTGAGGCATAGAGACAAGTGATGGAAGGAGATAGTGAGGCGCAGGGGTGAGAGATGGAAGGAAGAAGCCAGGTACTGTGCTTGCGATGCCGACCTAGCCCCTGTCGCATAGTGAGAATCGGGCATAGCCTGAATCTCATTGTGTGTATGGGCCTTTAGGTAAAGTGGTGAGAGATAGAAAGTAGGGAGTGAGGTACAAGGACAAGAGATGGAAGGAGATAGTGAAGTGCAGCGGTAAGAGATGGCAGGAGGGAGTGAAAAGTGCAGGGCGATAGAAGGATAGAGGGTATGAGAGGCATAGGGGTAAGTAAGGGAAGGAGGAAATAAGAGTAGCAGGGGTGACCCGTGAGACATTAAGAAAAGCGGATATAAAACAGTTACTGTATGGGGAAGAGGATGATGAACACAGGGGAGGTAGGAAGCACAGGTTGGATAACTATATAACATGGTTTCTTTTATACTATATACTGTAGTTGTAAAAAGTATCTAAAGTTGGTTTACTTTATCATAATCCCTATAGTTTCTGGGATTCTAGGTGTACTCCAGATCCCAGGCCATTCTATTACATTTTCAATACCCCCACTTCTAAATACACACTTCGACCACAGCATACAACAATAATAACAATAACAACAACAACAACAACAACAACAACAACAGAGTACTCAACCCAGCTCTGTTATTATTGCTGTATGTGACTCTGGCTTACTAGCTGGTAACCATGGTGAATGGCCAGGCCGAACTTTCTTGGCTCCTCCTCCTCGCACGGGTTTTGCTGGGAACTTCCTCCTCTGGCTGTCACCAGGGGCCTGTCACCTCTATTCTGGCCCCTCTGTCCTGCCCCTGTCCCTACTGTTTTGGCCCCTCTGTCCTGGTCCTGTCATTTCTGTCCTGTCCCTCTAGGCTAAAAAGCAATGTGCATTGTGCTTTGAATGGAAGGGACTCGGAAAACCTGGAAGGCTTCACTGAAGCTGGAAAGGCTTTTGTTGTCTATAAATGGCGTAAGCGATACAGGGGTAAATGTATGAAGCAGTGATAAGTGTGGAGAAGTGAGCCAGTGGAGAAGTTGCCCATGGCTACCAATCAGCTGCTCTGTATAATTTTATTGTATGCAAATTATAAATGTTACTTCAATGCTGATTGGTTGCCATGGGCAACTTCTCCACTGGCTCACTTCTCCACTCTTATCACTGCTTCATACATTTACCCCATAGTTACAAACAGCAGTAAGCTTATGCAAGCCACACCGTATGTGTAGACCATGCAAACCCACAGCACTGATTACACACCCTGCGGTGGCACACAATAGGCCTTCATGTATTTCAGCTCCAGGCCCATGCGGACCTTAATCTGGCACTGCCCTTGGCCATACCTCTTGTAGTCGCACGGCAGCCTGCTGCAATGTTATAGAGAAGACCCAACATAAGAAACATCCCCTCTCGCTCTAGGGTAATTCTATCGGATGCCACGGTAACCGAGCATTTCCGAATACAAGCACTCCCCCATGCGCATGTAATGCAAATATCTTCAAAACATATAAATAAAATACCACTTAGCTTCCAGTATACGATCCTTTGTGACAGGGCCCCGTGCAGACCAGGAGTTGACTTTCACTGTATTCTATCCGCGGCGGGAAAAGAATAAACATTCGGACTCCTCGTGAGGATCTGAGACCAACACGTCACGGCCGACCTAGAGCTTTATCAACAGAGCGACCAGCACATGAGAAGGAATACTTTTACTTCAGCATTCATTAGAAATCGTACTATGAATATACATATTGTAATACACATATACACACATATCCTATATATATATAATACATATAAGCAGTTTGTCCGGAACCACCGGGTCCCTAGTGACATTAATGTGTTCTGAATGTGTATGACCATGTACTGAATGCCCAAGTTGTGGATCTAACCAGGAAACCTTATGGTCGACATAAAACATAGTATTCGTCGACAGTAGGGAGTAGTAACCAGGCAAAAAAACATTCTTGCGACCCCGAGGGGTCCGAGGGAAGTATACATATATAATTTTAATATCACTCCCCCACAAATACTACCATGTCTGTGCTCGAGCTACAGGCCCATGGAACCTTACCATACATATACATATAAATATATATACAGGTATAAGTTAGTTACAGCATGTTAATTTACACCTAGTAATAACAGTTGGCGCCGAAAGGGTCACCCACATACTACTGTGTCTCCCATACAGTGTTTACTTTTTGAAAAAGCATACAACTACCGACCTGCTCACACTTCATCTACTGAATCAAGTACCAACAGGAGTCGGCGATGCCGACAGAGAGATTCCCATAGCCGATTGCGACAGAGCACTCACACATGTCGACATGTGTACTAAAAAGCTATAGTGGGTATATCTGACAGGGAAAACACAGACACTTATGCACAACTCAATGACTACATGCCCATTATCTAATATAGTGCTATATTTTATTCTATATTGCACTAAATCACTGTGCCCCCTTCGGTTTACACTGCTAGCTGCACACAGTGCTTTGGCAGGGACTGTGGGGAAAATAGCGCTGTATCATGTTGTAAGGGTTAAGCCACGCCCCCTTCTCAGCGCGCTTCAGAACCGCTATTATTTTAGCGTTTTATACTGGTGGGGGTCCATATACAGTGCCTATGCACTGTATACATGTTTAGCCAGGCTCAATAGAGAGGTATATTGCTGCCCAGGGCGCCCCCCCTGCGCCCTGCACCCTTGTAATGCCATTGGTGTGTGGGAGCAATGGCGCGCAGCATGACCGCTGCGTGGTACCTCTGAGACTCTGAAGTCTTCTGCCGTCACTGAAGTCTTCTGTTCTTCTAATACTCACCCGGCTTCTTTCTTCTGGCTTCTGTGAGGGGGGTGACGGCGCGGCTCCGGGAACAAGCAGCTAGGCGCACCAAGTGATCGAACCCTCTGGAGCTAATGGTGTCCAGTACCTAAGAAGCAGAGCCCTTAACTCAGCAGAAGTAGGTCTGACTTCTCTCCCCTCAGTCCCACGATGCAGAGAGCATGTAGCCAGCAGGTCTTTCTGAAAATAAAAAACCTAACAAAGTCTTTTCAGAGAAACTCCGTAGAGCTCCCCTTGTGTGTGTCCAGTCTCTCCTGGGCACAGAATCTAACTGGAGTCTGGAGGAGGGGCATAGAGGGAGTAGCCAGTTCACACCCATTCAAAGTCTTATAGTGTGCCCATGTCTCCTGCGGATCCCGTCTATACCCCATGGTCCTTACGGAGTCCCCAGCATCCTCTAGGACGTATGAGAAATGGTTTTAAGAAATCCATCCACTCTCCTATCCGTGACATCATTTAATGATGTTGAAGGCAAAGGTAAAATAGATTTCCGCACTAATCGAATCACATCTATTTTAGGAGCTACCTCCCTTTTTAAACAATCCCCAGCTGGAAGAGAATACTTGGAATCCCATTTCTTTGTAATTCTAAACCTCTTATTGGGCGTTGCCCAAGCCTTTTCCATGGTTTCCGTCAGTTGATCTGACCCTGGAAACTCAGTCTTATCTGTTTTAGGATGTTTAAACACAGATGCCTTAGTTTTAACACAGGCTCTGCTGAATCCTCTAAGGAAAGGATGGCTTTCATAGCTCTAATTAACTCAGCTATATCGACTGAGCTGAGACCTTCCTCCTCTTCTTCATATGCCAAAGTAGCATTATCTGAGCTTTCATACAATCTGACCCTACCCATGCACCGGCATTGAGATTCAGAAAAGACAATTAACAGACATATAGTAAAGTCAGCAATCACACTAGCAGTCAGTCACATGTTATACATTAGTATAATAAGAAACAGGAGCACATCATCAACTACAAACATATAGAAACATAGAAACATAGAATTTGACGGCAGATAAGAACCACTTGGCCCATCTTGTCTGCCCCCTTTTTTTTTTTATCCTTTAGGCACTCTCAACCCTTTTTGAATCTTAATTCTTTGTAAGGATATTCATATGCCTATACCAAGCATGTTTAAATTGCTCTACAGTCTTAGCCTCTACCACCTCTGAAGGGAGGCTATTCCACTTATCCACTACGCTTTCTGTGAAGTAATTTTTCCTTAAATTTGCCCTGAACCTCCCCCCCTCCAGTCTCAGTGTATGGCCTCGAGTTCTAATACTTCTCCTCCTTTGAAGAATGTTTCCCTCCTGAACTTTGTTAAGACCCTTGATATATTTGAAAGTTTGTATCATGTCCCCCCTTTCCCTTCTCTCCTCCAAACTATACATGTTAAGATCTTTTAGCCTTCCCGGGTACGTTTTGTGATGTATGCCATGCACCTTTTTAGTTGCCCTTCTTTGTAAAATGGTGCATGGCCTACATCATATCTTTTAAGTATGTAGGAGAACAAATTACCGATCATGTTTAAACTGATCTAGCGTATTCAAACGCAATGCGAGAGAAACAACAGTAAATGTATACAGACTCATATTGAATAGGCACTTATCTAACTATTTGTACTCAAAACAAGGGTAGATAGAGATTTTAGTGCTGTATAACCCGTACTCAGAGTGGGATACAGGGAGACTCACCTTGCTTCCAGGATCGATCAATACGTTAGCGAACGCTGAGTGGATCCAGACGCTACTAGTGTACACTGCCGCTCCATGAACCTATAGTGAACACAGGTGCACCGGTCACACAGCCACCTATGCTGCGACTGGGTCCCCTTGTGGTAGCAAACAGTGAACACAGACGCACCGGTTACACAGCCGCCTATGCTGTGACCGGGTCCCCTCGTGGTAGTGTCTGGGACGGAAGCGAGGAAACAGTTCATGGCGGGAAACTCGGCGGAAACTGGTCATGAATCGGGGGGAGGGGCGACCAGAAGAGCGTCGGACTCCCCCTGCTGACATCAATCATAGGGATTGCGGCCTCATACTATTCCTGGAGCCTATGATCTTTAAGACCTAGCGCTGGTGCAGTGGCAGCCGCGTCAGCTACTGTTTGGTAGTTTCCTTCCAAAACAGTGCGGCTGTGTCCGTATTCCATCTAGCTAAGCGGAACCGATGCCTTACCTTCTCCCCGTGCTCCGGCCACAGCCTGGTAACGTCTGATGGACCTGCTAGTATATCAGACACAGACTCCCGCCGAAACAGAACTGTACTCGTGGGGAAGTGTTGTCGTGATCCGGCGGTGAGTTGTTGGAGCGATTCTTTCTAATGTACATATAAGAAGCTGTTTAGAAATATCACTAAAAAAAAATAAGTAAGACTATAAACATAAAATAAGAAAGCTAAGGGCTGCTAAAAAACCGCAGCCCTCTGACCATGGTCCGGCTCCTGCCGCACCAAACAAAAACTGATTTGCCTGAGCCAGTAGGCGGGGATATATGGACGGGCCCGTTACATCCTGGGAGGCCAGAAAGCTTTGATCGATTGGTGCCAATCCGCTGACGCTCCATCATATCCCATTGTTTTCCTGTGGATAACCTATGGACCTTGCCGGAGAAAACACTGTTATTTAGGTACTGATAATTTACGGGGAAATTTCAGATTTTCTACAGTATATGGTGACCAATCAATATACATCGTATTCCAATGAAACCTGTCAAATTAAGAATGAAACACCATAAGGGTAAAAAGCGCAGAGAAGAATACTTTCATTTTACTTCTTCATATGCACAGGCACTTTTTTGGTCGGAAAAGGTGAATTCATCTAGTCTGGCTGGTTTGCCGATCAACCAGGAAATATGCAAGAAAATTACATCCAAGTTCTGTCTACTACCTCTAGTGTAATTTATGTCTTACATTGATGAAAGCATACTCTGCATACTAACCCCCCCAGGAACAGCCAGGAGGCTTCCCTGAAAACCATCGGCCATCGGCCATAATTTTCTCACCTTCTGTTTAATGCCCTCACTTCTTGTTGAAAACTCATTGACCCATGGGATAACTTTGGACATGTCCCTTACCATGGCTGGTTGTAATAGGTCCTCTCTGTTTCTGTCTACAGCTTTCGCTCTGGCTGCTCTCAATAATCTCAGGGGATATCCTCTCTGGATGAATCTCTGTTCCATCTCATCCAACTGTATTAGCATCTCGTTTCTGTCACTATTTACTCTACATGCACGTAGGAACTGAGAATAAGTTAAAGGCCTCCCTCCCATGTCCCATGGTAAGGGACATGTCCAAAGTTATCCCATGGGTCAATGAGTTTTCAGTGAGGGCATTAAACAGAAGGTGAGAAAATTATGGCCGATGGTCACTTCTGACACGGATTTAAAAATCTTTCAGGACAAAAGACTAATGCCAAGCTATAAGAGGGGCAAAAGCATTAGAGACATTGTGGTGAAAACGGACATGTCTAAATTAAAAACAACCCCGACAAATTTCTTGACACGCAAAAACGGATGCTATAAATGCACTGGCTGTACTACATGTTCACACATGTCACCTGGAGATAACATTGCCCACCCATATACAGGGAAGAAATTCCCAATCAGATGGCCGTTAACAAGTCGTACGAAATTTGTTGTGTATGCCATCATATGCCCATGTGGGCGCTACTACATTGGCAAAACTGAATGCCAGTTTAAGACGAGGATGGCCCAACACAGGCAGGCAATCCGTAACGCACTGGCCACAGGCAGTGGAGACCAGCCAGTGGCCAGGCACTTTCTGGAAAATAGGCATGGGATGGCAACATTCAAGCACAGGATCATAGATCATGTGCCAGAACTACCTAGGGGTGGAAATAGAGGACAACAGTTATTGTGATTAGAATCCAGGTGGATTCATAGGTTAAACACCATGAAACCGGGAGGTCTAAATGACAGCTTGGGCCTCATTAATTTCCTGTAAGGAGTAAGCAGCACTTTAAAAGAGCCCTCATACTCACAGAATGCCAGATGTATAAAAAATATATGTGATATAAATAGGAGAGGTCTGATTGGTAAGAGGAGAGGTAACAGGGCAGTTTAATAGCCTGAGATAGTTATTCATCACTGTGAGAATAGGTATTGATTACAAAGAATTTTTATACAGAACACTGTTTTAGGATATACAGCAGTTTACATGTGGGTGCACGAATACACTAGGTATCACATATCCTGACATCAACTAATTAGGATGATGCACAGGTCTTAATCACAAAAATATTATGTAGGTGGTAGGAGGGGGATAAGGTGAACACATGGATGGGAGTTTTGACAGAAGCTGCCCATATGTATTGCCACAGGTTTTTAGGATGTATTTATTGTGTTTTAGTTTATTGTTTTTATGACATGTTTTTATTGTATGGGAAATAGATGTGGGCTTTTCAATATGGAATACGCAAATTCATGTGTGCACTTGTTTCTTTTTCCCCCCTAGCGTTGCCATGGTCACGCGGCCAGCAAGATACCGCGACGTCACTTCCGCCCGAGGGAGGTATGCAGCATGCCGGACAGGAAGTGCGGCTGGCGTGGCCACGGCGGGCGCTGGCGGGGAGACCGAAAGGAGGAGGGGGGTAGGTGTGTATTTAAGTTTCACTGTTGCACTGTGTATTTGTCCTGAAGACGGGGAGGTGGTCCCCGAAACGTTGACCTCACGAATATAAGTTTTTTTCACTGATTTCAAAGCCTCTGAGTGCCGCCTCTTATTTTTTCAAAGTTGCACATGTCAGGGACTGGTTCCCTGGGGAAGGCACCTGAGCAAGGTACACCCTGAGGGGGAGGACTGGAGTGCCGGAGTTTATCTACTGCATATATATATATTTATTTATTTTTTATTTTTTTTATACCTACCGGTAAATCCTTTTCTCCTAGTCCGTAGGGTATGCTGGGGTCCTCTTCAGTACCATGGGGTTTAGACGGTTCCACGGGAGCCATGGGCACTTTAAGACTTTTCTAGAGTGTGAACTGGCTCCTCCCTCTATGCCCCTCCTCCAGACCCCAGTATAGGAACTGTGCCCAGGGAGACGGACATTTCGAGAAAAGGATTTACTTTTAAATTAACGGTGAGATTCCTACCAGTTCACACTTCAACCATGCCGCACAACATGGTATTCAACAAAACTCATGCCAACAAGCATGAACATTACAGCAACCGTGCTGAAAACTTAACAAAATAACAACTGCAGGTAAAGTACGCACTGGGCTGGGTGCCCAGCATCCTCTACGGACTAGGAGAAAAGGATTTACCAGTAGGTATTAAAATACTGTTTTCTCATACGTCCTAGAGAATGCTGGGGTCCACTTCAGTACCATGGGTTATACCAAAGCTTCAGTACGGGCGGGAGAGTGCGGATGACCCTGCAGCACCGATTGACCAAACTTGAGGTCCTCATCGGCCAAGGTGTCAAACTTGTAAAAATAAGATTTTACTCACCGGTAAATCTATTTCTCGTAGTCCGTAGTGGATGCTGGGAACTCCGTAAGGACCATGGGGAATAGCGGCTCCGCAGGAGACTGGGCACAACTAAAGAAAGCTTTAGGACTACCTGGTGTGCACTGGCTCCTCCCTCTATGACCCTCCTCCAGACCTCAGTTAAGATACTGTGCCCGGAAGAGCTGACACAATAAGGAAGGATTTTGAATCCCGGGTAAGACTCATACCAGCCACACCAATCACACCGTATAACTCGTGATACTATACCCAGTTAACAGTATGAAATATATATAACTGAGCCTCTCAACGGATGGCTCAACAATAACCCTTTAGTTAACAATAACTATATACAAGTATTGCAGACAATCCGCACTTGGGATGGGCGCCCAGCATCCACTACGGACTACGAGAAATCGATTTACCGGTGAGTAAAATCTTATTTTCTCTGACGTCCTAGTGGATGCTGGGAACTCCGTAAGGACCATGGGGATTATACCAAAGCTCCCAAACGGGTGGGAGAGTGCGGATGACTCTGCAGCACCGAATGAGCAAACTCAAGGTCCTCCTCAGCCAGGGTATCAAACTTGTAGACTTTTGCAAAAATGTTTGAACGCGACCAAGTAACAGCTCGGTAAAGTTGTAAAGCCGAGACCCCTCGGGCAGCCGCCCAAGAAGAGCCCACTTTCCTTGTGGAATGGGCTTTTACAGATTTAGGGTGCGGCAGTCCAGCCGCAGAATGTGCAAGTTGAATCGTGCTACAGATCCAGCGAGCAATAGTCTGCTTAGAAGCAGGAGCACCCAGCTTGTTGGGTGCATACAGGATAAATAGCGAGTCAGTTTTCCTGACTCCAGACGTCCTGGAAACATATTTTTTCAGGGCCCTGACTACGTCCAGTAACTTGGAGTCCTCCAAGTCCCACGTAGCCGCAGGCACCACAATAGGTTGGTTCACATGAAAAGCTGATACCACCTTAGGAAGGAATTGGGAACGAGTCCTCAATTCCGCCCTATCCATATGAAAATCAGATAAGGGCTTTTGCATGACAAAACCGCCAATTCTGATACACGCCTGGCCGACGCCAAGGCCAACCGCATGACCACTTTCCACGTGAGGTATTTTAGCTCTACGGATTTAAGTGGCTCAACCCAATGCGACTTCAGGAAATCCAACACCACGTTGAGATCCCACGGTGCCACTAGAGGCACACACGGGGGCTGAATATGCAGCACTCCCTTAACAAAAGTCTGAACTTCAGGCAGTGAAGCCAGTTCTTTTTGGAAGAAAATGTACAGAGCCGAAATCTGGACCTTAACGTAACCCAATTTTAGGCCCGTAGTCACTCCTGACTGTAGGAAGTGCAGAAATCGACCCAGTTGAAATTCCTCCGTTGGGGCCTTCCTGGCCTCACACCAAGCAACATATTTTTGCCATATGCGGTGATAATATTTGCGATCACATCTTTCCTAGCCTTAATCAGCGTAGGAGTGACTTCCTCCGGAATGCCTTTTTCCTTTAGGATTCGGTGTTCAACCGCCATGCCGTCAAACACAGCCGTGGTAAGTCTTGGAACAGGCAGGGCCCCCGCTGCAGCAGGTCCTGTCTGAGCGGCAGAGGCCATGGGTCCTCTGAGATCATTTCTTGAAGTTCTGGGTACCAAGCTCTTCTTGGCCAATCCGGAACCACGAGTATAGTTCTTACTCCTCTCCTTCTTAGTATTCTCAATACCTTGGGTATGAGAGGCAAAGGAAGGAACCCATACACCGACTGGTACACCCACGGTGTTACCAGAGCGTCCACAGCTATCGCCTGAGGGTCCCTTGACCTGACGCAATATCTTTTTAGCTTTTTGTTGAGGCGGGACGCCATCATGTCCACCTGTGGCCTTTCCCAATGGTGTACAATCATTTTGAAGACTTCTGGATGAAGTCCCCACTCTCCCGGGTGGAGGTCGCGCCTGCTGAGAAAGTCTGCTTCCCAGTTGTCCACTCCGGGAATGAACACTGCTGACAGTGCTAACACATGATTTTCCGCCCATCGGAAAATCCTTGTGGCTTCTGCCATCACCATCCTGCTTCTTGTGCCGCCCTGCTGGTTTACATGGGCGACCGCCGTGATGTTGTCTGACTGGATCAGCACCGGCTGGTGTTGAAGCAGGGGTCTAGCCTGACTTAGGGCATTGTGAATGGCCCTTAGTCCCAGAATATTTATGTGTAGGGAAGTCTCCTGACTTGACCATAATCCTTGGAAGTTTCTTCCCTGTGTGACTGCCCCCCAGCCTCGAAGGCTGGCATCTGTGGTCACCAGGACCCAGTCCTGTATGCCGAATCTGCGGCCCTCTAGAAGATGAGCACTCTGCAGCCACCACAACAGCGACACCCTGGCCCTTGGAGACAGGGTTATCAGCCGATGCATCTGAAGATGCGACCCGGACCACTTGTCCAACAGATCCCACTGGAAGATCCTTGCATGGAACCTACCGAATGGAATTTCTTCGTAAGAAGCTACCATAATTCCCAGGACTCGCGTGCATTGATGCACCGACACCTGTATTTGTATTAGGAGGTCTCTGACTAGAGATGACAACTCCTTGACCTTCTCCTCCGGGAGAAACCCTTTTTCCTGTTCTGTGTCCAGAACCATACTCAGGAACAGTAGACGCGTCGTAGGAACCAGCTGCGACTTTGGACTATTCAGAATCCAGCCGTGCTGTTGTAGCACTTCCCGAGATAGGGCTACTCAGACGAACAACTGTTCCCTGGACCTCGCCTTTATAAGGAGATCGTCCAAGTACGGGATAATTATAACTCCCTTTTTTCGAAGGAGTATCATCATTTCGGCCATTACCTTGGTAAATACCCTCGGTGCCGGGGACAGACCAACGGCAACGTCTGGAATTGGTAATGACAGTCCAGTACCACAATTTTGAGGTACTCCTGGTGAGGAAGGTAAATGGGGACATGCAGGTAAGCATCCTTGATGTCCAGTGATACCATGAAATCCCCTTCGTCCAGGCTTGCAATAACCGCCCTGAGCGATTCCATTTTGAACTTGAACCTTCGTCTATAAGTGTTCAAGGATTTCAATTTTAGAATGGGTCTCACCGAACCGTCTGGTTTCGGTACCACAAACATCGTGGAATAGTAACCCCGTCCTTGTTGAAGGAGGGGTACCTTGATTATCACCTGCTGGAAGTACAGCTTGTGAATTGCCCCCAGTACTACCTCTCCTCGAGGGCAGCAGGCAAGGCTGATTTGAGGTAACGGCGAGGGGGAGTCGCCTCGAACTCCAGCTTGTATCCCTGTGATACTATTTGCAGAACCCAGGGATCCACCTGTGAGCGAGCCCACTGGTCGCTGAAGTTCCCGAGACGCGCCCCCACCGCACCTGGCTCCACCTGTGGAGCCCCAGCGTCATGCAGCGGACTCAGAGGAAGCGGGGGAAGATTTTTGATCCTGGGAACTGGCTGTCTGGTGCAGCTTTTTCCCTCTTCCCTTGTCTCTGTGCAGAAAGGAAGCGCCTTTGACCCGCTTGCTTTTCTGAAGCCGAAAGGACTGTACCTTACAATACGGTGCTTTCTTAGGCTGTGAGGAAACTTGGGGTAAATATTTTCCTTCCCAGCTGTTGCTGTGGATACGAGGTCCCAGAGACCATTCCCAAACAATTCCTCACCCTTATAAGGCAGAATCTTCATGTGCCTTCTAAAGTCAGCATCGCCTGTCCACTGCCGGGTCCCTAATACCCTCCTGGCAGAATGGACATTGCATTAATTCTGGATGCCAGCCAGCAAATATCCCTCTGTGCATCCCTCATATATAAGACGACGTCTTTAATATGCTCTATGGTTAGCAAATAGTATCCCTGTCCTGACAGGGTAATAGACCACGCTGCAGCAGCACTATCCATGCTGAAGGCAATTGCAGGTCTCAGTATAGTACCTGAGTGTGTATATACAGACTTCAGGATAGCCTCCTGCTTTTTATCAGCAGGCTCCTTTAAAGTGGCCGTATCCTAAGACGGCAGTGCCACCTTTTTGACAAACGTGTGAGCGCCTTATCCACCCTAGGGGATATCTCCCAACGTGACCTATCCTCTGGCGGGAAAGGGTACGCCATCAGTAACTTTTTAGAAATTACCAGTTTCTTATCGGGGGAACCCACGCTTCTTCACACACTTCATTCACTCATCTGATGGGGGAACAAAACACTGTCTGTTTTATTCTCCCCAAACATAAAACCCCTTTTTTGTGGTACCTGGGTTAATGTCAGAAAATAAGAATTCACTTACCGATAATTCTATTTCTCATAGTCCGTAGTGGATGCTGGGGACTCCGTAAGGACCATGGGGAATAGCGGCTCCGCAGGAGACTGGGCACATCTAAAGAAAGCTTTAGGACTAACTGGTGTGCACTGGCTCCTCCCCCTATGACCCTCCTCCAAGCCTCAGTTAGGATACTGTGCCCGGACGAGCGTACACAATAAGGAAGGATTTTGAATCCCGGGTAAGACTCATACCAGCCACACCAATCACACCGTATAACTTGTGATCTGAACCCAGTTAACAGTATGATAACAGAGGAGCCTCTGAAAAGATGGCTCCCAACAATAATAACCCGATTTTTGTAACAATAACTATGTACAAGTATTGCAGACAATCCGCACTTGGGATGGGCGCCCAGCATCCACTACGGACTATGAGAAATAGAATTATCGGTAAGTAAATTCTTATTTTCTCTAACGTCCTAAGTGGATGCTGGGGACTCCGTAAGGACCATGGGGATTATACCAAAGCTCCCAAACGGGCGGGAGAGTGCGGATGACTCTGCAGCACCGAATGAGAGAACTCCAGGTCCTCCTCAGCCAGGGTATCAAATTTGTAGAATTTAGCAAACGTGTTTGCCCCTGACCAAGTAGCTGCTCGGCAAAGTTGTAAAGCCGAGACCCCTCGGGCAGCCGCCCAAGATGAGCCCACTTTCCTTGTGGAACAGGCTTTTACAGATTTTAGCTGTGGCAGGCCTGCCACAGAATGTGCAAGCTGAATTGTACTACAAATCCAACGAGCAATAGTCTGCTTAGAAGCAGGAGCACCCAGCTTGTTGGGTGCATACAGGATAAACAGCGAGTCAGATTTCCTGACTCCAGCCGTCCTGGAAACATATTTTCAGGGCCCTGACAACATCCAGCAACTTGGATTCCTCCAAGTCCCTAGTAGCCGCAGGCACCACAATAGGTTGGTTCAGGTGAAAACGCTGGAACCACCTTAGGGAGAAACTGAGGACGAGTCCTCAATTCCGCCCTGTCCGAATGGAAAATCAGATAAGGGCTTTTACAGGATAAAGCCGCCAATTCTGACACGCGCCTGGCCCAGGCCAGGGCCAACAGCATGACCACTTTCCATGTGAGATATTTTAACTCCACAGATTTAAGTGGTTCAAACCAATGTGACTTTTGGAACCCAAACTACATTGAGATCCCAAATTGCCACTGGAGGCACAAAAGGAGGCTGTATATGCAGTACCCCTTTTACAAACGTCTAAACTTCAGGGACTGAAGCTAGTTCTTTTTTGGAAGAAAATTGACAGGGCCGAAATCTGAACCTTAATGGACCCCAATTTCAGGCCCATAGACACTCCTGTTTGCAGGAAATGTAGGAATCGACCCAGTTGAATTTCCTCCGTCGGGCCTTACTGGCCTCGCACTACGCAACATATTTTCGCCAATTGCGGTGATAATGTTTTTGCGGTTACATCCTTCCTGGCTTTAGATCAGGATATGGATGACTTCATCCGGAATGCCTTTTTTCCTTCAGGATCCGGTGTTCAACCGGCATGCCGTCAAACGCAGCCGCGGTAAGTCTTGGAACAGACAGGGTCCTTGCTGGAGCAGGTCCCTTCTTAGAGGTAGAGGCCACGGATCCTCCGTGAGCATCTCTTGAAGTTCCGGTTACCAAGTCCTTCTTGGCCAATCCGGAGCCACGAATATAGTGCTTTCTCCTCTCCATCTTATCAATCTCAGTACCTTGGGTATGAGAGGCAGAGGAGGGAACACATACACTGACTGGTACACCCACGGTGTTACCAGAGCGTCTACAACTATTGCCTGAGGGTCTCTTGACCTGGCGCAATACCTGTCGAGTTTTTTAATCATGTGGACGACTTCTGGGTGAAGTCCCCACTCTCCCGGGTGGAGGTCGTGCTGAGGAAGTCTGCTTCCCAGTTGTCCACTCCCGGAATGAATACTGTTGACAGTGCTATCACATGATTTTCCGCCCAGCGAAGAATCCCTGCAGCTTCTGCCATTGCCCTCCTGCTTCTTGTGCCACCCTGTCTGTTTACGTGGGTGACTGCCATGATGTTGTCCGACTGGATCAACACCGGCTGACCTTGAAGCAGAGGTCTTGCTAAGCTTAGAGCATTGTAAATGGCCCTTAGCTTCAGGATATTTATGTGAAGTGATGTATCCAGGCTTGACCCTAAGCCCTGGATATTCCTTCCCTGTGTGACTGCTCCCCAGCCTCGCAGGCTGGCATCCGTGGTCACCAGGACCCAGTCCTGAATGCCGAATCTGCGGCCCTCTAGAAGATGAGCACTCTGCCACCACCACAGGATGGATACCCTTGTCCTTGGTGACAGGGTTATCCGCTGATGCATCTGAAAATGCGACCCGGACCATTTGTCCAGTAGGTTCCACTGGAAAGTTCTTGCGTGGAATCTAACGAATGGGATTGCTTCGTAGGAAGCCACCATTTTTACCCAGAACCCTTGTGCATTGATGCACTGAGACTTGGTTCGGTTTTAGGAGGTTCCTGACTAGCTCGGATAACTCCCTGGCTTTCTCTTCCGGGAGAAACACCTTTTTTCTGGACTGTGTCCAGGAACATCCCTAGGAAACAGAAGACAAGTCGTCGGAACCAGCTGCGATTTTGGAATATTGAGAATCCAATCGTGCTGCCGCAACACTACCTGAGATAGTGCTACACCGACTTCCAACTGTTCCCTGGATCTTACCCTTATCAGGGAATCGTCCAAGTAAGGGATAACTAAAAATTCCCTTCCTTCGAAGGGATATCATTTCGGCCATTACCTTGGTAAAGACCCGGGGTGCCGTGGACCATCCCTACGGCAGCGTCTGAACTGATAGTGACAGTTCTGTACCATAACCTGAGGTACCCTTGGTGAGAAGGGTAAATTTTGACATGAAGGTAAGCATCCTTGATGTCCCGACACATCATGTAGTCCCCTTCTTCCAGGTTCGCAATCACTGCTCTGAGTGACTCAGTCTTGAATTTGAACCTCTGTATGTAAGTGTTCAAAGATTTTAGATTTAGAATCGGTCTCACCGAGCCGTCTGGCTTCGGTACCACAATAGTGTGGAATAATACCCCATTCCCTGTTGCAGGAGGGGTACCTTGATTATCACCTGCTGGGAATACAGCTTGTGAATGGCTTCCAAAACTGCCTCCCTGTCAGAGGGAGACGTCGGTAAAGCCGACTTTTGGAAAACGGCGAGGGGGAGACGTCTCGAATTCCAATATGTACCCTTGAGATATTACCTGAAGGATCCAGGGGTCTACTTGCGAGTGAGCCCACTGCGCACTGAAATTCATTGAGAACGGGCCCCCACCGTGCCTGAGCTTGTAAGGCCCTAGCGTCATACTGAGGGCTTTGCAGAGGCGGGAAAGGGTTTCTGTTCCTGGGAACTGGGTAATCTCTTCAGCCTTTTTCCTCTCCCTCTGTCACGAGCAGAAAAGAGGAACCTTTTGTCCGCTTGCCAACAAAGGACTGCGCCTGATAATACGGCGTCTTATTTTGAGAGGCGACCTGGGGTACAAACGTGGATTTCCCAGTTGTTGCCGTGGCCACCAGGTCTAAAAGACCGACCCCAAATGTCCCCTTTCAAAGGCAATACTTCCAAATGCCGTTTGGAATCCGCATCACCTGACCATTTTACTGGTAGAATTGGACAACGCACTTATACTTGATGCCAGTCGGCAAATATTCCGCTGTGCATCATGCATATATAGAAATGCATCTTTTAAATGCTCTATAGGCAATAATATACTATCCTTATCTAGGATATCAATATTTCCAGTCAGGGAATCCGACCATGCCAACCCAGCACTGCACCTCCAGGCTGAGGCGATTGCTGGTCGCAGTATAACACCAGTATGTGTGTGAATACATTTTTGGATACCCTCCTGCTTTCTATCAGCAGGATCCTTAAGGGCGGCCATCTCATGAGAGGGTAGAGCCCTTGTTCTTACAAGCGTGTGAGCGCCTTATCCCCCCTAGGGGGTGTTTCCCAACGCACCCTAACCTCTGGCGGGAAAGGGTATACAGCCAATACTTTTTAAGAATTTATCAATTGTTATCGGGGGGAAACCCACGCATCATCACACACCTCATTTTATTTCTCAGATTCAGGAAAACTACAGGTAGTTTTTCCCTCACCGAACATAATACCCCTTTTTGGTGGTACTCGTATTATCAGAAATGTATAAAACATTTTCCATTGTCTCAATCATGTAACGTGTGGCCCTACTGGAAATCACGGTTGTGTCTTCACCGTCGACACAGGAGTCAGTATCCGTGTCGGCGTCTGTATCTGCCATCTGAGGTAACGGGCGCTTTAGAGCCCCTGATGGCCTATGAGACGTCTGGACAGGCACAAGCTGAGTAGCCGGCTGTCTCATGTCAACCACTGTTTTTTTATACAGAGCTGACACTGTCACATAATTTTCAACAGTACATCCACTCAGGTGTCGACCCCCTAGGTGGTGACATCACTGTTACAGACACTCTGCTCCGTCTCCACATCATTTTTCTCCTCATACATGTCGACACAAACGTACCGACACACAGCACACACACAGGGAATGCTCTGATAGAGGACAGGACCCCACTAGCCCTTTGGGGAGACAGAGGGAGAGTATGCCAGCACACACCAGAGCGCTATATATATATATAGGGATAACCTTATATAAGTGTTTTTCCCCTTATAGCTGCTGTATGTTTTAATACTGCGCCTAATTAGTGCCCCCCTCTCTTTTTTTAACCCTTTCTGTAGTGTAGTGACTGCAGGGAAGAGCCAGGGAGCTTCCCTCCAACTGAGCTGTGAGGGAAAATGGCGCCAGTGTGCTGAGGAGATAGGCTTCGCCCCCTTTTCGGCGGCCTTATCTCCCGTTTTTCTGTATATTCTGGCAGGGGTTAAATGCATCCATATAGCCCAGGAGCTATATGTGATGTATTTTTTTGCCATGTAAGGTATTTTTATCATGTTTTATTGCGTCTCAGGGCGCCCCCCCCAGCGCCCTGCACCCTCAGTGACCGGAGTATGAAGTGTGCTGAGAGCAATGGCGCACAGCTGCAGTGCTGTGCGCTACCTTATTGAAGACAGGAACGTCTTCTGCCGCCGATTTTTCCGGACCTCTTCGCTCTTCTGGCTCTGTAAGGGGGCCGGCGGCGCGGCTCCGGAACCCATCCAGGCTGGGCCTGTGATCGTCCCTCTGGAGCTAATGTCCAGTAGCCAAGAAGCCCAATCCACTCTGCACGCAGGTGAGTTCGCTTCTTCTCCCCTTAGTCCCTCGATGCAGTGAGCCTGTTGCCAGCAGGTCTCACTGAAAATAACAAACCTAAACTAAAACTTTCACTAAGAAGCTCAGGAGAGCCCCTAGTGTGCACCCTTCTCGTCGGGCACAGAAATCTAACTGAGGCTTGGAGGAGGGTCATAGGGGGAGGAGCCAGTGCACACCAGTTAGTCCTAAAGCTTTCTTTAGATGTGCCCAGTCTCCTGCGGAGCCGCTATTCCCCATGGTCCTTACGGAGTCCCCAGCATCCACTTAGGACGTTAGAGAAATGTATAACACATTTTTCATTGCCGAGATCATGCAACGGATGTTCCTAGTGGATTGTGTATATGTCTCAACCTTGTCGACACTGGAGTCAGACTCCGTGTCGACATCTGTGTCTGCCATCTGAGGTAGCGGGCGTTTTTGAGCCCCTGATGGCCTTTGAGACGCCTGGGCAGGCGCGGGCTGAGAAGCCGGCTGTCCCATAGCTGTTACGTCATTCAGCCTTTTATGTAAGGAGTTGACACTGTCGGTTAATACCTTCCACCTATCCATCCACTGTGGTGTCGGCCCCACAGGGGGCGACATCACATTTATCGGCATCTGCTCCGCCTCCACATAAGCCTCCTCATCAACCATGTCGACACAGCCGTACCGACACACCGCACACACACAGGGAATGCTCTGACTGAGGACAGGACCCCACAAAGTCCTTTGGGGAGACAGAGAGAGAGTATGCCAGCACACACCAGAGCGCTATATAATGCAGGGATTCACACTACCCACAGTGATTTTTCCCTTATAGCTGCTATAATACACATATTTGCCTAAATTTAGTGCCCCCCCCTCTCTTTTTAACCCTTTGAGCCTGAAAACTACAGGGAAGAGCCTGGGGAGCTGTCTTCCAGCTGCACTGTGAAGAGAAAATGGTGCCAGTGTGCTGAGGGAGATAGCCCCGCCCCTTTTTCGGCGGACTTTCTCCCGCTTTTTTATGGATCCTGGGAGGGGTATTTTACACATATATAGCCTCTAGGACTATATATTGTGTTATTTTGCCAGACAAGGTGTTAATATTGCTGCCCCCCCCCCCCCCAGTGCCCTGCACCCATCAGTGACCGGAGTGTGAGGTGTGCATGAGGAGCAATGGCGCACAGCTGCAGTGCTGTGCGCTACCTTGTTGAAGACCGAAGTCTTCTGCCGCCGATTTTCAGGACCCTCTTCATGCTTCTGGCTCTGTAAGGGGGACGGCGGCGCGGCTCCGGGACCGAACGATCGAGGTCGGGCCCTGTGTTCGATCCCTCTGGAGCTAATGGTGTCCAGTAGCCTAAGAAGCCCAAACTAGCTCCAATCAGGTAGGTTCGCTTCTTCTCCCCTTAGTCCCTCGTAGCAGTGAGTCTGTTGCCAGCAGATCTCACTGAAAATAAAAAACCTAAAATATACTTTCTTTTTCTAGGAGCTCAGGAGAGCCCCTAGTGTGCATCCAGCTCAGCCGGGCACACGATTCTAACTGAGGTCTGGAGGAGGGTCATAGAGGGAGGAGCCAGTGCACACCAGGTAGTCCTAAAGCTTTCTTTAGTTGTGTTCAGTCTCCTGCGGAGCCGCTATTCCCCATGGTCCTTACGGAGTTCCCAGCATCCACTAGGACGTCAGAGAAACTTAGCAAACGTGTTTGCCCCTGACCAAGTAGCTGCTCGGCAAAGTTGTAACGCCGAGTCCTCCCGGGCAGCTGCCCAGGATGAGCCCACCTTTCTAGTAGAATGGGCATTCACACAGTTCGGTATCGGCAATCCTGCCGTGGAAGGAGCGTGCTGAATCGTACCTGATCCGCAATGGTCTGCTTAGAAGCAGGACACCCAATCTTGTTGGGAGCATACAGGACAAACAGAGCCTCTGTTTTCCGTATCCGAGCTGTTCTTGCAATATAAATTTTCAAAGCTCTGACCACATCCAGAGACTTTGACGCAGCGTAGGTGTCAGTAGCCACTGGCACCACAATAGGTTGCTTTATATGGAAAGAAGAAACCACCTTTGGAAGAAATTGCTGACGAGTTCTTAACTCAGCCCTATCTTCATGGAAGATCAAGTAAGGACTCTTGTGAGACAAGGCCCCTAACTCAGACACCCTCCTTGTAGATGCCAAGGCCAACAGCATGACCACTTTCCAAGTGAGAAACTTCAACTCTATCTCCTGTAGAGGTTCAAACCAATCCGATTGAAGGAACTGCAACACCACATTAAGATCCCATGGTGACACTGGAGGCACAAATGGAGGTTGGATATGCAGAACCCCCTTCACGAACGTCTGAACTTCTGGAAGGGAGGCCAATTGTTTCTGAAAGAAAACGGACAAAGCCGTAATCTGGACCTTGATTGAACCCAATCTTAGGCCCGCATCAACACCTGCCTGCAGAAAATGGAGAAAACGTCCTAACAAACTCTTCCGTAGGAGCCTTCTTGGATTCACACCAAGACACATATTTTCTCCAAATACGGTGGTAATGTTTAGACGTTACTCCTTTCCTGGCCTGAATCAGAGTGGGAATGACTTCTTTGGGAATACCCTTTCGGGCTAGGATCCGGCGCTCAACAGCCATGCCGTCAAACGTAGCCGCGGTAAGTCTTGATACACGCGCGGCCCCTGCTGCAGCAGATCCTCGCGAAGCGGAAGAGGCCAAGGATCTTCTATGAGCAACTCCTGAAGATCTGGATACCAAGCTCTCCTTGGCCAGTCTGGGACAATGAGGATCGCTCGAACCCTTATGATCTTGAGCACTTTTGGAATTAGTGGAAGTGGAGGAAAGACATACACCGACCGAAACACCCACTGGGTCACCAGTGCATCCACTGCTATTGCTTGAGGGTCTCTCGACCTGGAACAATATCTCTGAAGCTTCTTGTTGACCCTCTGCACTAAGACTCCTGACCAACTGCAGATTTTCTTCCAGATGTTATTACAGTTACAAGAAGGATTTCGCTGCAGACACTGTGCTAATTGATGCTGAGTCGACTCCAGACCTTCCAAGCGTCCTGCAATATTGCTTAGGAGGTCCTGCGTCAGACAAACACTTTCAGCCGGGTCCATGTGGCCAGTTCCTACTGTCATGACTGAGGTTTTGTGAACCCGGTGTTAGTGAAGTCTGTGGGGGCGACTGGAGGATTATATGAATACTACCACTGACCTGGTTTGGAAGTGCTGTGGACTCGGGGTTTCTTCCGGTGACTGGGAAGAGGAACCGCGGCAGAGATGGCCGAATCTAGGTTCTCCTCATGCAGGATTAGGTCGGCAGACAGGAAGCACGTGTGGGCGCTGAAGGTCTCCTGAAAGACAGAACTGGAAAGGCGCTGATGAATCAGTGAAGAATACCAGGTACAACTACGCTAAAGTGCACTGGGTGCTTGGAGACACTGAGATGCTTGGAGACACTAAGGTGCTAGGAGGCGCGGAGGCGCTTGGAGACACTGAGGTACTAGGAGGCACGGGAGTGCTTGGACGCACTGAGGTGCTTGGAGGTACTGGGGTGCGAATAGACACTGGGGTGCGTAGAGACACTGGGGTGCGTAGAGACACTGGGGTGCGTAGAGACACTGGGGTGCTGGAAGTACGGAGGTGCTGAGGCACGGAGGTGCTGAGGCATGAGGTGCTGGAGGCACGAGGTGCTGGAGGCACAGGGGTGCTGGAGGCACAGGGGTGCTGGAGGCACGGAGATGCTGGAGGCACGGAGATGCTGAGGCACGGGGTGCTGAAAGCACGGAGGTACTGGAGGCACGAGGTGCTGAGTCACGGAGATGCTGGAAGCACGGAGATGCTGGAAGCACGGAGGTACTGGAGGCACGAAGGTGCTGAGGCACGGGGTGCTGAAAGCACAGAGGTACTGGAGGCACGAGGTGCTGAGTCACGGAGGTGCTGGAAGCACGGGGGTGCTGAGGCACGGGGGTGCTGAGGCACGAGGTGCTGGAAGCACGGAGGTGCTGAGGCACAGAGATACTGAGGCACGGAGGTACTGAGGCACGGAGGTGCAGAGGCACGGAGATTCTGAGTCACGGAAGTACTGAGGCACGGAGGTACTGAGGCACGGAGGTACTGAGGCACGGAGGTGCAGAGGCACGGAGGTGCAGAGGCACGGAGGTGCAGAGGCACGGAGGTGCAGAGGAACGGAGGTGCTGGGGCACGGAGGTGCAGAGGCACGGGGTGCCGGAGGCACGGAGGTACTGAGGCACGGAGGTACTGAGGCACGGAGGTGCAGAGGCACGGGGGTGCCTGAGGCACGGAGGTACTGAGGCACGGAGGTACTGAGGCACGGAGGTACTGAGGCACGGAGGTACTGAGGCACAGAGGTAACAGGGATACGGGAGCTCTGGAGATCACAACTTTAGGGAGCTCAGCTTTAAGGCCCACACATAGCTGTGTGTGACACAAGGAACTGGCCCAGTTTCTAACTCAGTCTCCCAACTTATACTTCCTGGTCCTTGGTGATTGGAGAGCAGGATTAGGTGATGCAGAGTCTCAGACTGGCAGAGGATTGGACAACTCTGGTTCAGGTGAACAGTCACTGTCATGTGACTACTCTAGACAAGGCTGTGATGTAGAAAGAGGCCTAGCAGGCCGAGAGAACACTGAAGCCTGAACTTCTGCAAAACACAGGATGCTGGCTTTTAGGCCTAAAGTTCAGATTACTGAATTCAGCCTCACACAGGAGATCACCACAGGTGGAGCTAATTAACTACTACCTTTCAGGCAGAGAACTCAGGAAAACTCACAGTGCTGACAAGCTGTTTAACTCCGTGAGTGAAAAGACACAGGATCCAGGACAGATGGCAGGGGTAAGTCACCAAATATGAAACCTACAGTCAGGATTGTGACAATGTCTACTTGAGGAACTCCCCAAAGACCTGACACCTCTGCGAAGACTTCTTGGTGGAGGCCCCATTCTCCTGGATGGAGATCGTGTCTGCTGAGGAAGTCTGCTTCCCAGTTGTCCACTCCCGGAATGAAAATTGCCGACAGAGCTCTTGCATGTCTTTCTGCCCAGAGAAGGATCTTTTTCACCTCTGCCATCACCGCTCTGCTTTTCGTTCCGCCCTGACGGTTTATGTACGCGACCGCTGTTACACTATCCGACTGGATCTGTACGGGTAGATCTTGAAGAAGATGCCCCGCTTGTAGAAGGCCATTGTAAATGTCTCTCAACTCCAAAACGTTTATGTGAAGACAGGTTTCCTGACTTGACCCTCTTCCTTGGAAGCTTTCTCCCTGTGTGACTGCACCCCAGCCTCGGAGACTTGCATCCATGGTTACTAGGAACCAGTCCTGAATCCCGAACCTGTGTTCCTCTAGTAGGTGAGAACTGTGTAGCCACCACAGGAGCGAAATTCTGGCTTTGGATGACAGGATTATCTTCCGGTGCATGTGTAGGTGGGATCCGGACCACTTGTCCAACAGGTCCCACTGGAATACTCTGGCATGGAATCGGCCAAACTATATGGCCTCGTAGGCCGCTACCATCTTCCCCAACACCCAAATGCATTGATGAATCGACACTCTTGTTGGTTTCAGAATTTGTTTGACCATTCTCTGGATTTCCAGAGCCTTTTCTACTGGAAGAAATACCCTCTGTACTTCTGTGTCCAGTGTCATCCCCAGAAAGGACAATCTTGTCGTCGGTTCCAATTGTAACTTTGGAAAACTTATGATCCAACCGTGATGTTGAAGTACTGTCAGCGAGAGTGCCATGTTCTGCACCAACTTTTCCCTTGATCTCGCTTTTATCGGGAGATCTTCCAGGTCAGGAATTATATTGACTCCTTGTTGTCGAAGGAGGACCATCATCTCCTGCCATCACCTTGGTGAAAACCCTCTGTGCCGTGGAAGGACCGAACGGCAACGTCTGAAATTGGTAATGACAATTCTGTATTGCGAATCTCAGATAAGCTTGATGCGGAGGATAAATGGGAACGTGTAAGTAGGCATCTTTTATGTCTACTGCCACCATGAAGTCCCCCTCCTCCAGACTGGAAACCACTGCCCGCAGGGATTCCGTCTTGAACTAGAACCTTTGCAGGTAGAGATTCAGAGTATACAGGTTTAGAATCGGTATGACCGAGCCATCCGGCTTCGGAACCACGAATAGGGTTGCAATAAACCCTTCTCCTTGTTGTAACAAGGGAACCAGGACGAACACTTGATCCTGACACAATTTTTGTATTGCTGCTGCCACCACTTCCCTGTCTGGGACAGAAGCTGGTAAGGTTGATTTGAAAATACGGCCTGGGGAAATGTCTTGAAACTCCAGTTTGTACCCGTGGAACTCTATTTGTATGACCCACGGGTCTAAGCCAGATTGAACCAAGAACTGACTGAAGAGTTTCAGACGTGCCCCCACCTGAGCGGACTCACGCAAGGGAGCCCCAGCGTCATGCTGAAGATTTGGCAGGAGCAGAGGTTGATTTCTGCTCCTGTAATCCTGGAGACGTTGTGGACTTTATTTCCTTTTCCCCTTTCTTTACCCACAAAGAGAGGGAAACCTTTACCCTTTTTTGTAATTTTTGGGTCGAAATGACTGCATCTGAGAGTGATGTGTCTTTTTCGCCGGCGCAGGAGCAATAGGCAAGAATGTCGACTTACCTGCGGTAGCCGCAGAAACTAAAGCATCCAGCCCATCTCCAAATAAGCACTCACCTTAATACGGGAGAGCCTCCATATTCCTTTTGGAATCTGCATCAGCCTTCCATTGGCGAATCCACAACGCCCTCCGTGCTGAGATTGCCATGGTAGCGGCTCTTGATCCCAAGAGACCAATATCTTTCATGGTTTCTAGCATGTACGCAGCAGTGTCTTTGATATGACCTAACGTTAGGAGTATCTCGTCTCTATCTATTGTGTCAATGTCTAATGACAAGTTTTCTGACCACTTTTCAATAGCACCACTCACCCACGCACAAGCAATGGTAGGCTTGAGTAATGTCCCATTGGCCACATCAATAGATTACAACGTAGACTCCAATTTGCGGTCTGCCAGCTCCTTAAGTGAAGCCGTCCCAGGCGCAGGGAGAAAACACCTTTTTCCTTTAAACGTGACAAGGCACTGTCTAAAATGGGGGGTGATTCCCACCTTTTCCTGTCCTCTGCATGGAAAAAGCTAAGCTGTCTGACTTCTTTTGGGAATCTGAAATTTATTTTCGGGTTAAACCAGACTCCCTCCAAGAGACTGTTCAGCTCATGAGGTGGAGGGAAAGTTACATTACTTCTTTACTAAAGTAAACCTGCTCCTGTAGTAAAGGAGGGGGCCGAAACTTCTAATACCTCCTTTATAGCTAAAACATGTTTTGAATGTTTTTCGCTAACTTAAGGACCTATTTCCCTGGAATCACTAGTGTCGACACAGGAATCAGCGTCCGTGTCAGTATCAGTTCATACTACTTGTGCAAAAGTTTATGTGACCCAGTGGGGTCCCCTGTGGATGAAAGGCAGAATTATTAAAAATCACATCTTCAACAGATTATTTTCAGTTTTCTGCATGAGACTCAGACTTATCCAATCTTTTACTGATATGATTCACACTATCACGTAAATCTTTCACCCAGTCAGGCTCATGGTGTCACATTACAACTCTGTGTCCCTAACATGGCTCCCACAGAGGGAGAGCTCCCTGCTTCAGACATGTCACACACGTGCACAATCACAGCACAGACACTCCGGGGCTTATAGGGGACAGACCCACAGTAAAATCTGTCAGAGGGACACAGAAAAACATTGCCAGTCCACAACTCAGCGCTTAAATCAAAAATCTCTGTGTCGTGTACTTTGTACACAGAGACTTTCAGCTCTATATATATTGTCAATAATAGGTTATAATACCACAATATACACTTTCCCCCCCTTTTTGCACTCTGATACTAAAATCATAAGTTGAGAGGAGGATCAGCGTTTCTTCCCTTGCTTTTTGCTGGAAGAAAATGGCACTGAGCAGTGTGCTGGCTGCCTGAGGAAGCCCCGCCCCTTGCAATGGCGCGTTTTTCGTCAGCAAACATGAGGTAATATCTATACTGGAGGGGGTGTAGGATTGTGCCACGGCCCAACATGCTACCTTTTTGCCAGTCAGAGTAGGTTTTCATGCTTTCCAGGGCGCCACTCCCCCCCCCCCCCCCCGCATCCTGCTGTGCGCTGTGTATGGATAGCATGTCCATGCAGCGTTCACGCTCGCTGCACGGTACCTTGTGCCGTCACGATGACCGGAGGTCCCTCTGCAGCTCTCCGGTAATAATACTCACGCGTCTACTGACTTCTGGCTCTGTTAGGGGGGTGACGGCGTGCTGTGGGAGTGAGCGCATAGCTGCAGCTAGTGTTCAGTACCCTTCAGGAGCTAATGGTGTCCTGTCAGCGAGAAGCAGAGCCTTGAAACTCTTTAGGAATTTGGTTTCTACTTCTTCCCCCTAAGTCCCACGAAGCAGGGAGACTGTTGCCAGCAGCCTCCCTGAAAATAAAAAACCTAACATGAAGTCTTTTCAGTGAAACTCAGTAGAGCTCCACTGGAGTGCGACCAGTCTGCCTGGGCACATTTTCTAAACTGGGGTCTGGAGGAGGGGCATAGAGGGAGGAGCCAGTTCACACTCTAGAAAAGTCCCTAAGTGCCCATGGCTCCTGCGGAACCGTCTATACCACATGGTACTGAAGTGGGCCCCAGCATCCTCTAGGACGTATGAGAAATTATATATATATATATATATATATATATATATATATACACACACACACTTGTTCAAATGTGCGGCACTCAGGTTTACAGGAGTAAGATAACACCACCAACAGACTGTCAACGTTTCAATTTTACTCAAAAATTGTCATCAGGATAAAAACAACAGTGAAGTAGCTTACCTTATATCCCCACCAACGTGAAGTGCAGTGTGCATCGCTTCGTCCGGCGGAGACCCGCTCGGCCGCTGGATAATGATGTCATCGCGTGTTACGCGATGCACGTACGTGAACCCGTCACCATGGTAACCCGTTGTGACACTCCTAGTGTAAACAATACGGCATTTGTAACATAGTTGTTGCGTTAAAGAACAAGGACACAGGCATATAGAGTTGTAAAGGGAATAATCACAGCTATAGTAGGTGAAAAGAGATGCTGATAATTTAGGAGGAGATATGAACACTGCTATAGGAAAAAGGACTCCTATTGTACAAAGTGCTAATGTCATGATGTACAGTATTGGTTGAGGAATACCAACGTGATGTTTAGTCTATAGTGGGAGTGCATACTGGCTAATGTAATGCATTTCCCTGGGGCGTGCATGATGATGAGTATCTAGTTGTAGTGGCTAAGCATGCTAGTGCTGTTGCTGAATACATAGAGCTGTTTGGAATGCTGTAAGAACACCTGGTTTACTAGGTGGATTGCTTCTAGGTCTGTAGATGTAAATAAAGATGTGATGGTTTAATCCTAATTGTGTTGCACGTTAATGGGAAAGTCAGAAAATAGAATCAAAGATGTGCATGCACAGGGTTAAAAGAAAAAGAAAAAGGAGGAGAAGAGAGGGCAGGGAAAAAATAGAAAAGAAAAGAGAAAAGGGGGAGTCGAAGCAAAAGAGCAGGAGGAGGCAGAATTTAAGTGATAATGATCAATGATAATCAAGGCCATTTTTAGAAAAAGCAAGACAGTGGTAATGATTCATTCAGTCCTCTTGGTGTGATTACATCCAATTTATGTATCCACCTAGATTCGCATCTTAGCAGGGCTTTGTGTCTGTCTCCGCCTCTAATGCTGGCAGGAATATGGTCAATCATGCGATATCGTAAACTCGCTAAAGAGTGTTTAAAAGTCGCAAAGTGGCGTGCAACTGGCTGCTCGCTCTTCCCTTTGGCTAAGGCCAGCCTGATAGCTGATCTGTGGGCGGTCATCCTTTCTTTAAACTTCCTCTTAGTCTTGCCAATATAGGACAGGCCACAAGGGCAGATGATTTGGTAAACCACAAAAGAGGATTCACATGTTAAATGGTGCTGGATGGATATTTTATGTCCCAGGTGCGGATGGTGAAAGGTGTCGCCAGGAATAAGATATTGGCACGTTGTACATGAACATCTGAAGCAGCCCAATTTGCTGGCTAAGAACATGGCTGGTCTTTCAATTGTGGTTCTGGATGAAATATCTGTTCTGACTAACAAGTCTTTAAGGTTTCTGGACCGGCGATAGCATGGCATGATATTTGTGTCCTGTAATTTCAACTTGTTGTCGGTTTGGATTATATGCCAATGATTTTTGGTGATTTTGTTGGTTTCCTCTGAGGCTGTATTAAAGGTGCTTTTCCAGATAAATTTAGATGATGAAATGGCTTTGGTCTTCTTCTGTAAGAGTGTATTTCTGTTCATCGATGGCACTCTCAGCTTGGTCTCTTGCAGTTGTTTAGAATTGTATCCCCGCAGAATAAAACGATTAATAAGATCATCGATTTGGGAGGCTGCTTTGTTTGTGTCTGAATTAATTCTGTGGATCCTAATCATTTGCGAGTATGGAAGACCAAGCTTAAGGCCTTTGGGGTGACAGCTCGCATTGTGTAAGAAGGTGTTCCTGTCAGTTGGTTTAGTGAACACCGTTGTATTGATGTTGGCATTCTCAATAGAAATCCTGACATCAAGGAAATCTATGGTGTGTTGGTCTATTTTGTAGACCAATTTCACAGGACTGGAAGATGTATTGTGAGCATCCAGTATATTCTGCAGTGTTGCTTGCGGGCCTTTCCATATGATGAACACATCATCTATATATCTCTTGTATAAGATGATATTAGATGAAATGTTGACATCAGAAAAGAATATGTCTTGTTCAACGTCAATCATGTATATGTTAGCATAGGTAGGTGCCACGGCCGATCCCATGGCACACCCCCTTTGTTGCAGGTAGAACTTGCTGTCGAACAAAAATAAATTTTTCGTTAATACCAGTTCCAAGAGAAGAACCAAGATTTCACGGTGTGCAGGATCATACTGTAGCTCATTCAGCAACACCTTTTTAACCGCGTGGAGGCCCTCGGCATGTGGAATGATTGTATATAGGCTGGTAACGTCAGCTGTTATCAGCCATGCGTCGGGAGGAATGGGCCCTATTTCACTTAATTGGTTAAGTAAGGCTGTTGTGTCCATCAGCGTATGGTGGTGTTTTTGCACATATGGCTGCAGTATGGAGTCCAGCAGTACTGAGGTGGGTTGGAATAACGAGCCCCTGGCCGAGATAATTGGTCGCCCTGGAGGGGGATTAACCCCCTTATGGATCTTAGGGACTGTATATAAGATAGGGACCACTGGGGGTGTTCTGGGAGTAACAATTTCATGATCTCCTCTGTGATGATCCCTGCATCACAGGCCCTCAGTAACGCTTCTTTCAAATCTTTCAGAAATGTTGACGTTGGATTGCCGTTTAGCTTTATATATACCCCCGGCTCCTCCAGTTGATGATAGATTTCCGCCCGGTAATCAGAGATGTCTTGCAGGACGATGGCTCCGCCCTTGTCTGCCGGACGGATAATTACTTGCGTGTTGTTAGACAAATTATGGAGGGCCTCTGATTCAGATTTAGAGAGATTATGTTTGACTACCTTATTTGTTGCTATGAGATGTTGAGATTCCAAGTCCTCTAAACGCATGTATGTTTTGATGCTGGCGTTATTTGATAGTGGATCAAAGGTAGATGGTGGTTTAAATTGCATCAGTTTAGTGGGTATTGTGCTGGAGCTTTGCATGGATGTCTCCGTAAAGTGCTCTTTCAATTTCAGCTTGCGATGAAGTTGATTTTTCGCAACTTGCCAGTCTAGATCATCAATTGGAGCTGCCGGGACGAACGATAGACCTTTAGATAATAAACTGCATTCGCTGGAAGAGAGTTCAAAGTGGGATAAGTTGACAATTACCTCCGCTTGTTTGGCGCGGGTGGTTTCTTTCCACCTGCGGCTCCGCTTGTACTGGCCCCCTCTTCGGGTTGCTTTGCTCTGCGTGGTCTTGCTGTGCGAGTGCCAACTTCTAAAGGGACAGCTCCCTTGGGGCGGTTAGATGGTAAATCCTGGTCACTGTTCGTGCTCTGACCCTCCGCCGATGTTTCTGTGTCCATATCAGTTCGTGGATAACGGCGTTGTCTGAAAAATGGTTTTCTTTTTACACCAGGCTCATTGCCAGAGAGCCATCTGTAGACTTGGTGGTTCTCATAGTCCTGGTCTACTTTATCAAATTTTGCCTTTTTAAATTTGATTAGATCCCTCTTGTAGATCGCTAGTTGGTTCTCAAGTTTTGCCAACCAATCGTTCTCCGTGTCCGCTGTCAAAATGGGGAGATGTTTCACTTCATATTTGTTAATTTTTTCTTTGGAGTTGTCAACCTCCAAATTGGCTTGCTCAATTACCAACAGCATAAGATCTGCTGAGCATTTATTCAATATGGAGATCCATTTGCGGCAAAATGCCGGCTTGAATCTACCAATGGTGGGACAATTCCTCACCCTAAATCCCCTTGGGATTTTTTTAGCCCGGTGGTAATCACTCAGTGTGATCGCATGGTAGGTGAAATCAATTTCTTTCTTTTTCATGCGGAGCGGGTCTCTGAATATTGCTTCCGGGGCCAGAGCCTCCGCCTATTCAGAATCAGACACAGAAGCAATACTGCACAAAGAACAATTATGGTCTCAGGCGGAGGCTCTGGCCCCGGAAGCAATATTCAGAGACCTGCTCCGCATGAAAAAGAAAGAAATTGATTTCACCTACCATGCGATCACACTGAGTGATTACCACCGGGCTAAAAAAATCCCAAGGGGATTTAGGGTGAGGAATTGTCCCACCATTGGTAGATTCAATCCGGCATTTTGCCGCAAATGGATCTCCATATTGAATAAATGCTCAGCAGATCTTATGCTGTTGGTAATTGAGCAAGCCAATTTGGAGGTTGACAACTCCAAAGAAAAAATTAACAAATATGAAGTGAAACATCTCCCCATTTTGACAGCGGACACGGAGAACGATTGGTTGGCAAAACTTGAGAACCAACTAGCGATCTACAAGAGGGATCTAATCAAATTTAAAAAGGCAAAATTTGATAAAGTAGACCAGGACTATGAGAACCACCAAGTCTACAGATGGCTCTCTGGCAATGAGCCTGGTGTAAAAAGAAAACCATTTTTCAGACGACGCCGTTATCCACGAACTGATATGGACACAGAAACATCGGCGGAGGGTCAGAGCACGAACAGTGACAAGGATTTACCATCTAACCGCCCCAAGGGAGCTGTCCCTTTAGAAGTTGGCACTCGCACAGCAAGACCACGCAGAGCAAAGCAACCCGAAGAGGGGGCCAGTACAAGCGGAGCCGCAGGTGGAAAGAAACCACCCGCGCCAAACAAGCGGAGGTAATTGTCAACTTATCCCACTATGAACTCTCTTCCAGCGAATGCAGTTTATTATCTAAAGGTCTATCGTTCGTCCCGGCAGCTCCAATTGATGATCTAGACTGGCAAGTTGCGAAAAATCAACTTCATCGCAAGCTGAAATTGAAAGAGCACTTTACGGAGACATCCATGCAAAGCTCCAGCACAATACCCACTAAACTGATGCAATTTAAACCACCATCTACCTTTGATCCACTATCAAATAACGCCAGCATCAAAACATACATGCGTTTAGTGGACTTGGAATCTCAACATCTCATAGCAACAAATAAGGTAGTCAAACATAATCTCTCTAAATCTGAATCAGAGGCCCTCCATAATTTGTCTAACAACACGCAAGTAATTATCCGTCCGGCAGACAAGGGCGGAGCCATCGTCCTGCAAGACATCTCTGATTACCGGGCGGAAATCTATCATCAACTGGAGGAGCCGGGGGTATATATAAAGCTAAACGGCAATCCAACGGCAACATTTCTGAAAGATTTGAAAGAAGCGTTACTGAGGGCCTGTGATGCAGGGATCATCACAGAGGAGATCATGAAATTGTTACTCCCAGAACACCCAGTGGTCCCTATCTTATATACAGTCCCTAAGATCCACAAGGGGGTTAATCCCCCTCCAGGGCGACCAATTATCTCGGCCAGGGGCTCGTTATTCCAACCCACCTCAGTACTGCTGGACTCCATACTGCAGCCATATGTGCAAAAACACCACCATACGCTGATGGACACAACAGCCTTACTTAACCAATTAAGTGAAATAGGGCCCATTCCTCCCGACGCATGGCTGATAACAGCTGACGTTACCAGCCTATATACAATCATTCCACATGCCGAGGGCCTCCACGCGGTTAAAAAGGTGTTGCTGAATGAGCTACAGTATGATCCTGCACACAGTGAAATCTTGGTTCATCTCTTGGAACTGGTATTAACGAAAAATTTCTTTTTGTTCGACAGCAAGTTCTACCTGCAACAAAGGGGGTGTGCCATGGGATCGGCCGTGGCACCTACCTATGCTAACATATACATGATTGACGTTGAACAAGACATATTCTTTTCTGATGTCAACATTTCATCTAATATCATCTTATACAAGAGATATATAGATGATGTGTTCATCATATGGAAAGGCCCGCAAGCAACACTGCAGAATATACTGGATGCTCACAATACATCTTCCAGTCCTGTGAAATTGGTCTACAAAATGGACCAACACACCATAGATTTCCTTGATGTCAGGATTTCTATTGAGAATGCCAACATCAATACAACGGTGTTCACTAAACCAACTGACAGGAACACCTTCTTACACAATGCGAGCTGTCACCCCAAAGGCCTTAAGCTTGGTCTTCCATACTCGCAAATGATTAGGATCCACAGAATTAATTCAGACACAAACAAAGCAGCCTCCCAAATCGATGATCTTATTAATCATTTTATTCTGCGGGGATACAATTCTAAACAACTGCAAGAGACCAAGCTGAGAGTGCTATCGATGAACAGAAATACACTCTTACAGAAGAAGACCAAAGCCATTTCATCATCTAAATTTATCTGGAAAAGCACCTTTAATACAGCCTCAGAGGAAACCAACAAAATCACCAAAAATCATTGGCATATAATCCAAACCGACAACAAGTTGAAATTACAGGACACAAATATCATGCCATGCTATCGCCGGTCCAGAAACCTTAAAGACTTGTTAGTCAGAACAGATATTTCATCCAGAACCACAATTGAAAGACCAGCCATGTTCTTAGCCAGCAAATTGGGCTGCTTCAGATGTTCATGTACAACGTGCCAATATCTTATTCCTGGCGACACCTTTCACCATCCGCACCTGGGACATAAAATATCCATCCAGCACCATTTAACATGTGAATCCTCTTTTGTGGTTTACCAAATCATCTGCCCTTGTGGCCTGTCCTATATTGGCAAGACTAAGAGGAAGTTTAAAGAAAGGATGACCGCCCACAGATCAGCTATCAGGCTGGCCTTAGCCAAAGGGAAGAGCGAGCAGCCAGTTGCACGCCACTTTGCGACTTTTAAACACTCTTTAGCGAGTTTACGATATCGCATGATTGACCATATTCCTGCCAGCATTAGAGGCGGAGACAGACACAAAGCCCTGCTAAGATGCGAATCTAGGTGGATACATAAATTGGATGTAATCACACCAAGAGGACTGAATGAATCATTACCACTGTCTTGCTTTTTCTAAAAATGGCCTTGATTATCATTGATCATTATCACTTAAATTCTGCCTCCTCCTGCTCTTTTGCTTCGACTCCCCCTTTTCTCTTTTCTTTTCTATTTTTTCCCTGCCCTCTCTTCTCCTCCTTTTTCTTTTTCTTTTAACCCTGTGCATGCACATCTTTGATTCTATTTTCTGACTTTCCCATTAACGTGCAACACAATTAGGATTAAACCATCACATCTTTATTTACATCTACAGACCTAGAAGCAATCCACCTAGTAAACCAGGTGTTCTTACAGCATTCCAAACAGCTCTATGTATTCAGCAACAGCACTAGCATGCTTAGCCACTACAACTAGATACTCATCATCATGCACGCCCTAGGGAAATGCATTACATTAGCCAGTATGCACTCCCACTATAGACTAAACATCACGTTGGTATTCCTCAACCAATACTGTACATCATGACATTAGCACTTTGTACAATAGGAGTCCTTTTTCCTATAGCAGTGTTCATATCTCCTCCTAAATTATCAGCATCTCTTTTCACCTACTATAGCTGTGATTATTCCCTTTACAACTCTATATGCCTGTGTCCTTGTTCTTTAACGCAACAACTATGTTACAAATGCCGTATTGTTTACACTAGGAGTGTCACAACGGGTTACCATGGTGACGGGTTCACGTACGTGCATCGCGTAACACGCGATGACGTCATTATCCAGCGCCGCAGCGGCCGAGCGGGTCTCCGCCGGACGAAGCGATGCACACTGCACTTCACGTTGGTGGGGATATAAGGTAAGCTACTTCACTGTTGTTTTTATCCTGATGACAATTTTTGAGTAAAATTGAAACGTTGACAGTCTGTTGGTGGTGTTAACTTACTCCTGTAAACCTGAGTGCCGCACATTTGAACAAGCATCTACCCTTTGGAAAGTGAGGGCACCAGGGACTATTACACATGTTTTTGGAGTGCCGGATCGTCCATCACATATATATATATATATATATATATATATATATATAGAATGGAGGGGAACGGCGGCACTCAGAGACTTTCACATCCATTCTGCATATTGGGGCTACCATACCCCTAGGAGGGCACCAGAGCGATACCCCATCGGGGACAACGGAGTGCCGGGCTGTTTCCATGGACTATATATATATATATATATATATATATATATATATATATATATAGGTAGGGATCCCTGTACTCTCACATATCACAGCCAGCAGCTGGGGTGTCAATCAAAGTCCAACCTTACACAAGGTGGGACCCATAGTACAACATAATTATCTCCACAATGCGGAAATGATAGCACTCTCCAGACTAAGGTGTCAAATAAATCAAAGATTGTTCATATTTAATGTCAAAGTCAATCTCACAGTTCCAAGTGGGTATCCACGTTTCGGTCCACACCAGGACCTTTATCAAGGTCTTGGCAGCACAGTCAAAAGGTTCAGCATTTCAGCATAAGTCAAGATGAATGTAGGAAACTGGAGCACAAGATTGCAGCCTCACAACCCCTGTTATATACCATGGAAAAGGCGCTAGTCCCGCCATCAACAGTGCTAGTATAGTGGTGGAACTGTGGAATAGTGCTGTGAACCGCAGACGTCACTTCCGGTCAATACCGGAAGTGAGCCGCATCTCGATCTGAGCAGTATTTGTGCATGGAATAACCTATTATGAACAAATATGTGATGTCGTACATCATTATTTTACCTTGGTATGTAGGTGCTAAGCTCCATTACTATTTAAACTAATTCACGGGCCGCACAGCCTGCCACATTGTCACTTCCGGTAATCCCGGAAGTTAGACGCGTCCGGCCATGCGAACACCACGTGTTTACTGCGGACCAACAATTGAGATTAACATTTATGCAATGTGCATGAGCCATTCTACAGTGTATTCCATATTATCTCATATCAACGTGCCATGGTGGGAATTCAAATATACGTGTGTTCCATTCATCGGAGGTAGTATTCACTTCCGATGTAGATGTAAATAATAAAACTGACTGTGCTGCCTAGACCTTGATAAAGGTCCTGGTGTGGACCGAAACGTTGGATACACTCTTGGAACTGTGAGATTGACTTTGACATTAAATATGAACAATCTTTGATTTATTTGACACCTTAGTCTGGAGAGTGCTATCATTTCCGCATTGTGGAGATAATTATGTTGTACTATGGGTCCCACCTTGTGTAAGGTTGGACTTTGATTGGCACCCCAGCTGCTCGCTGTGCTATGTGAGAGTGCAGGGATCCCTACCTATGTATAGATTCAATCCGGTTAGCCGCATTGCATCTTTTTCCTGCACCCACCCTGTATTACACTATTTAATAAGTAGTAGGTACTGTTGATACGAGATTCATCACTTTGGGATACATACATGTTTTTTGATTATGTGTTAAGGTGTGTCTGTCTATGGTATGATCTGATTATCTGTCTATTGGTTACATTTACTGTCATACTGCACTGGGCAAGCCCGATACCATCCGAACTTGGAAGCTAAGCAGTGCTGGGCCTGGTCAGTACACGTTAGGGAGACCACGTGGAATACCAGGTACGGTAAGTAGTATTATCCATGTAAGACCGTTGTGATATTGTAGCATTAATCCACTGGCATGGCGCAGGGCCAGGTGGGCTTCCTTGACGACAACCTCCTTGCACAAGCTGATCATGGTGTGATTTCCCTTACGGATGATGATGCTGAAAAAGTTCTGTTTGATCAGCTAGATTTTGATACACTTCCGGCTGAGACCCCCACCGACCTATACCATCAACTCCTCAGATTAAGGAGGAGGGAAATAGACCTTACCCTACATGGACAGTTTCTGTCTGAGTATCACAGGAAAAATAAGATTTTACTTACCGATAAATCTATTTCTCGTAGTCCGTAGTGGATGCTGGGGACTCCGTAAGGACCATGGGGATATAGCGGCTCCGCAGGAGACAGGGCACAATAATAAAAGCTTTAGGATCAGGTGGTGTGCACTGGCTCCTCCCCCCATGACCCTCCTCCAAGCCTCAGTTAGGATACTGTGCCCGGACGAGCGTGCATAATAAGGAAGGATATTGAATCCCGGGTAAGACTCATACCAGCCACACCAATTACACCGTACAACCTGTGATCTGAACCCAGTTAACAGTATGATAACAACGAAGGAGCCTCTGACAAGATGGCTCACAACAAGAATAACCCGATTTTTGTAACAATAACTATGTACAAGTATTGCAGACAATCCGCACTTGGGATGGGCGCCCAGCATCCACTACGGACTACGAGAAATAGAATTATCGGTAAGTAAATTCTTATTTTCTCTGACGTCCTAGTGGATGCTGGGGACTCCGTAAGGACCATGGGGATTATACCAAAGCTCCCAAACGGGCGGGAGAGTGCGGATGACCCTGCAGCACCAAATGAGAGACTCCATGTCCTCCTCAGCCAGGGTATCAAATTTGTAGAATTTAGCAAACGTGTTTGCCCCTGACCAAGTAACTGCTCGGCAAAGTTGTAAAGCCGAGACCCCTCGGGCAGTCGCCCAAGATGAGCCCCCTTCCTTTTGGAATGGGCTTTTACAGATTTTGGCTGTGGCAGGCCTGCCACAGAATGTGTAAACTGAATTGTATTACAAATCCAGCGAGCAATCGTCTGCTTAGAAGCAGGAGCACCCATCTTGTTGGGTGCATACAGGCTAAACAGCGAGTCAGATTTTCTGACTCCAGCCGTCCTGGAAACATATTTTTCAGGGCCCTGACAACGTCAAGTAACTTGGAGTCCTCCAAGTCCCTAGTACCCGCAGGTACCACAATAGGTTGGTTCATGTGAAAAACAGAAAACACCTTAAGGAGAAATTGAGGACGAGTCCTCAATTCTGCCCTGTCAGAATGAAAAATTAAGTAAGGGCTTTATATATGATAAAGCCGCCAATTCTGACACACGCCTGGCTGAAGCCAGGGCTAATAGCATCGTCACCTTCCATGTGAGATATTTTAAGTCCACAGTGGTGAGTGGTTCAAACCAATGTGACTTTAGGAAACTCAAAACAACATTGAGATCCCAAGGTGCCACTGGGGCACAAAATGAGGCTGTATATGCAGTACCCCTTTTACAAACATCTGAACGTCAGGCACTAAAGCCAGTTCTTTCTGGAAGAAATTCGACAGGGCCGAAATTTGAACCTTAATGGACCCAAATTTCAGGCCCATAGACAGTCCTGTTTTCAGGAAATGTAGGAAACGACCCAGTTGGAATTCCTCTGTAGGGGCCTTCTTGGCCTCACACCACGCAACATATCTTCACCAAATGCGGTGAAAATGTTTTGCGGTTACATCCTTCCTGTCTTCGACCAGGGTAGGGATGACTTCATCTGGAATGCCCTTTCAGGATCCGGCGTTCAACCGCCATGCCGTCAAACGCGGCCGCGGTAAGTCTTGGAACAGACAAGGCCCCTGCTGGAGCAGGTCCTTTCTTAAAGGTAGAGGCCACGGGTCTTCTGTGAACATCTCTTGAAGTTTCGGGTACCAAGTCCTTCTTGGCCAATCCGGAACCACGAGTATCGTTCTTACTCATCTCCCTCTTATGATTCTCAGTACTTTTGGTATGAGAGGCATAGGAGGGAACACATACTCTGACTGGTACACCCACAGTGTTACCAGAGCGTCCACCGCTATTGCCTGAGGGTCCCTTGACCTGGCGCAATATCTATCTAGTTTTTTGTTCAGGCGGGACGCCATCATGTCCACCTTTGGTTTTTCACAACGGTTTACAATCATGTGGAAGACTTCCCGATGAAGTCCCCACTCTCCCGGGTAGAGGTCATGCCTGCTGAGGAAGTCTGCTTCCCAGTTTTCCACTCCCGGAATGAACACTGCTGAGAGTGTTATCACATGATTTTTCGCCCAGCGAAGAATCCTTGTAGTTTCTGCCATTTCCCTCCTGCTTCTTGTGCCGCCCTGTTTACGTGGGCGACTGCCGTGATGTTGTCCCACTGGATCAATACCGGCTGACCTTGAAGCAGAGGTCTTGCTAAGCTTAGAGCATTGTAAATTGCCCTTAGCTCCAGTATATTTATGTGGAGAGAAGTCTCCAGACTTGATCACACTCTCTGGAAATTTTTTCCTTGTGTGACTGCTCCCCAGCCACTCAGGCTGGCATCCGTGGTCACCAGGACCCAGTCCTGAATGCCGAATCTGCGGCCCTTTCATAGATGAGCACTCTGCAGCCACCGCAGAAGAAACACCCTTGTCCTTGGAGACAGGGTTATCCGCTGATGCATCTGAAGATGCGATCCGGACCATTTTTCCAGCAGATCCCACGGAAAGGTTCTTGCGTGAAATCTACCGAATGGGATCGCTTTGTAAGAAACCACCATTTTTCACAGGATCCTTGTGCAATGATGCACTGATACTTTTCCTGGTTTTAGGAGGTTCCTGACTAGCTCGGATAACTCCCTGGCTTTCTTCTCCGGGAGAAAACATCCTTTTCTGGACTGTGTCCAGAATCATCCCTAGGAACAGTAGACGTGTCGTCGGAAAAAAATGCGATTTTGGAATATTTAGAATCCACTCGTGCTGTCGTAGAACTACTTAAGATAGTGCTACTCCGACCTCCAACTGTTCTCTGGATCTTGCCTTTATCAGGAAAGCGTCCATATTTCTTTTAAGAAGAATCATCATTTCGGCCATTACCTTGGTAAAGACCCGGGGTGCCGTGGACAATCCAAACGGCAGCGTCTGAACTGATAGTGACAGTTCTGTACCACGAACCTGAGGTACCCTTGGTGAGAAGGCAAATTTGGACATGTAGGTAAGCGTCCCTGATATCCAGTGACACCATATCGTCCCCTTCTTCCTGGTTCGCTATCACTACTCTGAGTGACTCCATCTTGATTTGAACGCTTGTATGTAAGTGTTCAAATATTTCAGATCTCACCGAGCCGTCTGGCTTCAGTACCACAATATAGTGTGGAATAATACCCCTTCCCTTGTTGTAGAAGGGGTACTTTGATTATCACCTGCTGGGAATACAGCCTGTGAATTGTTCCCAATACTGCCTCCCTGTCGGAGGGAGACGTTGGTAAAGCAGACTTCAGGAACTTGTGAGGGGGAGACGTCTCGAATTTCCAATGTACACCTGGGATACTACGTGTAGGATCCAGGAGTCCACTTGTGAGTGAGCCCCCTGCGTGCTGAAACTCTTGAGATGACCCCCTACCGCACCTGAGTCCGCTTGTACTGCCCCAGCGTCATGCTGCGGACTTGGCAGAAGCTGTGGAGGGCTTCTGTTCCTGGGAATGGGCTGCCTGCTGCAGTCTTCTTCCCTTTCCTCTACCCCTGGGCAGATATGACTGGCCCTTTTGCCCGCCTGCCCTTATGGGGACGAAAGGACTGAGACTGAAAAGACTGTGTCCTTTTCTGCTGAGATGTGACTTGGGGTAACAAAAGGTGGATTTTTCAGCTGTTGCCATGGCCACCAGGTCCGATGGACCGCCCCTTTATACGGCAATACTTCCATGTGCCGTCTGGAATCTGCATCACCTGACCACTGTCGTGTCTTCGTCTGGCAGATATGGACATCACATTTACTCTTGATGCCAGAATGCAAATATCCCTCTGCGCATCTCGCATATATAGAAATGCATCTATAGTCAATAAAATCTTGTCCCTGTCAAGGGTATCAATATTTTCAGTCAGGAAATCCGACCAAGCCCCCTCAGCGCTGCACATCCAGGCTGAGGCGATTGCTGGTCGTAGTATAAACACCAGTATGTGTGTATATACTTTTAGGATATTTTTCAGCTTCCTATCAGCTGGCTCCTTGAGGGCTGCCGTATCTGGAGACGGTAACGCCCCTTGTTTTTATAAGCGTGTGAGCGCCTTATCCACCCTAAGGTGTGTTTCCCAACTCGCCCTAACTTCTGGCGGGAAAGGGTATACCGCCAATAATTTTCTATCGGAGGAAACCCACGTATCATCACACACTTCATTTAATTTATCTGATTCAGGAAAAACTACAAGTAGTTTATTCACACCCTACATAATACCCTTATTTGTGGTACTTGTAGTATCAGAAATATGTAACACCTCCTTCATTGCCCTTAACATGAAACGTGTGGCCCTAAAGGAAAATACGTTTGTTTATTCACTGTCGACACTGGAGTCAGTGTCCGTGTCTGTGTCAACCGACTGAGGTAAATGGGCGTTTTTACAAGCCCCTGACGGTGTCTGAGACGCCTGGACAGGTACTAATTTGTTTGCCAGCCGTCTCATGTCGTCAACCGACCTTGCAGCGTGTTGACATTATCACGTAATTCCTAAATAAGCCATCCATTCCAGTGTCGACTCCCTAGAGAGTGACATCACCAATACAGGCAATTTGCTCCGCCTCCTCACCAACATCGTCCTCCTACATGTCGACACACACGTACCGACACACAGCACACACACAGGGAATGCTCTGATAGAGGACAGGACCCCACTAGCCCTTTGGGGAGACAGAGGGAGAGTTTGCCAGCACACACCAAAAACGCTATAATTATACAGGGACAACCCCTTATACAAGTGTTTTCCCTTATAGCATTTTTATATATGTAATCATATCGCCAAATAAGTGCCCCCCCTCTCTGTTTTAACCCTGTTTCTGTAGTGCAGTGCAGGGGAGAGCCTGGGAGCCTTCCTCACAGCAGAGCTGAGCAGGAAAATGGCGCCGTGTGCTGAGGAGAATAGGCCCCGCCCCCTTTTCGGCAGGCTCTTCTCCCGGAGTTTGTGAGATCTGGCAGGGGTTAAATACATCCATATAGCCTCAAGGGCTATATGTGATGTATTTTAGCCATAAAAAGGTATTATACATTGCTGCCCAGGGCGCCCCCCCCAGCGCCCTGCACCCTCAGTGACAGTTGGTGACTGTTGGTGAAGTGTGCTGACAACAATGGCGCACAGCTGCAGTGCTGTGCGCTACCTTATGAAGACAAAGTCTTCTGCCGCCTGTTTCTGGACCTCTGGACCTCTTCAACTTCGGCATCTGTAAGGGGGGTCGGCGGCACGGCTCCGGGACGAACCCCAGGGTGAGACCTGTGTTCCGACTCCCTCTGGAGCTAATGGTGTCCAGTAGCCTAAGAAGCAAATCCATCCTGCACGCAGGTGAGTTTACTTCTCTCCCCTAAGTCCCTCGTAGCAGTGAGCCTGTTGCCAGCAGGTCTCACTGAAAGAAAAAAACCTAACTTAAACTTTTATTCTAAGCAGCTCAGGAGAGCCACCTAGATTGCACCCTTCTCGGCCGGGCACAAAAATCTAACTGAGGCTTGGAGGAGGGTCATGGGGGGAGGAGCCAGTGCACACCACCTGATCCTAAAGCTTTTATTATTGTGCCCTGTCTCCTGCGGAGCCGCTATATCCCCATGGTCCTTACGGAGTCCCCAGCATCCACTAGGACGTCAGAGAAAAACAGATACCTAGGGGCTTTAGAGTTAACAACATCCCTACACTAGGTAGGAACAACCCCACCTTCTGTAGTCGGTGGTGTGGGGTTCTCAACAAATGCTCCCTGGATCTTATGCTTTTGGTTATAGAGGAGGTCGGTAGCGAATTGAAAAAGGTCAAAACACAAATCCATACCTTTAACGACACACATCTGGCTACTATCAGGAACGACAAGACTAGCAATTTGATTGATAAATTGCAGACACAGATAGACACCTACAAAAAAAGAGATTACTGCATTTAAGCGCAGTAAACTCTCCACTGTTACATCTGACTATCAAAACCACACGGTATATAGGTGGCTGATTGACGACTCCAGGTCTAATAGACCACAAAGGCCCTATAGAGCACGTAAACTAGGGCGTAGAGAGTTCAACACCAACGACACTGGTTCTTCTGCATCAGCCTCTGAGACAGAATTGTCAGATAGTCGCCCACCACAAAGGCTTTTTTTAGACCATACCACTGCCCCCAACCTACCTCCAGCCACAAACCGCGGAGACTGCACCCAAGGAAGGGGAGACACACGGCGCAAATGCAGAGACAAGACCTTGAACTAGTTTTTAATCTATCTAGTAAGACTTTGGACAATGCCACATTAAAACTTCTCTCTAGAGGCCTCTCATTCGTCCCAACCACCCCCCATAGTCATTTCGACACTACAGTCGACATATACAAATTTGTCCGTAAGCTCAGACTACGGGAACATTTTCCCACAGACCTGGAGGCAGATAGTACACAGTTCCGTAGGCCTTAAACATTCGACCCGGCCTCCTCTAACCCTAGCATTAAGACCTTTACTCGGCTCGTTGAGCGGGATGCTCATACACCTACACACAGTAAACGCTTTGATAATCTGTCTAACGCAGAGGGTAAGGCCCTCACTGCGCTGAAACAAGACACTAGCATTGTAATTAGGCCAGCTGATAAAGGTGGCGCAGTCGTAGTACAAGACTGGGTCGATTACAACACAGAGATATTGAGACAGTTGACCGATGACAAGACCTATACCTGTCTCCAGAGTAACCCTATTCCAGACATAAAAACAAAGGTAGATTACCTACTGCGAATAGGATTCCAGTCAAAGTATATTGACAAAAACACATACGAATTCCTTACTGTTGATCATCCGGTATGCCCTATTATTTACACTATTCCAGAGATTCACAAAACTCTCTCACATCCACCCGGCAGGCCAATCATTTCTGCCAGAAATTCTCTTTTACAACCACTTGGCATCTACATTGATACCTTCTTGCAACCCATAGTACAACATAGCAGCAGCTATGTGCGGGATACATCGGATTTCCTGCACAAACTTTCTATCCTACCTCATGATTTGCGTAATACCATACTGGCGCCGATGGATGTGTGTACCTTATATACTATCATCCCTCACGAACAGGGTCTCCAAACACTGACAAATACTCTACAACAGCAACCACCTACCGGACCACCAGTAGGATTTCTTTTGGAACTAGCTAGTCTAGTCCTTAAGCATAATCACTTTCTGTACCGAGGAAAGTATTACCTGCAACACGAGGGGACAGCGATGGGATCGAACCTCGCACCGGCTTATGCCAACATATTCATGACTGAGTATGAACAAACCCACATCCTGCCCATATATGGGACACAGATAGTATTCTATAAAAGATTTATAGATGATATTTTTCTATTGTGGAAAGGCACAATGGAAACATTAAACCAAATGATTATTTCCCTGAATGGACTTGAGAGCCCAGTCAAATTCACCCATCAAAGTGACCCACGGTGCATCAACTTTTTGGACATTTCGGTTACTCTAGAAGGAGGACGTATCAGCACGAGTCTATACAGAAAACCCACTGACAGAAACACTCTGCTGCTTTCAAGTAGTCAGCACCCACCGGCCCTAAAAAATAACCTTCCAGTCTCACAATTCCTCAGGGTGATGCGAAATAATTCTGAAAAAGATGCTATGGAGAACCAACTAACTGAGATGACTTCACGATTTTTGCAACGATGATACAGGAAGGAGACAGTACTGGGGTGTCTAGCTACGGCTAGGAGGAAGTTTGCGGCACCGGACACTAACACACACATCAACGACAAATCGGATGGTATTCACCACCACATACAGCAACCAATCCAGCAAGGTTAGAAGTTCAATTCGGAAACACTGGCCCATACTCACAACAGACGATCATTTAGATTGAAAAAGAGTGCTCCACCTATGATGGCCTTCCGCAGAGCGGCAAATCTTAAACAATTACTGATGAGACCTTTGGTTGAGCACAATACCTCCACGACATCAACATGGCTCCATGAACGACGTCCTGGCTGCTTCAGATACACGGGGTGCACTACCTGCAGAGGTATGCTCACAGGACCCACCTTCCCACACCCCCATTCAGGACGGCCGATTGCTATTAAATACAGACTACACTGATGGATCATCTGATATACATCCTAACCTGCCCATGTGGACTATACTATGTCGGGATGACCTCCAGACGGTTTCGCAACAGGATGGCTAACCACAGAACGTCAATCCACCAAGCAATCTCGTCAGGGACTGCTACTTTACCAGTAGCCCGACACTTTATGACATTGCGACACCAAGTGTTGGACCTCAGATCGAAGCTAATAGACTAGATCCCCCACAGAGGGGTGATCAGGCCCTCTTGTTAAGAAAGAGGGAAAGCTCGTGGATTTACAGACTGGACACTATTGCCCCTAGGGGCATGAATGAAAATAACCCATGGTCTATTTTCTTGAAATAACACATTAATATGTATTATATTGGTGATCTTTAGATTAAAACCTCTCCCCGCACCGTTATAGATGCACATAGTCCTAATTATTGAACCTAGTCACAAGTGTATAAGTATACATAGTATTGTCTATATGTTTGTATATCATATGTTAGTGTTTATCCTTTTAGTGATCTCACAGGTCTCTGTTTATAACAAAATTATCACTATAACAATGATTGATCAGTAGATCTTTATTCCTTAGCCTATGTTCCTCCAAACAGGGCGATATAGTATTTTTATTATTTACATCTACATCGGAAGTGAATACTACCTCCGATGAATGGAACACACGTATATTTGAATTCCCACCATGGCATGATGATATGAGATAATATGGAATACACTGTAGAATGGCGCATGCACATTGCATAAATGTTAATCTCAATCGTTGGTCCGCAGTAAACACGTGGTGTTCGCATGGCCGGACTCGTCTAACTTCCGGGGATTACCGGAAGTGACGATGTGGCAGGCTGTGCGGCCCGTGAATTAGTTTAAACAGTAATGGAGCTTAGCACCTACATACCAAGGTAAAATAATGATGTACGCCATCACATATTTGTTCATAATAGGTTATTCCATGCACAAATACTGCTCAGATCGAGACGCAGCTCACTTCCGGTATTGACCGGAAGTGACATCTGCGGTTCACAGATGCGTTCCACCACTATTCTAGCACTGTTGGAGGCGGGACTAGCACCTTTTCCACGGTATATAACAGGGGCTGTGAGGCTGCAATCTTGTGCTCCAATTTCCTACATTCATCGTGACATGCTGAACCTTTTGACTGTGCTGCCTAGACCTTGATAAAGGTCCTGGTGTGGACCGAAACGTTGGATACCCTCTTGGAACTGTGAGACTGACTTTGACATTAAAATGAACAATCTTTGATTTATATGACACCTTAGTCTGGAGAGTGCTATCATTTCCGCATTGTGGAGATAATTATGTTTATATATATATATATATATATATATATATATACACTGGATGTATATCACAGAATACTTGTACTAAATATTCAGGTATAAGTACACTTGTTCTTAATTAACACTGTCTAAAATGACATGTAGAATACTTAAGTGCCTGTAAAATCACAGCACTGATGAGGCAGGCGGATTTACATAGGAGACAGTCCCGGAGATCAGCCGCATCTACTTGTGTAAGGATGGCGCCAAAATCTCTGTCAGGGACTGAGGGAGAGTGAAATGCAGCTCCAAGGCAGGAACACCAGCAGTATATGGCGCCGAGAGCTGGGGTAGGAGCTACAGGTCAGTGCCTTATTTCCCATGCTGGTCTTCACCACCAGGTACTGTGGAGCCTATGTAAAATAGGATTTTAATACCTACCGGTAAATAATTTTCTCTTAGTCCGTAGAGGATGATGGGGATGCTTCAAGAACCATGGGGTATAGACGGGATCCGCAGGAGACATGGGCACGTTAAGACTTTAAAAGGGGTGTGAACTGGCTCCTCCCTCTATGCCCCTCCTCCAGACTCCAGTTATAGGAACTGTGCCCAGGAAGATGGACATTTCGAGGAAAAGAATTTATTGTTAAACCACGGTAAGCATTTTACCAGCTCACACCTCCAGTATGCCGCAGAACGTGGCATTCAATAGAACACCAGCCGACGGCATGAAGAATATGCAGCAATACGCTGACATAAAACGTAATACAATCTATTTGTGTAAACACAACCAGTAACAGCATAACGCATGTTATGGCCTGAATAATGTCAGTAACAGGCCGACTTAACCACAACACACCATGTGTAAACATACCCAATGACTGCAGATACAGTACGCACTGGGACGAGCGCCCAGCATTCTCTACGGACTAAGAGAAAAGGATTTACCGGCAGTTATTAAAATCCTATTTTCTCATACGTCCTAGAGGATGCTGGGGATGCTTCAAGAACCATGGGGTTTATACAAAAGCTCTAGAACGGGCGGGAGAGTGCGGTTGACTCTGCAGCACCGATTGACCCAACAAGAGGTCCTCAACAGCCAGGGTATCAAACTTGTAAAACTTTGCAAAGGTGTTTGAACCCGACCAAGCAGTTACTCGGCAGAGTTGTAATGCCGAGATCCCCCGGGCAGCCGCCCAGGATGAGCCCACCTTTCTGGTAGATTTTGGCAACGGCAAACTTGACATAGAATGAGCCTGCTGAATCGTATTACAGATCCAGCGTGCAATAGTCTGCTTGGAAGCAGGAGCCCCAATCTTGTTGGGAGCCCACAGGACAAACAGAGCCTCTGTTTTCCTAATCTGAGCCGTTCTGGCGCCTTAGATTTTCAACGCCCTGACCACATCGAGAGACTTCGATTCCGCCCAGGCGTCAGTAGCCACTGGCACCACAACAGGCTGGTTTACGTGAAACGATGAAACCACTTATGGCAGAAATTGCTGACGAGTTCTCAACTCCGCACTATCAGCATGGAAGATTAAATAGGGGCTTTTGTGAGACAAAGCCGCCAATTCAGACACCCGCCTTGCGGATGCCAAGGCCAACAGCATGACCACTTTCCAAGTAAGGAATTTCAACTCAACCTTACGGAAAGGTTCGAACCAATGAGAATTGCAGGAACTGCAACACCACCTTAAGATCTCATGGTCCCACTGGGGGCACAAAGGGAGGTTGGATGTGCAGCACGCCCTTCACGAAGGTCTGAACTTCTGGAAGGGAGGCCAATTCTTTCTGAAAGAAAATAGATAAGGCCGAAATTTGTACTTTAATGGAGCCTAACTTTAGGCCCGCATCCACACCTGCTTGCAAAAAATGGAGCAAATGCCCCAGCTGAAATTCTTCCGTAGGAGCCTTCTTGGATTCACACCAAGACACATACTTCCTCCAAATATGGTGGTAAAGCTTTGCCGTTACTTCTTTCCTAGCCTGAAGCAGTGTGGGAATGACTTCACTGGTAATACCCTTTCGGGCTAGGATATGGCGTTCAACCGCCATGCCGTCAAACGCAGCAGCGGTAAGTCTTGATACACGCACTGTCCTTGCTGTAACAGGTCCTCTCGTAGAGGAAGAGGCCAGGGATCTTCTATGAGTAATTCTTGAAGATCTGGATACCAAGCCCTCCTTGGATAGACCGGAACAATGAGGATCGCCTGAACCTTTGTTCTTCTTATGATCTTTATCACCTTCGGAAAGAGTGGAAGTGGAGGAAACACATAGACCGACTGAAACACCCACGGTGTCACGAGGGCGTCCACCACTATTGTTTGAGTCCCTCGACCTGGAACAATATCCCTGAAGGTTCTTGTTGAGGCGAGACGCCATCATGTCTATTTGAGGAATTCCCCAAAGACTTGTCACTTCTGTGAAAACCTCTAGATGAAGAACCTACTCTCCTGGATGGAGATCGTGTCTGCTGAGGAAGTCTGTTTCTCAGTTGTCTTTACCCAGAATGAAGACCGCTAACCGAACGTCTACATGCCTTTCCGCCCAGCGGAAAACCTTTGTGGCTTCTGCCATTGCCGCTTTGCTCTTCGTACCGCCCTAGCGGTTTACTTACGCCACTGCTGTTAAGTTGTCCGACTGAATTAAGACGGCAGATCGCGAAGAAGATGTTCCGTTGTAAATAGCTCTTAATTCCAGAATGCTTATTGCAGACAAGCTTCCCGGCTTGACCTTTTTCCCTGGAAATTCTTCCCCTGGAAAGACTGCTCCCCAGCCCTGGAGACTTGTATCCATGGACACCAGGATCTAATCCTGGATCCCGAACCTTCGTCCGTCTAGGAGGTGAGAACTGTGAAGCCACCACAGGAGAGATATCCTGGTCCTGGAAAATAGGATTATTTTCCGGTGCATGTGCAGGTAAGACCCGGACCACATGTCCAACTGGTCCCGCTAAAACCACTCTGGCATTTAACCTGCTCACCGAATGGCCTCGTAGGCCGCAACCATCTTCTTCATCAACGGAACGTATTGATGGGTTTACACTGTTGCAAATCTGATCTGACTCTGGATCCTCAGATCTCTTTCCACTGGAAAAAACAAACTCTCAACAGTTCTGTATCTCACCTTAATCCCAGTCGTTGGGATCAACAGTGATTCTGGCAAGTTCAGGAGCCAACCACTGTGTTGAAGAACTGTCAGAGAGAAACAACGACTTGCACCACTTGTTTCTTTTTTTTTTTTGAAATTCTTTATTTTTGCGTGGTCAGGTACATAAAGAAGGCATTCTAGGAGTACAAGGGACATATGGCCAACATAGCCAGTGTCCAAAATAGACCACAGTTTTCCAGTGAGTAACAGGGTTAATTGGTATGGGAAAAACAATCAAGTTCAAACATGGGAATCGGGGGGGGGGGGGGGGGAGAAGAGAAACAGGGGGGGGGGGGGGAAATAACCACATTTGTAACCATACATAATATAAGTCTTGAGAACAGGACGGTCATAATAGGGGGGGGAGGAAACGGAGAAGAGACACGGACAGAGAGGGTAATAGGAGGAAGAGATAATTGAGAAAGATAGGAGATGAGATAAGGAGGAATGTCAAAGGGAGAAGTAAGTGGGTGCCCATGGGTCTACGGGAGGAGCTGGAGCAGGTGGAGGGAGCCGGCTAACCACGTTCAGCGGCGAGCCAGGGAGCCCAGACCTGCTCGAAGACGTGGCCCCGGTCGTGGAGGTAATAGGTTATCTTTTCCATTGAGGCGATGTGCCAGATTTTAGCTTTGAGGGATAGTAGGGAGGGTGGTAAGGGGTTCTTCCAGTTGAGGGCGATCAGTGATTTAGCTGCGGCTAGAATGTGTGAGGTCAGCTTTTGGGAGAATTTATTGAGGAGTGGGGGGGGATAACACAGTAAGGAGACCCAAGGGTCTTTCATTACAGGGGATTCTAGAAGTGAGTTGAGGAGGGAGTGGACCAGATCCCAGAAGGGGACGATAACCGGGCAGGTCCACCATATGTGGAGCATAGTACCTCTCTCCCCACAGTTCCTCCAGCAGGCTGGAGAGGAGGACGGGAAAAATTTGTTAAGACGGTCGGGGGTATAGTACCAGCGGTAATAAACTTTGTAGGCCGTTTCCTTAAAGGCGGTGGCAATAGAGCTTTTAGCAATCCCTAGTCTCATGTCCTCCCAATCCTGAGTTTCAGGTGGGGGCCCGAGGTCCCGTTCCCATGCAAGTTCATGGGGCCGGGATAGGGGCAGGGAAAAATCCAGTAGGAGAGAGTAAAGTTGGGAGATTGTGCCTTTGGAGGAGTGGGAGTTGACACATAGGGATTCAAAGGGAGTAAGGGCACGGAGTAAGGCGGTGGAAGGGAGGGAGGTTAAAAAGTGGCGTATTTGTAAGAATTGAAAGGGGTTGAGTGGCTGTGAGGGGGTTTTCTGCTGGAGGTCCGGGAGGGACAGCCATTGGCCTCGATCGGCAAAGTCGATTGGGAATTTAAGGCCCAGAGTTATCCACGTCCGGGATCTCGTAGCTGAGAGTCCGGAGGGAAACATGGGGTTCTGCCAGATGGGGGTTAAGGGTGAGGGTGTAGTAGTGAGACCCCACTTCAGAGAGAGGGTGTCCCAGGTTTTGAGGTTGAATTTGATGGTGGGAAGAAGTTTAGAGGTTGGGGGTCGAGAGGCAGAGGGGAGTCCCCATAGGGGGGTCAGATCTGGGATGCCAATGAAGGCTGCTTCGATGTCCAGCCAAGAAACCGATCCTGGAGGAGCGTAGGAAGTGACAATGTGGGATAAGTGGGAGGCGAGGTAGTATAATTTGACATCGGGAAGTCCTCTGCCTCCCATGGAGGTTGCTCTTTTCAGGGTGTTGGCAGCAATGCGGGGAGGTCTGTGGTTCCAAATAAAGCGCACAAGGGCTCGTTGGATATTGCGGAGGAAGGGGGCCGGGACCGCCACAGGGAGAGTCTGGAAAAGGTAGAGCCATTTGGGGATTATGGTCATTTTAACTGCTATGATCCTGCCCAGCCATGAGATGAAGAGACTGTTCCAAGAGGTCAGGTCGGCTAGTGTGTTGGTAAGAAGGGGTGGGAAGTTTTCCCGGAAGAGGGAGTCGTAACGCGGGGTTAGGTATATCCCTAGGTATTTTATCTTTGAGGGTTGCCATTTAAATTTAAAATTGGTGCGAAGGGACTCCGCCTGGTGTTGGGGGATATGTAGCATCATGGCCTCAGATTTGGAGTAGTTGATCTTGTAGCCTGAGATGAGGCTATAGGCTTGTAGAACCGAGAATAGGTTTGGGAGTGAAATAAGGGGCTGGGTCAGGGAGAGTAGGATGTCATCTGCGAAGAGGGAGATTTTGGGATCTGTGGGGCCTACCTTTATTCCGTGTATATCTGGATGTGTTCTAATTTGAGAGGCAAGGGGTTCTATAATAAGGGCAAATATTAGGGGGGAGAGGGGGCAGCCCTGACGTGTGCCATTGGAGATGCTAAGTGGGGCGGATGGGGTACCATTGATAAGGACGGTGGCCGAGGGGGTGGAGTATAATGCTAGGATGCTGGTGAGGAAGCCACCGGACAAGCCATAGGCCTCCAAGGTGGGTCTCAAGAAGTCCCAGGAGATCCGGTCAAATGCTTTTTCGGCATCTAAGGAAAGCATGATCGTGGGGCATCTCCTGGAATTAGAGATATGTATAAGGTCAATGGCACGTCTGGTGTTGTCTCTTGCCTGGCGGCCCGGGATAAAGCCTACTTGGTCGTAGTGAACAAGGGAAGGGAGGTATGGGTTAAGACGGTTGGCCAGGATCTTAGCGAAGATTTTCAGGTCTAGGTTCAGGAGGGATATGGGGCGATAGCTTGCGCAATTAAGGGGGTCCTTGCCTTCTTTGGGGATCACCACAATTCTAGCCTCTAGCATCTCAGGGGGAAAAGGGTCGCCTTGGACAATCCCGTTGAAGAGAGAGTGTAGGTGGGGGGAGAGAAGGGCAGAGAATTTCTTGTAGTAGAGAGCGGTGAACCCATCTGGGCCCGGAGATTTGCCGGTTTTTTGCATGAGTATAGTCTGGGTGATTTCTTCCACCGTAATCTCACCGTTGAGAAGGTCCAAGGCGTCCGGGGGTAGTCTGGGTAGTTTAGAAGCAGAGAGAAAGTGGGAGATAAGGTCGGATCGAGGTTGGGGGGAAGAGCCCGGTGGAGGGGGCGGAAGGTTGTATAGGTCGGTGTAGTAGGATTGGAAGGCAGCTCTAATGGCTGTGGGGTCCTGAATAAGTTGGTTGAGAGAGTTTCTGATAGTGACAATGTTGGTTTTGGCTCTTGTGGAGCGGAGTCGAGCCGCCAGGATCCTGTCCGCCTTGTCACCCTTCTCATAAAAGGACTGGCGAAGCCACTTAAGGCGCTTGGCCACCCGTGTAGTAAGAAGAAGATCGAGTTCCGCTTTAATGGTGCGAAGTTCGGACAAGACCGCCTGGTCGGAAGACGCCTTGTGTTGGGTCTCAAGTGCATGGAGTTTAATGGAGAGCCTGTTGTATTGGGAAAGGGATTGCTTTTTAGCTTTTGAGGCTAGGCTGATGAGGTGTCCTCGAAGGACAGCCTTGTGCGCCAGCCAGAGGGTGGGTCTAGAAATATCGGGGGAGTCATTTAAGGTGAAATAATCAGAGATTTTGTCTTGGAGATGGGACTTTGTCTCAGGGTTGTGTAGGAGGGAATCGTTGAGGCGCCATGTCATAGGGCGAGGACGGGAAGCCAGACCTGCGAGGTCGCAGGAGATGGGGGCGTGGTCGGACCAGATCAGTGGGTGGATATGGGCATCGCGGAGGTTCAAAGCAAGATCATGACTGAGCAGGACCATATCAATGCGGGAGTAGGAGTTATGCGGGGCAGAGTAGAAGGTGTAGTCGCGGGCAGAGGGGTCTTTTATCCTCCAGGAGTCGTAGAGAAGTTGGGATCGCATGAGTCGGAGGAGGGATCTAGAGCGAAGGGAGTCTGACGGGGAAGGAGTAGGGGGAAAGGTAGAGCGGTCTAGCTGTGGATTGAGAACGGAGTTGAAGTCACCTGCAAGTATAAGGTCGCCCTGTCGGACTCGAGTGAGGAGATTATCTATCCTTGTAAAAAACCGTTCCTGTCGCTGATTAGGGGCGTAAACGTTAACCAGGGTGCATATATTATTGTTGAGTTTACCCACTAGGACAAGGAATCGGCCGTCTTTGTCAGCATGAGAGTCTAGGAGTTCAAAAGACAGGTGGCGGGCAATTAAGATCGCTACTCCACGTTTTTTGGCTAGGTGATCGCAGGCATGAAAGGAAACGGGAAATGGTTTACATTGCAGGGTAGGGTGAGATTCGTGCACGAAGTGAGTTTCCTGTAGGAAAATCAAATCGCCTCTATGGTGTTTAAGGGAGGCAAATAGCTTGCCTCTCTTTTGAGGGCTGTTCAAGCCCTTCACATTATGGGAGAGTACCCGGAGACCCATGGGCAGGCAGCAGTGAGGTGGTCGGATTTGAAAGGGCGGGAGTGGTTGGGGGTGGAGAAGGGGGAGGGGGAGACAGATCGAAGATATATGAAATGAGAGAGAGTGTGGTCAGAGGAGGGGTGGTAGGGGAAGAGGACCGGAGGGGGTGGGGGGGTGGTTGGTCGTCTGGCGGAGGAGGCCAGGACCGGTAAAGCTGACAAGGGGAAGGAATACTAGGCGTTGGGGAAGCACCTAGGTCAGCGGTAGGGCCCGGGGCCCTGTGGGGGCGCGGCATGGGGCCCCGATCGCGGGTCACGAGCCGCTCGGGGAAAGACAGGAGGCAAGCCTCCCCTGGGGGTACCTGAGGGAGAGAGCTGGAGAGAAGACAGGAAGAGATGATAGCCGGAGCGCCCGCCCCAAGGGGCGGAGAATAGGAGGAGGGGGAGGAGGGGAAAGAGTGGGTCAAGTATCTGCATGGGAACATATCAAGAGAGTAACTTTTGAATATGTGGGCAGTTAGACATTTAAACTACCAAACGATGTAACATTTCAATAGAGGATAACAACAATATTATTGTGAAGCAACCGAGGGGTCAGGAGGTAAGGTCACTAAGAACCTAAGGTAATGTAGCACTTCAGGTGGGGGGGTACGACCAGAAGTGATCGTCCCAATTCAATGTAGGGTGCTGTAGCGTAGAGAGGTGAGAGTTCTCAGGGCACTGGAGGTGGGGCCTGGGAGGCCCCGGAGGACGGCACCGTGAACCACTCAGAACGAGGAGACCGAAGTGAATCTCGCTGTGTCCGTGGTGGGAGGCGTGGAGAGTGGACATCTTGGTCAGGAACGGGGATGCCCAGTTTGGAGAGGAGTGTTTGGGCCTCAGGTTGGTCTCTAGCTGTGAGGAGCTTCCCTTGGTGCCACACTAAGATCCGGAAAGGGAAACCCCAACGGTACTTCACGTTGTGACGGGAGAGCAGGGAAGTGATGGGTTTGAAGTCCCTGCGTTTAGCTAAGGTTAGCGGGGATAAATCCTGAAAAATCTGGAGTGGGGTGTTTTGGAAAGTCACAGATCCCAGCCGTCGGGCCTCCTTTGCAGTGAAGTAGTGCATTCGGAGAATGACATCTCTGGGCTGAGAAGAGTCCTGGGAGCGCGGCCGCAAGGCCCGGTGGGCTCGGTCCAGGAGGAGATGTTCCTCGGGGGTGTCGGGCGATAGGTGTGCGAAAAGGCGTTTAAGGTAGAGTTCAAGATGAGATGCCTCGACCTCCTCAGGGATACCCCGAATCCTCATATTATTTCTCCTTGCTCTATTGTCTTGGTCCTCGTTCTCCTCCCGGAGGTGGGCAACATCCTGACGGAGTTGATGCAACTCGGTCTCTGCTGTTTGCTGGAACGTTACCACCTCTTCGACTCTTCTTTCGAGTTGGTCAGTTCTGGAGCCGATATCGGCTATATCGGATTTCAGGGAGTGTAGAGCTTGGACTGAGGACTTAATGTCCCGCATCTCCTTAAGGAGGGAGAGGAAGTCCTTACGGGTGAGGGGCGTGAGATCGTCATCTTCGGCCTCCGATTCGGAGGGGGCCTGAGAGGGGCCGGGATTGTCAGGCCTGTTCGTGGCTGGGGTGCCTTTTTTGGTCAGAAATGGTGTGAGGTCGGACCCCTGGGATTTTTTGTTACCCCTGGTCATCTTGGGGGCGTAGGGGGGTAGGTGGAAAGTAGGGTGAGGAATGGGGGTGGCGCTCCCGCTATGAGGCTCAGGGCCAGGGAAGGTGACTCGGGGGCCTTAAGGAGACATTACGGTGTGGTCATCAGCCGAGCCCGGCAGATGGAGTCCGCCCAGGGAGGACCACGAGAGCAGAGGGAGGGCACCCCGGCCCGGACTGGAGAGTGTGAGTCCGAAGTCGCAGGAGAGGGGATCCCGGAGACTATCTCCACCGCTCGGGGACCACAGGGACGCGTCCCGGGCACGGACCAGCCGGCGATCGGGGCAGCCCTGGGGCGGGGACCCGGCGGGGGAGAGGACCGCAGGGTGATGTGAAAGCGGCTCCCAGGTGGGTGCCAGTGGAGGCCTCGGTGGAGTTTAGGTGGATGGAGGCAGAAGGGACCACGGTCCCAGAGACTCACCAAGCGGCCGCCGCTGGAGCGGGTTGCAGAGAGCCGGAGGTTGAGGGTGGTCCAAGCCGGCACCTCCCAAGAGAGCGTATAGGGGCTTCGAGGTGGGTGGCAGGGGTGGAGGAGATCCCTTCAGTCTCAGGAGGGGCACAGAGCCAGTGATTGATTGAGGTCGCAGGAGAGGGGGGATGGAGCTGCGGGTCTGAGTGTTGGGTGCGGGGTATGATAATCGCCGCACGCAGCCGCTAGAGCTATTCCGTCGGCCTTTCTCTGGAGTAGGTGCTGGCTTCAGGAGATAGGAGAACAGGCAGGGTTATAGAGATATAAGTATAGTGGCTGAGTTGACTATACCAGTATTCGCCACAAGAGGGAGCCTTAGTTACAGCCAGCACCAGTCAGGGAGTTTGATGGGTGCTTTGCCAGTCCCAAGATGGCCGCCGCTTATCAGTGAGAGTTAGGTCCACCGGAGGACTCCCAGTCGTCGATCCCCGCCAGCGGGGGAAGAGATCTTGCTAGATCTTGCTTGCAGTGTTGTGTGAGACGGGGGAGGAAGGGCAGGCGCCTGGAGAGGTCGGGAATCGGCCAGGTAAAGTCTAGAGGCCGGGCGGCGCCAACCGCAAGATGGCCGCCGGCTGCCAGCCAGACACTTCTCGGCCCTTACCTCCCGCCGATCGTCCGGTCCCTGGTCTCCTGCGAGGATCAGCGCCCGGTGGGTGAGTCCCCCAGTGCCAGGGAGAGCCTTTCAGGTGGGTGGGAGAGTCTGCAGGGTCGCCGAACCGGGTCCCAGGAAACGCCGGCACAGCTCCAAAATCGAGGCCCCGGCTTCTGGGGTGGAGGTAGGCCGCAATCCGCAGGGGGCAACGCAGGGCCCCCCCGATTCCGCAGCTTCTTCCTCCAGGTGCTGGGTGTAGTGGTGGGGCTTAGAGGACTAGTCCCTTGTCGGTGGGCCTCCAAATCTGGTCAAAAAGTGGGTTTTGATACAGTGCCAGCCGGAGCTCAGCAGAGACCCGACCTTCCTCTATGCTAGCCAGGCCACGCCCCCGCACCACTTGTTTCTTGACCTCGCCGTAGTCAGGAAAGCGTCCCAGTACAGAATAATAATGGCTTTTACTATCGAAGGAAAACCATCATACTGCCATCCCTCTGGTGAACTGGCAATGACGATCCTGAATAGCAAACCCAGGTAAGCCTAACGCGGAAGAAACCGCACCTAAAAACTCTTTCTCCTTTAACAGATTGGAGATCCCTGCCCTGAGAGATTCCATCTTGTAGTTCAACTTCTTAAGTAGAAATTTTTGGAATTGTTCTGACCGAGCTGTCCGAGCTCAGAAGCACGAAAAAGCTTGAATAACAGCTTTTTTTTTTTGTGTGTGACATGGACAGCATGTCCTGATCCTGACCCTGACCCAACCCTTGTATGGCGTCGCATACTACCTCCCCGTGCAGAGGAGAATCGGTAAGATCTATTTGAAAAATTAGTGAGGGGAATTATCTGGACACTCCAGTATGTTCCCCTTGGGACTCTATTCTTAACTCACTGGTCCATATCCATTCCAGGACTGACTGAAGAATATTAGACCTGGTCCCACCGGTGTGGGCTCCCGCAAGATAGACCCAGCGACATGCGGTGGATGTGGCAGAAACAGAGGATGATTTCTGCTCCTGCGAACTTGAAAAGGCTGCTGACCTTTCATCTTTTCACCTTCCTCTACCTGCAAAGAAGGGGAAAAACCGTATCCATCCAGTCGAAATGACTGCATCCTACAAAAATGCGTCACCAACCGTTGTGAGGGAACATACCTCAAGAAGGTAGACTTACCAGTGGCATCTGCCGAGATCAACATAACAAAGCCATCCCCAAACCAGGTTTCAACTTCATAGGGAAGGTACTTCAGTACTTCTCGGAGTCACCCTCAGCATACCATTGGTGAATCCACAACGCCCTCCTAGCCGAGACCGCCATGGAATTGGCCCGCGAACCCAAGAGTCCCATACCTCTTGTAGTCGCACGGCAGCATGCTGCAATGTTTTAGATATTACCCAACTTAAGGAGTATCCCATCTCTCCCCAGGGTAATTATATCGGATGACAAGGTAACCGACCATTTCTGAATACAAGCATTCCCCCATGCGCATGTAATGCAAATATAATAAAGCATATGATTAAAATATCACTTAGCTTCCTGTATACGATCCTTTGTGACAGGGCCCCGTGCAGACCAGGGGTTGACTCTCACTTTATTCTATCCACGGCGGGAAAAGAATAAACCCTCGGACTCCTCGTGAGGATTCGAAACCATCTTGTCACGGCTGAATTAGACTTTTTCAACAGAGCGATCAGCACATGAGAAGGAATAACTTTACTTCAGCATAAATTTTAATATGAATATACACATTTAAATACACATATATCTATATATATATATATATTTATTTATTTTTTGTCGGGAACAGCAGGGTCCCTAGTGACGTTAATACGCTCCTAATGTGTATGAAACATGTACTGAATGCCGATGTTGAGGATCTAATCAGGAAACATCATGGTCGACATAAGAAATAGTATTCAGGTAGTAGTAACTGGGCAAAATAAAATTTTTGCGACCCCGAGGGGTCTGAGGGAAATATATTATTAATATTACGCCCTCCACAAAATTACTACGTCTGTGTTCGAGCCACAGATCTATGCAATCGTACCATACATACATATATATATATATAATAAGAATTTACTTACCGATAATTCTATTTCTCGGAGTCCGTAGTGGATGCTGGGGTTCCTGAAAGGACCATGGGGATTAGCGGCTCCGCAGGAGACAGGGCACAAAAAGTAAAGCTTTAGGATCAGGTGGTGTGCACTGGCTCCTCCCCCTATGACCCTCCTCCAAGCCTCAGTTAGGATACTGTGCCCGGACGAGCGTACACAATAAGGAAGGATTTATGAATCCCGGGTAAGACTCATACCAGCCACACCAATCACACTGTACAACCTGTGATCTGAACCCAGTTAACAGTATGATAACAGCGGAGCCTCTGAAAGATGGCTCACAACAATAATAACCCGATTTTTGTAACTATGTACAAGTATTGCAGATAATCCGCACTTGGGATGGGCGCCCAGCATCCACTACGGACTCCGAGAAATAGAATTATCGGTAAGTAAATTCTTATTTTCTCTATCGTCCTAGTGGATGCTGGGGTTCCTGAAAGGACCATGGGGATTATACCAAAGCTCCCAAACGGGCGGGAGAGTGCGGATGACTCTGCAGCACCGAATGAGAGAACTCCAGGTCCTCCTTAGCCAGGTTATCAAATTTGTAGGATTTTACAAACGTGTTTGCCCCTGACTAAATAGCCGCTCGGCAAAGTTGTAAAGCCGAGACCCCTCGGGCAGCCGCCCAAGATGAGCCCACCTTCCTTGTGGAATGGGCATTTACATATTTTGGCTGTGGCAGGCCTGCCACAGAATGTGCAAGCTGAATTGTATTACACATCCAACTAGCAAAAGTCTGCTTAGAAGCAAGAGCACCCAGTTTGTTGGGTGCATACAGGATAACAGCAAGTCAGTTTTCCTGACTCCAGCCGTCCTGGAACCTATATTTTCAGGGCCCTGACCACATCTAGCAACTTGGAGTCCTCCAAGTCCCTAGTAGGCGCAAGACACCACAATAAGCTGGTTCAGGTGAAACACTGACACCACCTTAGGGAGAGAACTGGGGACGAGTCCGCAGCTCTGCCCTGTCCGAATGGACAAACAGATATGGGCTTTTTTTGAGAAAAAAACCACCAATTTGACACTCGCCTGGTCCAGGCCAGGTCCAAGAGCATGTTCACTTTTCATGTGAGATGCTTCAAATCCACAGATTTGACTGGTTTTAAACCAATGTGTTTTGAGGAATCCCAGAACTACGTTGAGATCCCACAGTGCCACTGGAGGCACAAAAGGGGGTTGTATATGCAATACTCCCTTGACAAACTTCTGGACTTCAGGAACTGAAGCCAATTCTTTCTGGAAGAAAAATCGACAGGGCCGAAATTTGAACCTTAATGGACCCCAATTTGAGGCCCATAGACACTCCTGTTTGCAGGAAATGCAGGAATCGACCGAGTTGAAATTTCTTCGTGGGGCCTTCCTGGCCTCACACCACGCAACATATTTTCGCCACATGTGGTGATAATGTTGTGCGGTCACCTCCTTTCTGGCTTTGACCAGGGTAGGAATGACCTCTTCCTGAATGCCTTTTCCCTTAGGATCCGGCGTTCCACCGCCATGCCGTCAAACGCAGCTGCGGTAAGTCTTGGAACAGACATGGTACTTGCTGAAACAAGTCCCTTCTTAGCGGCAGAGGCCATAAGTCCTCTGTGAGCATCTCTTAAAGTTCCGGGTACCAAGTCCTTCTTGGCCAATCCGGAGCCATGAGTATAGTTCTTACTCCTCTACGTCTTATAATTCTCAGTACCTTAGGTATGAAAAGCATAGGATGGAACACATACACCGACTGGTACACCCACGGTGTTACCAGAACGTCCACAGCTATTGCCTGAGGGTCTCTTAACCTGGCGCAATACCTGTCCCGTTTTTTGTTCAGACGGGACGCCATCATGTCCACCTTTGGTAATTCCCAATGGTTTACAATCATGTGGAAAACTTCCCCATGAAGTTCCCACTCTGCCGGGTGGAGGTCGTGCCTACTGAGGAAGTCTGCTTCCCAGTTTCCATTCCCGGAATGAAACACTGCTGACAGTGCTATCACATGATTTTCCGCCCAGCGAAAAGTCCTTGCAGTTTTTGCCACTGCCCTCCTGCTTCTTGTGCCGCCCTGTCTATTTACGTGGGCGACTGCCGTGATGTTTTATCCCACTGGATCAATACCGGCTGACCTTGAAGCAGAGGTCTTGCTAAGCTTAGAGCATTATAAATTTACCCTTAGCTATATTTATGTGGAGAAAAGTCTCCAGACTTGATCACACTCCCTGGAAATTTTTTCCTTGTGTGACTGCTCCCCAGCCTCTCGGGCTGGCCTCCGTGGTCACCAACATCCAAAACTGAATGCCGAATCTGCGGCCCTCTAGAAGATGAGCACTCTGGAACCACCACAGGAGAGACATCCTTGTCCTTGGATATAGGGTTATCCGCTGATGCATCTGAAGATGCGATCCGGACCATTTGTCCAGCAGATCCCACTGAAAAGTTCTTGCATGAAATCTGCCGACTGGAATTGCTTCGAAGGAAGTCACCATTTTTTTACCATGGCCCTTGTGCAATGATGCACTGATTTTAGGAGGTTCCTGACTAGCTCGGATAACTCCCTGGCTTTCTCTTCCGGGAGAAACACCTTTTTCTGGACTGTGTCCAGAATCATCCCTAAGCACAGGAGACTTGTGGTCGGGATCAGCTGCGATTTTGGAATATTTAGAATCCACCCCTGCTGTTGTAACAGTATCCGAGATAGTGCTACTCCGACCTCCAACTGTTCCCTGGACTTTGCCCTTATCAGGAGATCGTCCAAGTAAGGGATAATTAAGACGCCTTTTCTTCGAAGAAGAACCATCATTTCGGCCATTACCTTGGTAAAGACCCGGGGTGCCGTGGACAATCCAAACGGCAGCGTCTGAAACTGATAGTGACAGTTCTGTACCACGAACCTGAGGTACCCTTAGTGATAAGGGCAAATTTGGGACATGGAGGTAAGCATCCCTGATGTCTCGGGACACCATATAGTCCCCTTCTTCCCGGTTCGTTATCACTGCTCTGAGTGACTCCATCTTGATTTGAACCTTTGTAAGTGTTCAAATTTTTTTAGATTTAGAATAGGTCTCACCTAGCCTTCTGGCTTCAGTACCACAATATAGTGTGGAATAATACCCCTTTTCTTGTTGTAGGAGGGGTAATTTAATTATCACCTGCTGGGAATACAGCTCGTGAATTGTTTCCCATACTGCCTCCTTGTCGGAGGGAGACCTTGGTAAAGCAGACTTCAGGAGCCTGCGCAGGGGAAACGTCTCGACATTCCAATCTGTACCCCTGGGATACTACTTGTAGGATCCAGGGGTCCTGTACGGTCTCAGCGTCATGCTGAGAGCTTGTCAGAAGCGGTGGAACGCTTCTGTTCCTGGGAATGGGCTGCCTGCTGCAGTCTTCTTCCCTTTCCTCTATCCCTGGGCAGATATGACTCTTATAGGGACGAAAGGACTGAAGCTGAAAAGACGGTGTCTTTTTCTGCAGAGATGTGACTTAGGGTAAAAAACGGTGGATTTTCCAGCAGTTGCCGTGGCCACCAGGTCCGATGGACCGACCCCAAATAACTCCTCTTCCTTTATACGGCAATACACCTTTGTGCCGTTTGGAATCTGCATCACCTGACCACTGTCGTGTCCATAAACATCTTCTGGCAGATATGGACATCGCACTTACTCTTGATGCCAGAGTGCAAATATCCCTCTGTGCATCTCGCATATATAGAAATGCATCCTTTAAATGCTCTATAGTCAATAAAATACTGTCCCTGTCAAGGGTATCAATATTTTTAGTCAGGGAATCCGACCAAGCCACCCCAGCTCTGCACATCCAGGCTGAGGCGATCGCTGGTCGCAGTATAACACCAGTATGTGTGTATATACTTTTTATGATATTTTCCAGCCTCCTGTCAGCTGGCTCCTTGAGGACGGCCCTATCTATAGACGGTACCGCCACTTGTTCTGATAAGCGTGTGAGCGCCTTATCCACCCTAAGGGGTGTTTCCCAACGCGCCCTAACTTCTGGCGGGAAAGGGTATACCGCCCATATTTTCTATCGGGGGGAACCCACGCATCATCACACACTTCATTTAATTTATCTGATTCGGGAAAAACTACGGTAGTTTTTTCACATCCCACATAATACCCTCTTTTGTGGTACTTGTAGTATCAGAAATATGTAACACCTCCTTCATTGCCCTTAACGTGTGGCCCTAATAAGGAATACGTTTGTTTATTCACCGTCGACACTGGATTCAGTGTCCCTGTCTGTGTCTGTGTCGACCGACTAAAGTAAACGGGCGTTTTAAAACCCCTGACGGTGTTTTTGAGACGTCTGGACCGGAACTAATTGTTTGTCGGCCGTCTCATGTCGTCAACCGACCTTGCCGCGTGTTGACATTATCACGTAATTCCCTAAATAAGCCATCCATTCCGGTGTCGACTCCCTAGAGAGTGACATCACCATTACAGGCAATTGCTCCGCCTCCTCACCAACATCGTCCTCATACATGTCGACACACACGTACCGACACACAGCACACACACAGGGAATGCTCTGATAGAGGACAGGACCTACTAGCCCTTTGGAGAGACAGAGGGAGAGTTTGCCAGCACACACCAAAAACGCTATAATTATATAGGGACAACCTTATATAAGTGTTTTCCCTTATAGCATCTTTTTTATATATTTCTAACGCCAAATTAGTGCCCCCCCTCTCTGTTTTAACCCTGTTTCTGTAGTGCAGTGCAGGGGAGAGCCTGGGAGCCTTCCCTCCAGCCTTTCTGTGAGGGAAAATGGCGCTGTGTGCTGAGGAGATAGGCCCCGCCCCTTTTTCGGCGGCCTCGTCTCCCGCTCTTAACGGATTCTGGCAGGGGTTAAATATCTCCATATAGCCCCCGGAGGCTATATGTGAGGTATTTTTAGCCAAAAATAGGTTTTCATTGCCTCCCAGGGCGCCCCCCTTCCAGCGCCCTGCACCCTCAGTGACTGCCGTGTGAAGTGTGCTGAGAGGAAATGGCGCACAGCTGCAGTGCTGTGCGCTACCTTAAGAAGACTGAGGAGTCTTCATGCCGCCGATTCTGGACCTTCTTCTTGTTTCAGCATCTGCAAGGGGGCCGGCGGCGAGGCTCCGGTGACCATCCAGGCTGTACCTGTGATCGTCCCTCTGGAGCTAATGTCCAGTAGCCAAAGAAGCCAATCCATCCTGCACGCAGGTGAGTTCACTTCTTCTCCCCTAAGTCCCTCGTTGCAGTGATCCTGTTGCCAGCAGGACTCACTGTAAAATAAAAAACCTAAGCTAAACTTTTCTAAGCAGCTCTTTAGGAGAGCCACCTAGATTGCACCCTTCTCAGCCGGGCACAAAAATCTAACTGAGGCTTGGAGGAGGGTCATAGGGGGAGGAGCCAGTGCACACCACCTGATCCTAAAGCTTTACTTTTTGTGCCCTGTCTCCTGCGGAGCCGCTAATCCCCATGGTCCTTTCAGGAACCCCAGCATCCACTAGGACGATAGAGAAATATATATATATACACATACATACATACATACATACATACATACATACAGGTATAGCTTTCTGAAATGCATCACATTATCATGTCAATTTTTTTACCCAGTCAAATTAATTGGTGCCAACAGGGTGACCCACACACGTCTGTGTCTCCCATATAGTTTTCCCATTGGAAAAGCATACATCTACTGACATTATTTACATGAACCAAGTACCCTCAGGAGTCGGCAGTGCCGACAGAGACATTCCTATAGTCGTTTGTGGCAGAGCCCTCAGCCTCAGACATGCCGACTGTAAGGAATAGACCCAGTACTTTCTGTCAGGGAAACATAGCAGACGTTTACCAGCCCTATTTACACCATACTCATTATACATTGTGCTTTATTTCTAACATATATTGCACTAAACAACTGTGCCCCCCCCCCCTGTTTTTTATGAGAAAATGGCGCTGGATAGAGCTGGAGGGCTAAGCCACGCCCCTTTAATGGCGCGCTTCAGACCCGCTATTTTCTAGATATTTATACTGGCGGGGGTCTGTATTAAGTGCCCAGGCACTTAATATCTCTCTTGCCAGTCTATCTCTGAGGTATACATGCTGCCCAGGGCGCCCCCCCTGCGCCCTGCACCATTGTAGTGCTGCTTGTGTGTGTGGGAGCAATGGAGCACAGCGCGGCCGCTGCGCGGTACCTCAGAGCCACAAAGTCTTCTGCTGTCACTGAAGTCTTCTGTTCTTCATTTACTCACCCGGCTTCTTTCTTCTGGCTCTGCAAGGGGGGTGACGGCGCGGCTTCGGGAAAAAGCAGCTAGGCGCACCAAGTGATCGGACCCGCTGGAGCTAATGGTGTACAGTAGCCTAAGAAGCAGAGCCTTTGAACTCAGAGAAGTAGGTCTGCTTCTCTCCCCTCAGTCCCACGATGCAGGGAGACTGTTGCCAGCAGTGCTCCCTGAAAATAATAAACCTAACAAAGTCTTTTCCAAGAAACTCAGTAGAGCTCCTCAGTGTGTGACCAGTCTCTATGGGCACAGAATCTACCTGGAGTCTGGAGGAGGGGCATAGAGGGAGGAGCCAGTTCACACCCCTGCGGATCCCGTCTATACCCCATGGTTCTTGAAGCATCCCCAGCATCCTCTAGGACGTATGACAAAATTGATTAATCAAAATTCAACCTGTGCCCCCAGCCCTGGTGGATATAGTGGGGTCCCTGTGCAGTACAGTATCCACGCCAGCGGCGCGGTCCGTCTCCTGGGACCGGGATTTGCAGCCCTGCAATCCTGGGAGTGTCAGTGGTGGTGTGCCTGTGGACCGGTGCGCCTCCGCTGCAAGTACCCGGGAACCGGCCGCAGGAGTATACAGCGCTCCTGCGGAGGTGATGGAGCCGCAGCACAGCAAGTCATAATGACATAAAGCTTGTAAACGCTTTTTGTGGCCAGCCAGGAGTCTTTCAATTCTTGTTTGAGGTATCTTCGCCCCTTTCTTCCTTACAAAAGTCTTCCAGTTCTTTGAGATTCCTGGGCTGTCTGTGACGCACTGCTCTTTTAAGGTCTATCCATAGATTTCCAATTATGTTGAGGTCAGGAGATCGTGAAGGCCATGGCAAAACCTTCAGTTTACGCCTCTTGATGTAATCCACCGTGGATTTTGAGGTGTGTTTAGGATCATTATCCATTTGTAGAAGCCAGCCTCTCTTTAACTTCAGCTTTTTCACAGATGGCATCAAGTTAGCGTCCAAAATTTGCTGGAATCTTATTGAATCCATTTTCCTGGAGGGATCGTGCAGTCAAACGTGGATTTTGACTTGCTTTTCTCACAATCCTGCGAGCTGTTCGGTCTGATATTTTTCTTGGTCTTCCAGATCTTGCTTTAACCTCCACTGTTCCTGATGACTGCCATTTCTTAATTACATTCCGAACAGAGGATATGGGCATCTGATAACGCTTTGCTATCTTCTTATAGCCTTCTCCTGCTTTGTGAACGTCAACTATTCTCAGTTTCAGTGTTCTACACAACTGCTTATAGGCCCTACACACATGCCGATTTGTTTGAAAGATATGAACGATCTCATTCATAAATGAACGAGAATTCGTTCATATCTTTCAGTGTGGAGGCTCCAGCGATGAACGATGCGCGGCCCCGCGCTCGTTCATCGCTGGTCCCCCGTCGGCTGTACATGCAGGCCAATATGGACGATCTCGTCCATATTTGCCTGCACTTCAATGGAGCCGCGTGACGGGGGGAGTGAAGAAACGTCACTCCCCCCCCCTGCCGCCGGGTCGTCCGTCGGGCAGCTCGGCGGCGGATCGGCATGTCTGTGGGGCCCTTTAGAGGAAACCCATGGTGCTGATTGTTGGAGCAAGGTCAGATGAGTCTGGGCTTTTAAAGCCTTTGAGATTAACATCACCTGGTCTTTCCAGACGATGATTGAGAACAATCCATGACACTGCCAGGTCTCAGCTGTCCAAAGGGGGCAGTACAAGGTATTAACTCTGCAGGGTGCCCAAACTTTTGCAGATGCCATTTTTTGTTCTTTTGATAGTGTAAATGATGGAAATAAAATCAAACTTTTTTTTGACATGTTATAAGAATGTCTAATCTGTAATTTGATGCCTTTTGGAGATTTTTCCATCTTTCCTTGGCTTCTTTTTGCACATTAAAAATAAGATTTTACTTACCGATAAATCTATTTCTCGTAGTCCGTAGTGGATGCTGGGGACTCCGTCAGGACCATGGGGATTTAGCGGCTCCGCAGGAGACAGGGCACAATAATAAAAGCTTTAGGATCAGGTGGTGTGCACTGGCTCCTCCCCCTATGACCCTCCTCCAAGCCTCAGTTAGGATACTGTGCCCGGACGAGCGTGCATAATAAGGAAGGATATTGAATCCCGGGTAAGACTCATACCAGTCACACCAATCACACCGTACAACCTGTGATCTGAACCCAGTTAACAGTATGATAACAACGAAGGAGCCTCTGAAAAGATGGCTCACAACAAGAATAACCCGATTTTTGTAACAATAACTATGTACAAGTATTGCAGACAATCCGCACTTGGGATGGGCGCCCAGCATCCACTACGGACTACGAGAAATAGATTTATCGGTAAGTAAAATCTTATTTTCTCTGACGTCCTAGTGGATGCTGGGGACTCCGTCAGGACCATGGGGATTATACCAAAGCTCCCAAACGGGCGGGAGAGTGCGGATGACCCTGCAGCACCGAATGAGAGAACTCCATGTCCTCCTCAGCCAGGGTATCAAATTTGTAGAATTTAGCAAACGTGTTTTCCCCTGACCAAGTAACTGCTCGGCAAAGTTGTAAAGCCGAGACCCCTCGGGCAGTCGCCCAAGATGAGCCCCCTTCCTTTTGGAATGGGCTTTTACCGATTTTGGCTGTGGCAGGCCTGCCACAGAATGTGTAAACTGAATTGTATTACAAATCCAGCGAGCAATCGTCTGCTTAGAAGCAGGAGCACCCATCTTGTTGGGTGCATACAGGCTAAACAGCGAGTCAGATTTTCTGACTCCAGCCTTCCTGGAAACATATTTTTCAGGGCCCTGACAACGTCAAGTAACTTGGAGTCCTCCAAGTCCCTAGTACCCGCAGGTACCACAATAGGTTGGTTCATGTGAAAAACAGAAAACACCTTAAGGAGAAATTGAGGACGAGTCCTCAATTCTGCCCTGTCAGAATGAAAAATTAAGTAAGGGCTTTATATATGATAAAGCCGCCAATTCTGACACACGCCTGGCTGAAGCCAGGGCTAATAAAATATCTCACATGGAAGGTGACGATGCTAAGTCCACAGTGGTGAGTGGTTCAAACCAATGTGACTTTAGGAAACTCAAAACAACATTGAGATCCCAAGGTGCCACTGGGGCACAAAAGGAGGCTGTATATGCAGTACCCCTTTTACAAACATCTGAACGTCAGGCACTAAAGCCAGTTCTTTCTGGAAGAAATTCGACAGGGCCGAAATTTGAACCTTAATGGACCCTAATTTTAGGCCCATAGACAGTCCTGTTTTCAGGAAATGTAGGAAACGACCCAGTTGGAATTCCTCTGTAGGGGCCTTCTTGGCCTCACACCACGCAACATATCTTCGCCAAATGCGGTGAAAATGTTTTGCGGTTACATCCTTCCTGTCTTCGACCAGGGTAGGGATGACTTCATCTGGAATGCCCTTTCAGGATCCGGCGTTCAACCGCCATGCCGTCAAACGCGGCCGCGGTAAGTCTTGGAACAGACAAGGCCCCTGCTGGAGCAGGTCCTTTCTTAAAGGTAGAGGCCACGGGTCTTCCGTGAACATCTCTTGAAGTTTCGGGTACCAAGTCCTTCTTGGCCAATCCGGAACCACGAGTATCATTCTTACTCATCTCCCTCTTATGATTCTCAGTACTTTTTGTATGAGAGGCATAGGAGGGAACACATACTCTGACTGGTACATCCACAGTGTTACCAGAGCGTCCACCGCTATTGCCTGAGGGTCCCTTGACCTGGCGCAATATCTAGTTTTTTGTTCAGGCGGGACGCCATCATGTCCACCTTTGGTTTTTCACAACGGTTTACAATCATGTGGAAGACTTCCCGATGAAGTCCCCACTCTCCCGGGTGGAGGTCATGCCTGCTGAGGAAGTCTGCTTCCCAGTTTTCCACTCCCGGAATGAACACTGCTGAGAGTGTTACCACATGATTTTTCGCCCAGCGAAGAATCCTTGCAGTTTCTGCCATTTCCCTCCTGCTTCTTGTGCCGCCCTGTCTGTTTACGTGGGCGACTGCCGTGATGTTGTCCCACTGGATCAATACCGGCTGACCTTGAAGCAGAGGTCTTGCTAAGCTTAGAGCATTGTAAATTGCCCTTAGCTCCAGTATATTTATGTGGAGAGAAGTCTCCAGACTCGATCACACTCTCTGGAAATTTTTTCCTTGTGTGACTGCTCCCCAGCCACTCAGGCTGGCATCCGTGGTCACCAGGACCCAGTCCTGAATGCCGAATCTGCAGCCCTTTCATAGATGAGCACTCTGCAGCCACCGCAGAAGAAACACCCTTGTCCTTGGAGACAGGGTTATCTGCTGATGCATCTGAAGATGCGATCCGGACCATTTTTCCAGCAGATCCCACGTAAAGGTTCTTGCGTGAAATCTACCGAATGGGATCGCTTTGTAAGAAACCACCATTTTTCACAGGATCCTTGTGCAATGATGCACTGATACTTTTCCTGGTTTTAGGAGGTTCCTGACTAGCTCGGATAACTCCCTAGCTTTCTTCTCCGGGAGAAAACATCCTTTTCTGGACTGTGTCCAGAATCATCCCTAGGAACAGTAGACGTGTCGTCGGAAAAAACTGCGATTTTGGAATATTTAGAATCCACTCGTGCTGTCGTAGAACTACTTAAGATAGTGCTACTCCGACCTCCAACTGTTCTCTGGACCTTGCCCTTATCAGGAAAGCGTCCATATTTCTTTTAAGAAGAATCATCATTTCGGCCATTACCTTGGTAAAGACCCGGGGTGCCGTGGACAATCCAAATGGCAGCGTCTGAACTGATAGCGACAGTTCTGTACCACGAACCTGAGGTACCCTTGGTGAGAAGGGCAAATTTGGACATGTAGGTAAGCGTCCCTGATATCCAGTGACACCATATCGTCCCCTTCTTCCTGGTTCGCTATCACTGCTCTGAGTGACTCCATCTTGATTTGAACGCTTGTATGTAAGTGTTCA